>NC_070583.1:35327324-35652324 GCF_027409825.1 Scomber japonicus | reverse complement strand
AGTCGCAGCGGGAGGAGGAAGAAGGTAACGGACAGTCGCAGCTCGAAGAGGAAATACATCCAATATGATCGTTAGCAAGTCTCCAAAAACTGTTGATTCAGTTTTAAGCTCCTGCCTGCATTTATTTATTTATTTATATTTCTCTTAGAAGTGTTTTTACTTTTTTCAATTATTATGTTCTGATCTTGAGCCACAGGTTCAGTGATTGCATTTATTTGCATTTTGTGTTTTTTTTTCACTAAAAATAATTCATTTATGTCGTGACTTGAGTTGCAGGTTTAGCTTCAGTTAAAAGGACTGCACTTTTTTTTTTTATTATTTATTTAGAAATAATTCAGTTAATTTTTATTATTATTTATTTCAAATATATATTCACTAAAAATAAAAGACCGTTCAATAGAGAAAAAAAGTCTTTTATTTTGTTTTTAAATACAGACATTTCAAAATATCACATTTTATAGCCGTAATCATAAAACCGTGAAACCGTGATATTTTTACCTAAGGTTATCATACCGTCAGAATCTCATACCGGCCCATGCCTACTTTAGAGTCAGTGAGTCAGAGAGCCGCATCATTAACACCATAAACAAAGATATTAATTTTATGCTCGGCTGTTAACGCTGACAGCTCTATTTTAAAACTGAAATTTTAGTCAGATATAGAAACAGGTGGACTGGAATGTATGATTTTTTTTGGGGGTGTTTGTTTGCGTGTCTTACCGTAGGACTCTCGTACTCCGATGACGAGCTGGGAGTCGAAGGCCTCTCCCAGTCTCTCAGCGTGAACCAGCTTCATGGCGCTGTCCTGCAGACGGCTCTTAATGTTAGAGAAGATCGACTCGTTCCACGTGTCCAGCATGAGCTGCACACAGAGAGAAAGAAAGAAAGAAAGAAAGGAAGAAAGAAAGAAAGGAAGAAAGGAAGGTAGGGTCAGTAATAATATTTGCACCCAGGAATAGTTCAGTCTAGTTTATAACGTTGTGTATTTTATTTTGAAATGAATCTACATGTTCTGTTTCCTGTTCCTCTCCTTTGTGATTTCACCTCTTCTTTACTTTCTATCCATTCACTCTGTTATGCAGCAACACTGTAACTGTTATTAACCCTTACATACTGTTCATACAACACTTACACATTTAAGAGATTTAAAAAACAACATTTACACTTTTTGTTGAAGCTGTTGTATTGCTTTAAATGTGAAACACTAATGAAAGAATGAAAGTTGTTATATAAATAAAGTTATTATTATTATTATTAGTCTGCTGCCTCTCTAAATGTTTCCACGCTGATCTTTCATCTCTACTCCTTTTTATTTCCTTTCTGTTTGTTGTTCATCAGCAGGATGTTTTTCCTTCCTCCTCATCATCCTCATCCTCCCCCCTCCTCCTCCTCATCCTCTACCTCCTCCCCCTGCCCCCCCTCCACTTCCTGCTCATCATCATCTTCCCCCTCCTCTTCCTCTACTTCCTCATCATCATCATCTTCCCCCTCCTCTTCATCTACCTCCTCCTCATCCTCTTCCCCCTCCTCTTCCTCCTCCTCATCATCATCTTCCCCCTCCTCTTCCTCTTCCTCCTCATCATCATCTTCCCCCTCCTCTTCCTCTACCTCCTCATCATCATCATCTTCCCCCTCCTCTTCCTCTACCTCCTCATCATCATCTTCCCCCTCCTCTTCCTCCTCTTCCCCCTCCTTTTCCTCTACCTCCTCATCATCATCTTCCCCCTCCTCTTCCTCCTCCTCCTACTCATCATCTTCCCCCTCCTCTTCCTCTACCTCCTCATCATCATCTTCCCCCTCCTCTTCCTCTACCTCCTCCTCATCCTCTTCCCCCTACTCTTCCTCTACCTCCTCATCATCATCTTCCCCCTCCTCTTCCTCCTCCTCCTTAGCATTTTCTTCCCCCTCCTCTTCCTCCTCCTCCTCCTCATCATCATCATCATCATCATCTTTCCCCTCCTCTTCCTCTACCTCCTCCTCCTCCTCCTCCTCCTCCTCTTCCTCCTCCTCCTCCTCCTCACCTTGCGTACGATGCTGTCCTCCATGTTGGTCTTCTTGTTGCTGCCCTGTTTGCCCATCAGTGTGATCTCCAGCTGACAGAAAGGTTTGGGCAGGATGTCGCACTGTGTGAAGAACTTCCTCCACTCCACGATGTAGGCCTTCAGCAGCGCCGTGTCGTCCTGGTGGCTCAGTACCCGCTGCCATGGCGACGGAAACCAAAGGGTTAGAGGTCAACACAGAGACTATATTTATTTTATCTTTAAACTAATCCTGTCAGGGGTCCAGCAGTAGTGCAGGACGATGATGATGAAAATAATTGCGATAAACGATATTATTGTCATTTTAAGATCATTTTAAGCCACAATTGCAGTTAACATTCAGATACCATACATTCCTGTTTGAGAGGAGCCAGGACCTTCTAGGGAGGGAGGTAGGAGGGAAGGAAAGAAGGAGGAAGGGAGGGAGGGAGGAAGGAAGGGAGGAAGGAAGGAAGGAGGGAGGGAGGAAGGACGGACGGACGGACGGACGGACGGACGGAAGGAAGGAAGGAAGGAAGGAAGAAAGGAAGGAAAGAAGGAAGGGAGGAAGGAAGGAAGGAAGGAGGAAGGAAGGAAAGAAGGAAGGGAGGAAGAAGGAATGAAGGAGGGAGAAAGGAAGAAGGAAGGGAGGAAGAAGGAATGAAGGAGGGAGGAAGGAAGAAGGAAGGGAGGAAGAAGGAAGGAAGGAGGGAGAAAGGAAGAAGGAAGGGAGGAAGAAGGAATGAAGGAGGGAGGAAGGAAGAAGGAAGGGAGGAAGAAGGAATGAAGGAGGGAGAAAGGAAGGAAGTAAGGGAGGAAAGAAGGAACAGTCAAAGCAGACGGGGTCAATTCGACCCGGGAGGACGACACAAGGGTTAACGGTCAGTCCACCTCTCTCTCTAATGTTTTAAATTATTTGTGAAAAGGTCCAATAAACAAAGAACACACACACACACACACACACACACACACACACACACAGACACACACAGACACACACACACACACACACACACACAGACAGACTCTCTACTTACAGCTTGTGCTTGTTTGATGAAGTCTAGGATGTCCTCTTTGAGTGCTTGGTGGATTTTGGCGGGTCCCTTATCATCCCAGAGACACACTGCATGGACGTCTCTGGTGGACAGAGCAGAGGACGTTCATTCATAGCGTCATTATCAGAATATATAAAGTGTGACAGAAGCTGGTATTTATTTATTAAACTGTTCAACTGAAGACTACAGCACACATATTGCTTAATGTGAGATGATTTCTTTTAGTATCTAAACTTAACTAAAGCAAGATTAAACATCTGATTTCGGGTAGAACTATTACTTCCACTTCAACTGTGTAATAAATATTTTTGTTCATTTTAAATCAGTGTAATATCACTAATCACTAATATTACTTTATTAATCTTTTTATTGAAGCTCTTTCTACTTTAACCCTTAAACAGGCAGCGTGCAGCAGGAGATACAGACTCTTTAAGGAGCATGATTGGTTAAGGTAGTTGTTTAAATGTATATGAGCCTTATATTGGTAGAATTGAAGCTTGTGGTAGTTATAAAATGATAAAAAATCAGTTTAGAAACTAGTATTAATGAGCAGAATGTATCACTTTACTATGTTAAATAACACATTTAAGTGTTTTTACCATTATCACCATTGTATGCCTTAATAAGGGCAAAGCATCCTGGTGGAGATACAACTCATAAAATCCAAAATATATTAAAAATATGAGTGGAAATGTTTTACTTTAGGTGTAAATGACATAACTAGTGACATCATATTGGGATTTTTACATCTCATTTTCCATCCTGCCTGTTTAAGGGTTAACTTCCCACGTTGCTGCTGCAGTAGAGTAAATGTCCCCACCATGGGACTAATAAAGGAATATCCTACTTTATTAAAATAGATTTTAAACCTCTCAGTTATATCTTTTAAATCTATTTACTACTGAAGAGCAAAACAAAGCTGTATATTCTTTCCTCTTCCTTTCATACACACACAAATAAAAACTTTAAATCTTTCATGGTGTGAGGTTTCTTGTCTTTTATACAGAAGAAACTAACACACACATTTATGACGTTAACTGCAGCTGCTCATCAAAACTACACTTCCTGTTGCTCCACTTTGCATTTCAAAGTAAGGTGACTGATTTATGGGATGTGAAGCAGGGTTATCACTCTGTTAAATAAAGGCGGACTCTTACGAGAACAAGTCGAACCACTGTTGCTTAGTGACGGCTTCCTGTCTGAGCAGCTTGAGGACGATGGGCCGCATCAGATCCCACTTATCCTCAAACTGCAGGGACCCTTTGTTCTGGAGGAGAGATAGAGGAGAGGAAAAGAGAGGAGAGGAGAGACAGAGGAGAGATAGAGGAGAGGAGAGGAGAGGAGAGAGAAGAGGAGAGGAGAGAGAAGAGGAGAGATAGAGGAGAGAGAAGAGAGGAGAGGAGAGCAGAGGAGAGGAGAGATAGAGGAGAGACAGAGGAGAAGAGCGATAGAGAGGAAAGACGGAGGAGAGGAGAAATAGGAGAGACGGAGGAGAGGAGAGATAGAGGAGAGGTGAGACAGGAGAGGAGAGGAGAGATAGAGGAGAGACAGAGGAGAGGATAGATAGAGAGGAAAGACGGAGGAGAGGAGAGATAGGAGAGACAGAGGAGAAGAGAGACGGAGGAGAGGAGAGACAGAGGAGAAGAGAGACAGAGGAGAGGAGAGACAGAGGAGAGATGGAGGAGAGGAGAGACAGAGGAGAGATGGAGGAGAGGAGAGATAGAGGAGAGGAGAGACAGAGGGGAGGAGAGGAGAGGAGAGACAGAGGACAGATGGAGGAGAGGAGAGACAGAGGAGAGGAGAGATAGAGGAGAGGAGAGACAGAGGAGAGGAGAGACAGAGGAGAGATAGAGGAGAGGAGAGATAGAAGAGAGGAGAGGAGAGACAGAGGAGAGGAGAGATGTAGGAAACGCAGAGGAGAGGAGAGATAGAGGAGAGGAGAGACAGAGGAGAGATGGAGGAGAGGAGAGACAGAGGAGAGGAGAGATAGGAGAGATGGAGGAGAGGAGAGACAGAGGAGAGGAGAGATAGAGGAGAGGAGAGATAGAGGAGAGGAGAGACGGAGGAGAGGAGAGACAGAGGAGAGGAGAGATAGAGGAGAGGAGAGACGGAGGAGAGATAGAGGAGAGGAGAGATAGAGGAGAGGAGAGACAGAGGAGAGGAGAGACGGAGGAGAGGAGAGACAGAGGAGAGGAGAGATAGAGGAGAGGAGAGATGGAGGAGAGACAGAGGAGAGGAGAGATAGGAGAGACAGAGGAGAGGAGAGACGGAGGAGAGACAAAGGAGAGACAGAGGAGAGATAGAGATGGAGGAGAGGAGAGAGAGAGGAGAGGAGAGATAGAGGAGAGGAGAAAGAAAGGACAACACATTCATAAATACTAAGCAGACCCATCAAAGAAACATTTGTCTTAAAAGAAGCTAAAATATGTTCTTATGGAAAAAGGATCCAAACTAGTTTCTAGGCAACCTGAGGATCTTCATGCACACGACATGAAACGGTTAAATGCTAACTTACAGCTTTATTTAACCCTCCTGTTGTGCTCAGTTCAAGGAAGGCAGGAAGGAAGGAAGGAAGGAAGGAAGGAAGGAAGGAAGGAAGGAACAAAATGAGGAAAGAAGGGAGGAAAGAGGAAGGAAGTGGGGAAAGAAGGAAGAATCGAAGAAAGGGAGGAAAGGAGGAAAGAAGGAAAGAAGGAAGGGAGGAAAAGAGGGAGGAAGGAAGGAAGGAAGGAAGGCAGGCAATGAGGAAGGAAGTGAGAAAAAAGGAAATAAGGAAGTAACGAAGGAAGGAAGGAAGGAGGAAAAGAGGAAGGAGAGGAAAGACGGAATGAGGAAGGAAGGTAGGAAGGAGAGAAGGAAGGAAGGAAGGAAGGAAGGAAGGAAGGAAGGAAGGAAGGAACAGTCAAAAGAGATAGGGTCAATTTGACCCGGGAGCACAACAGGAGGGTTAACCCGAGCAGCAACATGACACTAAAAACACAGGTTGATGTTTAAGAGACAAACTTCATCTGGGTTCCAACTTTTCTTTCTGCCTTTCCTTCTGACCTGAGCTTCACTCAACGTTTCACTCCAAGCAGGTTCAGGAAGGTGGACAGATAAGTGTCAGCTGTAGGCATGGGATGATAACCGTGTTCAAGATATACCGCGATTTGAAAAACCACAATAACCGAAACCGCCAAATTTTCGGTCGTACCGTTCCTAAGGTATGAGCTGTTTTTTGTCTGGTCAAAGACAGGAAGTGCTGGTCAAAGACAGGAAGTGCTGGTCAAAGACAGGAAGTGCTGGTCAGAAATCTCTCAGGTGGAGCAGCTGCAGCGTAGAGTATCACAACCCCTCACACTGTCATTACAGATTCAGGTTAAATTAACACGTCTGTCTTTAATTTTCTTCCTTTTAGGAACATTTTAGAGCTGGAATCACAATACCACCATACCGCGATATTTTTTCTTATGGTTGTCATACCGCCAGAATCTCATACCGGCCCATGCCTAGTCAGCTGATTTGTGTCTGGTAGACAGTGTGCTGCTATTAACACATGCATACGTCTTTCCCCCCATGAGAAAGGTGATAATCCCCCCCCCCCCCCTCCCTCCATTCCACAACCACTGTTCATAACTGTGATAGTCCTTCTCCAGGTCCAATGGGATCAGCCCAAATCACAAGTCACCCGCCACCACCCAGGAGCCTGATAATCTGACAGCATGAGCCCTGCTTCAGATGAGTTGATCTGAGGTGGTGTTTGATATCTGACACATTTACTGTCTTTATAGCATCAAATTCCCTCTTAGTGTTTCCTGTTGAGCTGTGGTGGAAGTACAGTAACAAACAGACTGTGGGTTTAGGCCTCCATCACTTCCACTGTAAACATTATGAAAGGATCTTCTAGTGGTCAGTCAATGATTACAAGAGAAACACACTTCAATGTTCATTTGAGCTCCAGAGAGACTTTTAGATTGATTATAACGTCACTAAATTAAAGCACCTGCTGCTGTCTGCCCACCGTCATGGGTCCCTCACTGTCTGACATCAGCCGCTGTCCATCCACCCTTTCCTCCTCTCTTATTTCCATCTGTCTTTCCTTCCGTCCTTTCCTCCATCTTTTTAATGATCCGGCCCACATCAGATCAAATTGGGCTGGATGTGACCCCCCCCCCGCGTTAGAGCTAATGGTAGGTAGAGTACTGTTCATACGGACACCTGACTGCTTAACCCTCCTGTTGTGCTCCCGGGTCAAATTGACCCCATCTCTTTTGACTATTCCTCACTTCCTTCCTTCTCTCTCCTTACTTCCTTCCTCTTTTCATCCTTTCTTCCTTCCTCATTCCTTCTTTCTTCTCCTTACTTCCTCCTTCTTTTCCTTCCTCCCTTCTTTCCTCCTTTACTCCCTTCCTTTGTTCCTTCCTCCCTCTTTTCCTCCCTTCCTTCCTTCTTTCCTCCCTTCCTTCCTCATTTCCTTCTTTCCCCAATTCCTTCCTTCCTTCCTCATTTCCGTCCTTCCTTCCTTGACCTGAGCACAACAGGAGGGTTAAATCAGCAGTCAGGTGTCTAATAAACCACATTTCTATCAGATCATAGCTGTATGATCTGATAGAAATGTGTATTTATTATAATTATGTTGCTGCCTCAGCTGCTGGA
The DNA here is from genome assembly GCF_027409825.1 of Scomber japonicus. Classification (NCBI taxonomy): domain Eukaryota; kingdom Metazoa; phylum Chordata; class Actinopteri; order Scombriformes; family Scombridae; genus Scomber; species Scomber japonicus. The sequence goes on along the minus strand of NC_070583.1, from coordinate 35,644,617 downwards.
TCATCGGCCAGCTTCGGTTAGCTAGCCCGAGTCAGACCCGGTGTTTTGGTTAAACTGGTGACTTCCGTTAGGTGTATGAATCGTCTCAGCATAATAAACTTACATAAATGGCACATACTTGGATATTAAACACAGATGAAAAAAGGACACCAGTTAAACCGAAAAACCGGCGGAGAGCTCTCCGGCTTCGGCTCAGGACATGACGGTTGGTCGGTTGGTCGGTCATCGATCTCTGCTGCCCCGGTGGCCGGTTAAGGACAGGACGGTTGGTTGATCGGTCTTAAGAGGAAGTTTATGCCCGGCTCTGCTGCCCCGGTGGCCGGTTGAGGACGGGACGGTTGGTCGGTTGGTCGGTCGGTCGGCCTTAAGTGGAAGTTTATACCCGGCTCTGCTGCCCCGGTGGCCGGCTAAGGGTGGGACGGTTAGTTGGTCGGTTGGTCGGTCGATCTCAGGTTGAAGTTTATACCCGGCTCTGCTGCCCCGGTGGCCGTGTACGGACCGGTACGGACAGGACGGTTAGTAGGTCGGTCTTAAATGGAAGTTTATACCCGGCTCAGCTTTAATTAAACACAGTGCTTGTAACGGTCGGGACTAACGGCTGTGATTAACGGCTAATATCTGTGGGGAACGTTCAGAAACACAGCTGACGGTTGGAAGGTTCTGGTTCTGGTCCAATCAGGAGGAACCGACTCTGACGTAACACCGGTGTTATGTCGAAGTCTGTTCACCCATCGAAAAATATCCCCTTCCTTTTTTCTTTTAACATTGTGTTTCTTATCATGCACCATAGCTGTAGTTGGAGTTGGGTTATGGGGTATGGGTTAGGGTTAAACCCCCCTCAGAAGATGACAGGTTGGGGGTGTTATAGAGAAGGGAGGTGGGACACATATTAACGAGGGGAACCGACTTCGATATAACACCGGGGGACTCCAGCAGCGTCCCGCACCTATTTCTGCGTTTATTTCCTCATGTGCACGTATTTAATGTTTTCTACGCTATTAGTGCAGACACGTATACGCAATAATTACCCAATACATACTTAGATTTATGGGAAAAAAGAGATAAATCTGCGTCCCAATGTGTGAAATGCGATAATATTCAAGTGCTTCTTACCTTTAACAAATTAGACGCCGCCATGTTTCTTCAACTTATCACCTCGCCGAATCTCGCGAGACAAAAAATCCCATACAGCTGGTTAAAGATGAGGTCATGGTTAAAAGTTTTTTTTTTTTTTTTTAAATCCTCCATATATGTTTTAAAACTGTTGTCTTATTATATTAACCATGCAACTTTTGTCCTCACAATTTAATTTTGACTAGTTTGATTGTTCATTAAACATAAAGTATAAATTAGCACCTAATCATTCCAACTTATTACCACACGTTTGAAGATAAGATAAGATATTCATTTTTAGTCCTACAATGGGGAAATGTTCATTGTTACAGCAGCAAGTGGACAGCAAAAATAGAATAGAAGAGCAGCAATAAGAAAAAGAATAAAGAACAATAATAATAAGTTCAAAAACAATAAGAACAATAATAGTAAAATATATAATAATACAAATAATCGTGACATGTACATTATTTACAACAGTAATATTAGTATTGAGTGGTAATATACCACAGGTGATATTCTTATTGCACAGATGAAATTGAGATAAATCTATATGTATATTATATGCATATTGCACACAATTGAAATTAGTAGCTAGTATATATGAAATACACATATTGCACAGCATTGGACATTAAAAGTGTGTCCAGTTGTCCAGGTTGGGGGGGCGGGGAGGGGTTAAGTTTACTGGGACCAGTGCTGGTTGTACAGTCTGACACACTTTGGATGAAGGAGTCTGTCGCTGAGGTGTTTTACACTTATTTTTAGAAATTGTGTTAAATATAGGCCTAATTTAAATTAAATCATACCTAATTTTTTAGTTAAAAAAAGGCAAAAATTATGAATTACTTTAAGTACATTTAAGATCAGAGGAAAATGATGAGAGGAGAATGATAGTCAGGCTGTCTTCTCTAATGAACAGCGACTCCCACCCCATGAAAGACAGCCTGACTGCACTGGAGAGCTGCTTCAGCGACAGACTCCTCCATCCAAAGTGTGTGAAGCAGCGATATCACAGCTCCCTCCTCCTTGCAGCTGTCAGACTGTCCAACCAGCCCTGCTCCCAGTATAGCCCCCCCCCCCCCCCCCCCAAACCCCAACACTGCACTTTTAATGTCCAATGCTGTGCAATATTAGTATTTCATGTATACTACTCATTTCACTTGTGTGCAATATACATATATTTTTTCTTCATTTGCATCTGTGCAATAACAATATTATCTCTGGTATATTACCACTCAATACCAATATTACTGTTGTGCTGTAAATAATGTAAATAATTTTTATTATATATTTATTTATATTGTAATTGTTTTTCGTACTTATTTATTGCTTTTTTTATTCTTTCTTATTGATGCTCTTCTGTGTAACTTTCCCCACTGTGGGACTAATTAAGGAATATTTTATCATGTCTTATATGTTGATGGATTATCACAAACAGGTGTGCTATACACTCACTGGCCTCTTTATGAGGTAAACATCTGCAATCTAATTCAATCCAATACAACAGCTCTGCTATAAATTCTACTTTGATGAAGTTTATACATGTTCAGTGTTTGTGTACATTACCAGGAAGGTGATAGTTCTACTTTATGTTTGTTATTGAGCTCATAGTGGGTGATGCATCATATTGAATGGTGTTCCTAATATTATCTCCACTCCATTAACATACTTGAGGGGGCAAAATATTAGGAACACCATTCAATATCATTTGGATTTAGAGACCCTAACCCTAACCCCAACAGTAATTGGCAATAATCTGTCACAGTTTCGTGCTGACATACTATATATATGCATACAGTTATATCATCTTAATAATAGTAAATACAGATAGGTGACAGTGATATAAGTGTTTATAACCTGTAGTAAAACGTGCACATTAACAGGGTTTTTATGGATCAGTGAAATGAGTCCATAGGAGGACATGCGAGAGCTGCAGCAGCCTGCATGTGAGAGCCAAAAATAAAGGAATGTTCCTTTAATAAAAACACGTTTAACACTTATCGCCTCGGCAGGGAGGGTGATACATATATATGTATAGCTGATGTGGTTTACTCTTTACTAAATTATACAGTTTGAATTTAAATAAGTATAAAGTATGTGTTTAAAATATTTAATTGTAAAATATGCATATGTGTGAGTATTTTTCTCCACATGGGAGAGTATATTTTATGTAACACCCCCCTATAAAGCGAGGTGGTATCGTCCAGTCCCCCGGAAACAGCGACGACAAACACTCCGCGGAGCATCAAGAGCCGGTGAACTGACCCGTCTACCAGACAAAAACTGAGAAACTGTAAGTGTTTATAGCTTTTAAAATGTTATAAAAAGCGTCTGCTATTAAAAGACACCACTCTGCTTCTTTAATGAATCGTTCTGAGTGAGTTCAGGAGGGTTTTTATCAGGTTGTTGACATACGAGCTAACGTTAGCAGCCGTTAGCCCGCTAACAAAAGAAACAAACGGAGAAAACTTTAGCTTTTAAATTAATAATGTTAAACTAATAACTGGTGTTTTAATGTTGGTAGTCAGGTTTTATGCGACATTTCTTTAATACACAACCTTTGAACAGACGCGGCATCTGGTCAGGATTTGTACCGTGACTCATCTTAACCTCATTTACTCAGCTAGCACTGCCGGAAGACGTTTTATTTTGGTTTGTTTTTGCACATTTGTACAAAATAAAAGTCATTTTAAAAAATAGTAGAAATAAAAATAAAATATATGTGTGAGTGAGATAGAAACCTCTCAGGGTTCCCACGGTCATGAAATTCCTGGAAAAGTTATGAAATGAGAGAAACTGTTTTCCAGGCCTGGAAATGATTCAGAAATTAGGTGAATGTTTTTGAAAACTTAGGGATGAGCAGCTCTGATGTCAAAGATAAAGGATAGAAGACAGGCTGCATGAACTTGGACCCTCCACACACACACACACACACACACACACACACACACACACACACACACTTTTAACATGTCAATCAGTTCACTTCACTTTTTAATATCTTTTCATTTGTGATCTGGGGCCAAACAATTGCTCTGGATGTAATTATAAAATGCACCCGTCATTTAGTGAGATCAAAGTGTCAAAACACCTGTTAAAGGCTCCAGAACACAGGAAATGACATCTACTCTGTGAAAGGACCCCCAGACCCCCCTAACATTACACTGTCCCACCCATATTTATAATGCTTCCATGCTGTACGTGTCCATGTTTCTTTTTTAAAATAAAAATGACTTTGACGTTTGGTCGTGACCATGAAAGCCGAACTTTCTTGAAAGCCCTCCTCAAATCTCACTCCAAGGTTTTCTGAAATGTTGACAGCTGTGTTTATAATGTTCAACAAAAGCCTCAACAAAGCTAACCACCTGACGGGATGGGACTTATTATTCTGATTTTGATTCATAGTTAGTCTCTACATCAATGCACATTCATACATTCCTCATCACATTTTTAATATTATTGTTCTTATTGTCTTCATACTTATCATCATTATTATTATTATTATTATTCTTCTTCTTCTTCTTCTTCTTATTGCTGCTCTTATATTCATATCTACTGTCCTCTTGCTGCTGTTATAATACACATTTCCCCCGCTGTGGGACTAATAAGATATTCCTTATTAATAAATGTTGGTTTTATACTTCTGTGAAAAAACACTCATCCACAATCACTATTTTATGCTCCAGGAGAACAACTGATAGAATATGGAGAGTGCAACATGTTTGAATACTGATTTTTATTTTTTATTTTTAAACAGGTCAGATTTGTTTATTATATAAAATGTGTATCAGCTGCACAAAAAAAAAACATTAATTTTATTTCCATTTTAAAATACTGTGGGTCACATTAGGAAACATCTGGATAAAAGAAATGTGTATATTGTGTTTTAAAGCTGTCAAATTGGACCCTGAACAGAATGTAAGGGTTAACAGAGCCGGACCGATATCAGTGAACCAGTATTATCAGCTGATGTATCAGTGTCAGTGTTTCTGCTGCTCAGGGTTGGGAAGCTTACTGTGGAAATGTAATAAGTAATAGATTACTAGTTACTCTATTTAAAATGTAATAAGTAAAGTAACTATTACAATGATTTAACCCTCACATACTGTTCATATTATAACTGGTTACTGTATTTTCTCATAGTGTGTTTACCAAACTGCTGAACCACAAATGATTCATAAAGATCTCATCAGTCACATAATAAACATGATCAATCCTTAATGAAGCTTTCAGAGAGCAGAGAAGCTTTATTATTTAGGTTTTTATAATAAAACACTATATAAATGTTACATAAAACTATTTCATATTGTATTAAATGTGAAGAATGAAAATTTGTGATAATATGGGTCTAACATGCTACGCTGTTGGTTGTGGGTCACATTAGAGGAAGTCATTAAACTTCAGGCTAGAAGAATAAAGTGTTTTTACAGCTCAGACTGAGACAGTGATTATTAACATTTTGAGCCTGACTGAAACATTTAGATAGTGACGAGCTTTGTTAATAATGTCCAGATGAAAAGTGTGTAGCGTGGGTGTAGGCATGGGATGATAACCGTGTTCAAGGTATACCTCGATTTGAAAAAGCCACGATAACTGTTCTGTCATACCGTTCCTAAGGTATGAGCTGTTTTATGTCTGGTCAAAGACAGGAAGTGCTGGTCATAGACAGGAAGTGCTGGTCAGAAATCCGTCAGGTGGTGCAGCTGCAGCGTAGAGTATCACGACCCCTCACACTGTCATTACAGATTCAGGTTAAATTAACATGTCTGTCTCTTAGAGCTGTAACCGCCATACCGTGAAACTCTGATGTTTTTGCTTATGGTTATCATACCTCCAGAATCTCATACCGGCCCATGCCTACGTGGATGTTTGCAGATGTTTTGACTCTCTGTGTGTTATTAACGCTGTGTCTGGTTGCAGGAACGCTCCCTGCAGTCCAGCAGATATCAGCACAGCATCAGGAACACTGGACAAGCTCGTAAGTCATCATTGGTATTTTTAAATGTAGTGAATGAAAGTAAAGTAACATTATATACAGTGATAAACATGTTAAAACATCTCAGTCTCTCACCTCCTGAAAGACTTGTTAACCTGAAGTTTAATTTCTCTTGTTGTAGAATTTCTTAGATTTGAATGGACACGGCAGCCGGAAGAACACAGGTATGCTTCCTGCACCTCTGCTCTTTTTAATAAGCTTCTAATAAGTTTCTACTACTACTACTACTAATACTACTATTACTACTACTACTACTACTACTACTACTACTACTACTAATACTACTACCACCATCACCACTACCACTACTACTACTACCACCACTACTACCACTACTACTACTAATACTACTACCACTACTACTACTACTTTATATAGCAAATTTAAAAAAAAAAAGTTAAAATACACATAAAAACAAAAATACACAAGTCAGTTACATATCAAATAATAAGAATAGAGACTTGAACAAAGACGATGAATAAATGAATGAATGAAATGAACATGTGTTTTTATGTGTAGCCCAGCTAGTGAAGCCCGTTAAAGGTTCAGTGATGCCGGTGAAGAAGAAGAGGAAGCTCCCTGACGCAGACGATCACGAGCGCAGGTGTAAAATCACAAGGTGAGGAAACACTTTCACTCCATCCATCCGTCCATTATCATCCATCCATCCATCCATCCATTATCATCCATCCATTATCATCCATTATCATCTATCATTATCATCCGTCCATTATCATCCATCCATCTATCCGTCCATTATCATCCATCCATCCATCCATTATCATCCATCCATCCATTATCATCTATCATTATCATCCATCCATCCATCCATTATCATCTATCATTATCATCCATCCATCCATCCATTATCATCCATCCATCCATCCATTATCATCTATCATTATCATCCATCCATCCATCCATTATCATCCATCCATCCATCCATTATCATCTATCATTATCATCCATCCATCCATCCATTATCATCCATCCATTATCATCCATCCATCCATCCATTATCATCTATCATTATCATCCATCCATCCATCCATCCATAAATCCATCCAACCATTATCATCCATTCATCCATTATCATCCATCCATCCATCCATCCATCCATAAATCCATCCAACCATTATCATCCATTCATCCATTATCATCCTTCCATTATCATCCATTCATCCATCCATCAATCAATTATCATCCATCCATCATCCATTATTAATCGATTCATTATCATCCATTCATCCACTATCATCCATCCATCCATTAACCATCCATCCATCCATTAACCATCCATCCATCATCATCCATTATCATCCATCCATCCATCCATCATCATCCATTATCATCCATCCATCCATTATCATCCATCCATCCATCATCCATCATTATTATCCCATCCATCATCATCCATCCATCCATCCATTATCATCCATCCATCCATTATCATCCATCCATCCATTATCATCCATCCATCCATTATCATCCATCCATCCATCATCATCCATCCATCCATCATCCATCATTATTATCCCATCCATCATCATCCATCCATCCATCCATCCATTATCATCCATCCATCCATCCATCCATTATCATCCATCCATCCATCCATTATCATCCATCTATCATCCATCCATCCATTTATGATCCATCATCATCCATTATCATCCATCTATCCATCCATCATTATCATCCATCCATCCATCCATCCATTATCATCCATCCATCTATCCATCCATCCATCCATTTATGATCCATCCATCCACCCACTATCATCCATCCATCCATCCATCCATCCATCCATTATCATCCATCCATCTATCCATCCATCCATCCATTTATGATCCATCCATCCACCCACTATCATCCATCATTATCGTCCGTCCATCCCCGGAGTACATTTTTAACATTTAAACATCATTTTTTTTGTTGTTGCAGTTTCACTCGACCTCAGATCCGCGGTGCCAGACCGATCACTGCTGAGAAGCCGTTCTCCAGTAAAAAATGCCTCGGCTGGTTCAACGAGTACGCCGGCCCCAGCGAGGTGGTCGGCCCCGAGGCCATGGAGAAGTTCTGTGAAGATATCGGCGTGGAACCAGAGAACGTGAGTCCCAACCTGACGAGCAGGGAGATATTTAAGAGCTACAGAGGAGTCCAGACCTGCAGAGATATTCCACAAAAAATGTCTCGGGAAGGATTTATGACCAGAATAGTTTTTGAGGCTGAGGATACAGAGGAGAACACACAGACTAAAGCACCCTCACAGTTTGTGGATGGGTTTAATTTTTGCCCTTTATTCTAGAAAAGACAATATTCCCACTACGGTCTTTAACCCTTAAACAGGCAGGAGTGGAAAATGAGATGTAAAAAAATCCTAATTTGATGTCACTAGTTATGTCATTTGCACCTAAAGTAAAACATTTCCACTCTTATTTTTAATATATTTTGGATTTTATGAGTCGTATCTCCACCAGAATGTGTTGCCCTTATTAAGGTATACAATGTTCATAATGGTAAAAACACTTAAATGTGTTATTTAACATAGAAAAGTGATACATTCTGCTCATTAATATCACACATACTAGTTTCTAAACTGATTTTTATCATTTCTATCAAAGTATAGACCTACCACAAGCTTCAATTCTACCAATTAAAGGCTCATATACATTTAAACAACCACCTTAACCAATCATGCTCCTTAAAGAGTCCGTATCTCCTGGTGCACGCTGCCTGTTTAAGGGTTAACATTAATATTATACTTGTTATTACACCTTTTTATATTATAAGTTAGTTTAGAAAGCTTCATGATTACCTCTCATCTCTATTCTGAGGTGTTATCACCATAAAGCTGAGCAGTGATTCTGAGACTGTTGATGAATATAAATGTGGAGCCTGCTTTGTGCTCAACTCGTATGTTCTCGCTGCCTTTTTATAATCTGTGTGGTGACGGCGCGTCCACATGCACCAGTGTTGATTTTTTAAATGTTATCAAAGATTAAACTCGCTACCTCTCTTTTCTTTCTTTCTTTCTTTCTTTCAGATTATCATGTTAGTTTTAGCCTGGCACCTAGAAGCAGCAAATATGGGTTTCTTCACAAAAGAGGAGTGGCTCAGGGGGATGACGTTATTACAGTAAGAAAGCTCAACTTGAACTTTTCTGTTTTCTCATCATGTACTTTGAGTTGACTTGGACTGCATGACTATTAGAGCCAGAGGGTTTCATATATCAGTACAGCTGTTTATTACTTCTGTCTCTCTTCCCCTCCCTGCAGGTGTGACTGCACACAGAGGTTACAGAGCAAACTGGATTACCTGCGCAGTGAGCTCAATGACTCTGTGGCCTTCAAAAACATCTACAGATATGCCTTCGACTTCGCCAGGGTGAGTCCCAGTTCAGCTGATTAGTTTCTTCTGTCTAAACTTCTGCCCGAACACAAAACGACAAAGATCTCCTCCTGTAAAGAGGTTTGGTTCTCTGAGATCTAGCTTATGGTGCCATTTGTACTCAGAAGTCTGATTTTCAGTGATTATATGTCACCTATAAATATAGAGTGGGATTGACACATCATGTGACTGTCAGGTGACCTGGGTCTTTATGTATTTAAGATGGCGACCATGCATTCTGTCTTTAGTCTTTAAAGAAGAGCAGACGGGTTGAAACGTCACTCGTCACATCCTTTTTAAATTACTGCATTTAACAGGATTGGGAGCTTAGGACCGCACTGGGAGCTACTGGGGCTGGGTTTAGGTACTCCATATCTTTTTAAGGCATCAACTGAAATAAATCGATACCAAGTAATATCAATCGATACCTGCAATCGATCCTTTTTGCACCCACAACTAGAAAATATGACTGTTTGTATGGACTTGCTCACAGCCAATCAACACCAGCGTTCTTGGATTTAATGCATCATGTGATTGGTCCACGTCCACAGCAGCTACGACCCGTCTGTGGTGGTGAAGTTGAGTTCAAGATGCCTCCTAAACGCTCTGAAGTGTGTTGACACTACACGCCTGTTACACACGATAAAAGAATGATGGGTATCTAATGAAGGGCTCAGCTGGTATTAGTTTCACTTTAAGGCGACTTGGATTGGTATCGTAACTTTTTAAACATTACCCAGCCCTCGGAGCTACAGTGTGCTAACCTTTTTCTGCCGTTATGAGTTCCCAGTCGGAAACTTCAACCAGAATGAAATCTGAAGTCTGATTTGTGACTCTGAGTGTCACCAGCCCGAACCTCAAACACGGACGTTGTAGTAACATCCTGTTTATTAGAAGTTTTATCTCTTTGTGTCTCATTAGATCAGTCGTACACACAGCAATGTCCGACTTCTATCTGGGGAAATGTTGCTACTTGTGTTTGTATCTGATAAAATACAACGAAACACATTTTATCAGCTGGTGATTCTATAAATGTCTAACCTGGCTACAACTGGTTTTCTGACTTCTTGAACTGGAAGGTCTCTGGTGTCGTGTCATTCCCAGACGCTGTGACTGTGTCTTAACACTCATTGAGTATCTGTGTTGTCTTTAGGATAAGGACCAGAGGAGCCTGGACATGGATACTGCTAAATCCATGCTGGCCTTGCTGCTGGGCAGAGCGTGGCCTCTCTTCCCAGTCTTCCACCAGTTCCTAGAGGTAAATATTCTCTCTCTCTCTCTCTCTCTGTCTCTGTCTCTGTCTCTGTCTCTGTCTCTGTCTCTGTCTCTGTCTCTGTCTCTGTCTCTGTCTCTGTCTCCGTCTCTCTCTCTCTCTCTGTCTCTGTGTAATAATTCATTCTGGGTGTTATGAACAAAGACTGCAGAGGGTTGTGACACCAGTTAGGATGAGTACTGAGGACCAGTCTTAGATTTAGCATGCTGTTCCTACCAGTTAAAAAAAAACAAAAACCTAAATAAAAACTACAATGAACAATGTAAAACTAACTAAACTGAATTGCAGATAAATCAGCTAGTTTTCGTTTTCTCCATTTTTACTGTATTGTGTTCATTTTGACTTCTTGTAATAGCGAACTAGTACCAGCAGGGGGCAGCACCACCTTTGGAAGTTGTCACACAGTGTCACAGCACTTTTTCAGCTTCTATGTTTGAGATCTCACTCCTTTTCTTCCTTTTCTTCCTTTTCTTCCTTTCTTCCTTCTCTCCTCTCTGTCCGTCTCTCTCACAGCAGTCCAAGTACAAAGGGATGAATAAGGACCAGTGGTACAACGTCCTGGAGTTCAGCAGAACCATCAACACAGACCTCAGTAACTACGATGAAGACGGAGCCTGTGAGTATTCAGAGGGAGGGGGGGGGTTATGGGTTTGGGTTTTGGGGGGGGGGGGGCTTAGTAGAGATGGACGTCACTGATTGGTCAGACACCGTGGCAGCTTCGACTTCTGTGTCGTTTCATTGATAGAATAAAGAAGTGCTTTAGTGTGTGTCAGGATGATTGGAGGAAGGACTGGGCGATATGAGCAGAATCAAATATCATTATCTTTTTGATCAAACTGCCCAGGTCAAAGGTCAAGCACTGGGGTGACCGAGCCTTTTCTGTTGCTGCCCCAGGCTCTGGAATACGCTCCCCACCGAGATGCGTACTATTCCTGACCTGGGCATCTTTAAGTCCCGGCTAAAAACCTACTTTATTAGGATGGCTTTTAACACCCAGTAGTATGAAACTTTAATCTTATTTTATCTTATTTGATTTTGTTGTATTTTATTGCTTTATCACTGTTATTTTATTGTTTTTAATTGTTTTTATTTATTACCTGCTGTAAAGCACTTTGGTACACTGAAAGGACTGTTGTAAAGGGCTGTATAAATAAACTACATTTACAAATATCTCAATATCGATATTGAGGTTAGGGGTGTGACGATACACTCGGCTCACGAGACGAGACCACACCAGAGACGATATTGGTTCCACGAGATCGAGACGAGATTTTAACTATAAGAAAACTTCAATGAGGAAATAAATGACTGTTCTTTTATTTGAAATTCACAAAATGGAAATTGAAATGTTTTAACTAATCATCTTGTAATGAATCACTTTAGTTCTACTTTCTAAATATATAATTATCATATGCATTATGGGTTAGGGTTAGGCACTGTGAAAGGTTTATAGATATTTTATAGATGGATCATTTTGGTATTTATGGAAATAACAACCATAAATACTAAAAAGTAAATTACAAAGAGTAGAAACAATTCTAATATCCTTCCTCCTTTCCTTCCTCCCTCCTTTCCTTTCTTTTCCCCTTCCTTCCTTCCTTCCTTCCTCCTCCCTCACTCCTTTCCTTCCTTACCTCCTTCTCTTTCTTTCCTCCATCCTGTCCTTCCTTATTCCTTCCTTCCTTCCTCCTTCCTTCTTTCCCCCTCCCTCCATCTTTCCTCCATCGTTTCCTTTCTTCTTCCTTCCTCCTCCTTTCCTTTCTTCCCCTTTCCTTCCTTCTTCCTTCCTTCCTCCTTCCTTCTCTCCCTCATTTTCTCCTTCCTTCCTTCCTCCTTTCCTTTCCTTTCTTTTCCCCTCCCTCCTTTCCTTCCTTCCTCCTTTCCTTCCCTCCTTCCCTTCCTCCCTTCCTTCCTTCTTTCTTCCTTCCTCCCTCCCTCCCTCCCTTCTCTCCTTCCTTGACTCGAGGACATCAGGAGTGTTAACGTGGATGTTGTTGTCTCTGCAGGGCCGGTGCTGCTAGACGAGTTTGTGGAATGGCAGAAGTCTTGGCCGGCGTTGTAGCAGACGACCCCGAAGAGGAGAAACAAGGAGGGAGAGGAAACAAACACAATCACAGGAGTTTGAAACGGGGAGGAGGAAACAAAGGAGAAACTGCTCACCAACACTTTGACAGACTGCAACCGTACACACACACACACACACACACACACACACACACACACACACACACACACACACACACACACACACACACACACACACACACACACACACACACAGATATGGACTACAGATTCATCACTGTGGACTCTGGACACACTCACATCCCATCAGAGGTGGTCTCTGTGCATCCTCAGCCGGAGGTCAGGAGGCCTTTCTCTCCCTGAGTAGACTTTCTATATTAATTTGGAGAAAAGAGGAAAGAAAACGTGGATGGGAGGGAAGAAGAGGAAGAGAGAGGAGAGAAGAGAAGAGAGAAAAAAAAAAAAAAGTTCTTAAAAGGAGAAAACAGAAAACCAAGAAATGAGTTCTGGAATTTATGTTTTCTTGATAATTTTTTTTTTCCTCATTTTGAGTATTGTTTATAAATGTTTCACAATAATAAAAAGGAAATTAAAGTATTACGAGCTGCTTCTTAGTAACTGCTACACACACGTATCACAGTCATTAGTAACTGTTGTAGATATGAACAGATGAAGCATATAGATTATTATTAGTCTATTGGTCTACAGCAGAGGTGTCAAACTCATTTTCATTCAAGGGCCACATACAGACCAATCTGATCTGATGTGGGCCGGATCATTAAAAAGATGGAGGGAAGGAAGGAAGGAAGGAAGGATAGATGGAAGGATGGAAGGACAGATTGAAGGAACAAAGAAAAGATAAAAGAAGGGTAGGAAGGAAGGAAAGACAGAAGGAAGGAAGGAAGGATAGATGGAAGGAAAGACAGATGTAAGAAAGGAAGGAAAGACAGATGAAAGGATGGACAAAAGGAAGGAACAAAGAAAACATAAAAGGAAGGAAGGACAGATGGAAGGTAGGAAAAGAACACAGGAAGGAAAGTGGGCCGAATTGGACCCCTGGGCGGGCCGGTTCTGGCCCGCGGGCCGCATGTTTGACACCCCTGGTCTACAGAAGGAAGACAGTGCCTGAGATCACAGCTCAAGACTGAATGCTCCTGAAAATGTCAAATGGTGTAACCACAAAATGATAAATAGTCAATATTTTATCACCTACAGTGTATTTAAATGGATTTATACTAATAATGTAAATGTTTCCCGATCTCCATGGTTACCCAGATTAAATGTAATATTTAGAACAATAGTATTCCATTAGCTTTATTTAATATAAAAGTTATAATGTAAGATCATGCCACACTAGTTGATATGGTGTTAGGTAGGAAGGAAGGAAGGAAGGAAGGATGTAAGATCATGCCTAACTAGTTGATATGGTGTTAGGTAGGAAGGAAGGAAGGAAGGAAGGAAGGGTGGTGTTTTATTGACTATTTACTGTTTTTAAGCAACGTTCAATTATTTGGTGTAAAGTTTTTATGGTTACACCACTTAGACATTTTTACCATAATCCTCTAATATATTCTTATTCTTTCCTTCCTTCCTTCCTTCCTTCCTTCCGTCCTTCTAAAGTTTTTATGGTTACACCACTTAGACATTTTTAGGGTTAAGGGTAAAGCAGCGAGCAGTTATTATGGAAAGGATATCAATGTAATGTGTGATGGAAACACAACAAACCGTCTTCTTTTTAAAAAAAAAATGAAATATTTTTATTGAATTTGAATTATTTGAATTTTAAGATTACAATCTGATGAACAATTTATAGACAGGAAATGCATCAAATCCTAATAACACCGCTAGTACACTAACCTACACGCTCACGGGATTTACGCTGTTGATTATCAGCACTCAAAGTGTTAAAAAAAAAAAAAAAAAGGTTGTACAGCATCACGATATTCATGCATCTATACACACAGATAAGTACACATCTATACACACAGGGAAACAAAGAGGTTCTACAAAAACCTTAAAAGAGGAAGAAATCACCAAGACTAAAGGACCATCCACACTATGAAAGAAGGAAATGAGGAAGGAACAAAGGAAGGGAGGAAAGGAGGAAATGAGGAAGGAACGAAGAAAGGGAGGAAAGGAGGAAAGAAGGAAGGAAGGGAGGAAAAGAGGGAGGGAGGAAGGAAGGAAGGAAGGAAGGAAAGAAGGAGAGAAGGAAGGAAGAAAGGAAGGAACGGAGGAAGAAAGGGAGGAAAGAGGAAGGAAGTGAGAAAAAAGGAAATGAGGAAGGAAGGAAGTAACGAAGGAAGGAAGGAAGGAGGAAAAGAGAAAAGAAGTAAGGAGAGGAAAGACGGAATGAGGAAGGAAGGAAGGAGAGAAGGAAGGAAGGAAGGAAGGAAGGAAGGAACAGTCAAAAGAGATAGGGTCAATTTGACCCGGGAGCACAACAGGAGGGTTAAATATTCTAAAGGCCGTCCACACTAACAACTATAACTATAAAGATAATGATATGAGCATCCACACTATGAACTATAACTTCCTGTCTCTGAGCTGCTGGTTCCAGCTGTGTCTGCAGCTAATGAACATAGATGTAGATGAGCTGTTACTGCTGGATGTTGAACAGAGAGATAAAAAGCAAAGCAGAAGGGTTGACAGGCTTGGTGCTGATTCAGTGTGATGATCAGAAGGATTTCACACTCTAGTTGCTGTTAATCAATGAATCAATCAATCAATCTTTATTTATAAAGCACCAAATCACAACAGAGTTATCTCAAGGCACTTTCCACATAGAGCAGGTTCTAAACCGAACTCTTCAGGTTTTAACTTTAAAGAGACCCGACATTCCCACATGAGACACAGTGGAGAGAAAAAACTCCCTTTTAACAGGAAGAACCCTCAGAACCAGACTCAGAGTGGGAGAACATCTGTCTGGACTGGTTGGGGTAGAGAGGAGAGAGAGGAAGGATAGAGGAGAGAGAGGAAGGAGAGAGGATAGAGAGGAAGGAGAGAGGAGAGAGAGGAAGGAGAGGAGAGAGAAACACATTGAAGGTCTGGGACTGGAATCCGTCATCCGGACGTCTCCAGGCCCAGATTACCTGTGAGACCAGAAAGCACAGACAACTCCGGGGAAGAAGTTTAGCTTATTGAATGCATTAATAGAACATGAATGTTAATGGATATAGATGGATGGAGAGAGAGAGAGAGAGGGAGGGGGGAGGAGAGAGGAGCCCAGTGCATCATGGGAGTCCCAAACTGTGATGTCCAAACTGAGGCAACACACAGCAGCACATGTTGAAGCAGAGACTCACAGTATGAGCTCACATCTGAACATTAGAATAGAGAACAAAGCTCCAGCATCTTAGCACATTCTACATTCAGCACCCTACTACTACTACTACAGTCTACAGTTAGCCAGTTAGCTGCCGAGTTAGCCGCCATGCTAGCAGCTGATATAGCTCTCAGACCTAGTGTCCATGTTTCTGGTAGAAGTGGTGACTTTGATTGACAGGTGACACTTGGTAGGGGGCGGGGCTTCAGTGGACTCGGTGGCCACGCCCACAGCGTTTGGGAGCAGAGAAAGAGGCTGATTTTTACACAACTTTGAAGCCTAATTTCATATATTTGGCGACTTTTTTTAATCATTCAAATTTGGCAGGGTGGTTAACAACACACTTTTCTGTGGTATGTCAAACTCAGAACACATATTTATTCTTACTTTACACGGACTTTAAGCTATTTAGAAGAGTATCATGAAGGCGTTTGGATCATAATTAAAAAAGATGCAAACCAGCAGTTACCCAATGTGCAGAGTTCATTTTATCTGAGTTTAAGGCGGGATTACGAGCAGGAATATGAGACATAACAAGAAGTTTGGAAGCCGGTCGTGTGATGTGGAGACTTAAAGCCAGCAATGCACAAAACACTGAGAATGGACTTTGTGTCAGGAATTAAATATATTTGCATATTTTTATAACGAGGTAGAAGCAGTTTTATGATTTTAAACTGTGATAATTATACTTTTTTGTTGTCATTATTTTGTCCACCCAGTGTTATATCTCCATATGGAAGTGTGCCTTCTCCTTTCTCTCCTCCCCTTCTGTTTCTCCCGAGGCGTCCAGTGGCCCGGCTGAGGCGGCGGCCATGATGGCGCTGAGGCGTGTCAGAGAGAGTGAGCGCTGTCTGAGCCTCGGGGCGGGGGTGGGGTCGCTGGCGGGGGCTGGAAGATGACCGTACCGCTCACCGTCCTCGTTGTACTGATACAGGCGAATGATGCGGCTTCGACGGCTCGGTTTTCTTCCTACTCTTCCTACTCCTCCTCCTTCTTCTCCTTCTTCTCCTTCTTCTTCTCCTCCCACACCACTCTCCGTCGTGTCCTCCTGGTTTCTCCCTCCCGTCTCTTCATCGTCAGTTTCTCCAGACGACTGCTCAGACTCTCTGCTCTCGTCCGTCTCTTCATTTTCTTCACTTTTGTCCTTCCTTCCACCATCTCCTCCTCCTTCCTCCTCCATCGTCTCATCTCCCCATCTCTCCTTGTTACCTCTGGCTGCCCCCTCTTCCTCCTCCTCACTACTTGTCTTCTCCTCTCCAATCTCCTTGCTCCTGTTCTCCTGCTCACCTCCCTCCTCTTCCTCTTCCTCCTCCTCCCTTCTGCATTCCTTCTTTTCCTCCTTGCTCTCTTCCTCCTCTCTGTCTTCGCTGCACTTGTCCTCATCTGTTTCGGTTTCGTTCCGTCCATCTAATCCTGATATGTAGAAACTTCTGAACTCTCCTTCCTCCTCCTCACAGCCTTTATAATTGTCCTCCTTCTTCTTCTCTTCCTCCTCCTCCTCCTCCTCCTCTTCCTCCTTCTTGTAGTCACATCCCTCCAGGTAAGTCGTGGTTACTTCCTCCTTTCGTTTGTGCCTGAAGCTCCTCTGAGGTTTGGCAGGGGGAGATGAGGTCGTTGAAATTCTTGGGCCATTTGCAGAGTCGTCATCTGTCACCTGGTCCATCTGGAAGGCCTGGTTGTCGCACATGGGCGGCAGGGTTGCCATGGTGACCTCAGTTGGGCATTGTTGTTGCCGTGGCGACTGCAACCTCTTAGTGACACTCCCCAGACACCTAAGAGGAAACGATGCAGTTAGAGTTTAATATAATTCTCCTCTCTCCATCTCCTCTTATATTACATTATAATTTTGGTATCTTTTTTTAAATTAATGCTGCTTTAAAACAAATGTTATTGGCAGTGAATGAACATTTTATATTTATATCATAAACTGTTATAAAGAAGAATGATTTTCCCTATTTCTGAGCTACTATAGATCTAAACCTGTTGGCTGTTTTGTAAGTTTTATGTCCACAGAAGCTGAAAAGGTGCGAACATGCTTTTATTTGTGTTTCTTAACATTAGCCAGAAACTTTCAAACATAATTCAAATGACTTCCATTAATCTAATCATGCCAATGGTTTTTATATCTTTTAGTTCAATGGTGTCAAACCTACGGCATGTGGTCCAGAAGCAGCCTGGCAAGAGGTCCAATCTGGCCCACTAGACAATTAAGAAAAGTAAATCCAGTTTTTCTGCTGCTTCAGAAAGTTCTTTTTCCATCCTGACCTGAAAACAATTCTCTCAGTTTTTTAGGACTATGCCCATTCAGGTTTTCTGGCTCTCTCTGCACTTTGCATTGTGCAAAAGACACTAGCACTTTTACACTTTTGTGCACACTGAAACACACACCGAAATGGACAATGTGCAATAACACCAGCTGTTTTTGATACAGCAGCACTTTAGCACTCAAGGACTTTATGATGCCCCAAATTCTGGTTCTGTCAAGACTAACACGGTTTTCTGCTTATTGTTTATCTGTCTGATTATTGTACTTTTTTTCTCTTTCTTTCTTTTTCTTTTATTTTAAATGTTATTGCATTCAGCATCAACCTGTCCCCAGGGACTAAAGACGGAAATTAGTCACTGGCTATAATCGTGCGTATTTACGTGTTAATGTTTTATCAATATGCTCTGTCCCTTTTTTCTCAAATACATAACTTTTTGTGTCATTCTGAAT
The DNA here is from genome assembly GCF_027409825.1 of Scomber japonicus. NCBI lineage: Eukaryota > Metazoa > Chordata > Actinopteri > Scombriformes > Scombridae > Scomber > Scomber japonicus. The sequence continues at coordinate 35,625,776 of NC_070583.1, read as the reverse complement.
TTGTGCAAAATAAACTGAACTAAAACTGTTTGATTTTTGGGGATCTGATCCCAGTGTGAATAAAAGCAGAGATGTGAGGACCAGAACACACCTGAGAACATGAGTCCTGCTCAGAGCTCCGATGCTGAAGCCCAACACAAACGTCAGCAGCACTGATGCCACCACAGCTGCTGTAAACTGCCCGTCTGAAACACCTGCCGCCTGCTTCTCCTCCTCAGACCAAACATCCCTCCTGAACCTAAACACATCAGACCTGCTGCCCTCCTCACAGCCACTGTGTTCGTGGTTCCTCTGATGGTTGGGACCAACATGGAGCTCATACGGCCACAGTGTAGTTCCCTCTGTGTGCTGCAGGAGGCAGTAGTACAGGCCGCTGTGGAGATGGCTGGCGTTGGAGACCACCAGGCTCCCATCATGGTGCATAAACACAGGGTCCAGTTTACTGTGGAAATTGGGTGAGTGGAAGTCTCCAAAGGGGGTGTGCCAGTAATCAACTACACCTACACATGAAAGGAGGAGGAGTTACAGAGCTGCAGGTTTATGCAGATTCATGACAAGAACTGGAACTAACCCTTTAACTCTGTGAATCATACCTGATCCATGAGTTTCAAAGAGCTCTACATCAGTGTAAAATCCTGATGGTACGATCAGATACATGTAGTGCACAGATAAACTACCAGGGGGGCTTTCATTTCAATGTTGTCAATCAGCGAGCCACAATTTTGAGGCAATATTCAAATAGTTACTAATACTTCAATAGGAATAGTTACTGGATTCATTTCATCATCATTTTAAGGGAAATGTGGTGAAATTTTTGGATCTCACTGTGACCCAGCTGACACAGGACGTTGTATTAACGTTGATCGGTCCTTGGTTGGATATCAGTTGCAACGTCGGACAACTAAAAGCCAATGTTGAGACAATGTCTAAAGCTGACGTCAGTTTCACATAAAAATATAACGTTGACTTTACGTTGATATTTAGTTGGTTTTAAGTTGTGTTGGCAAGCAACCAATATCCAACGTCTAGTCAACCTCACCTGTTTAGGTTTTAACGTAAACCCAATTTTCAAATCCATATCATAATCTAATGGTAATCCAATGTTCTAATGCTGCATTAACAACAGGTGTCAGCTGGGGAGGTTTTGTGCTTTATTAAGTCACAGTGCACTGAGCTTTCTTCTCTGTTTGTGTGTCTCATCTCTTCACTGACCTGCTTTCTTTCCATCTCCACAGTTTAATATCAGCTCGGCCTCTGGTTGACCTTTGACCCTGCAGGTCGGCGTGACGGTCAGAGCTCCCTGGCCAATCGCTGCTCTTTCTGGATTCGCTGAGCCAGCCAGAAAAGCTGTGAAAGTTAACCACCTGGTAAACATTTTCAACCTGTAGAGGAAATAAAAAGTCAGCTGTGTTTTTATGGTTCAAGTACAATAAAATGACAAGAGCTGTGCCGTTAACAGGATTTTAAATACTGTTGAGTATAAATCAACCCAGGTACACAAACACATCTCTAAATGACAGTAATGCTGCTCTTTGCTTGTTAGATGTATAAATAGATGTTCGTTATATCAACTTTACAAGATGGTGATTCTCAGCTGCCAATAAAAATATATTTATGTATAAAACTTTATATTAGGGGAGAACGAGGGTTGGTCGTCACACTTTTTACTCTCCTTTGAATTCCTCATAAACTGCATACTGAATAGATTCCCTGTTAATGTGTAATGGAAGTCTAAAGTGTCAGGTAGGAGTAGAGAGGTCTGACTCTCATTAAGCTGATTCTGTTCAGAAGGTGTGGACCGTTGAATATATGACCACCGTCCCCATTGTGGGGTTGGTAGTCACACATTAAGGGGTTGGGGGGGGGCACAACTGGCTCGAGTACTGAGGGAGTGGGGGCTATCAATTTGGACCAAAACTGCCTTTTGAAAAAGTGCAGGAGACATGTCCCCCCCCCCCCCCCCAAAAATTACATCCATGGGTTGGTTGACTCTAAAAACTGCAGATAATCTTAGAATTTAAAATGTTTAGTGTCATTGAAATACAGAAACCTAACACATCTCCTACATGGAGAGAATATAAAGAGGAAAAATAGTTTCAGTAGGAGCAGGTGAGTTGATTCACTCAGCTGGGCTGGAGTGAGTCGACTAATCAAGCTCTCCTTTGTCTCGGCAGTAGTGGCTGGACACCACCTAGAGAGTGAAGGAGCGTCGGAGCAGAAAGAGCCGAAGAGCTTTGAGTTTACAGTTTTTGTGGAAAGCCGTGTGCCTGAATACTGATCGACGGAGGCACACAGGAGATGTGTGAAATAAAAGGGTTAGTTGAACTGTAGCGGTCTGTCGTCTCTGCTGAGGGAAGCCACAATGGCATTTCCACCTCTCTGACTGCTCTGAGCATCACATCTGGTGGCGTCTGGATCTTGTTTGTCTTCCTGAAGAAAATCCTGTCAATTTGCTCTGTAAAAAGTACATATATCATGTTTCACCAGTGTTTCCCATTAATTACATAAACTGTGGCGGCTCACCATAGTCTAACTTGTGCCTCCACAGTTTCATAGTGAGCCAAACATGTCTGTACAAACGTTCAGCAAAGCATCTCGCCCTGGTTCAACTTAGATAATCACTTCTGTTTCTTTGTTTCAGAGCTGAAATATGGACATTATTCTTTTTTGATGATTTGTTTGGAACATTTATGAACTGGTATAATTTCTTCCCCATGCTTTGTGGGTGTGTCATCACCATCCATACCTAAACAACCAGTAGTTGCATTACTAAAGCACAAAATAGTTTAGAGCACCAGTTGAGGCGAGCTGAGTAGTGCTGGAACTGTGTAGTGCAAAAGCGCCATAACTGTTCTTTAATGTCAGCTGTTTAAATTGAGGAATGTGACTTATTGAAACATCCCAACAGAGCTTTACAGATTCATGCTGATACACATACAGCCTGATACATGGATGTATGAGTCATTGCAGAGTTAGACCATTATGATGATTCTGGAAATATTGGACCACCTTTCAGTATCTGTTGGTTTAGATATCTGCCTGGGTGGTGATGATGTTTCTTTAAAGTTAGCTTGTGAATCTGTTCATTGAAAAAGGAAAAACCTGACCTGAGAGATATGAGTGATGGTCCTTCATGCAGATTTAAAGGGTGCAGGCTGATTTAGTTGAACTGAGCCGTGACAGCTTGTATGATGTCGTCTCTTCTCGTCTGATGGAAGCGTTTAGTGTTACAGCTTGGACGAGCACAGTGTAAAGTGCAGTTTCTCACATGACACTGTGATGTCTCCTCCGCTGATGATGTTAAAGATTAATAGCATCGTAGAGAAGTGGAATTGTTTAAAAGGTAACACTGCAAAAAGAGATGTGTTAAAAATGACGTGTAGAGTTTTAAAACATGTGGCTCAGAGATTACACACATGTTAAAGTTAACACAATCATTGTGTGAGACATTTAACCTTCCTGTCGTCCTGCTGGTTCAAACCAAAAAATCTCTGGGAGATCGATCTACTTCCAGACCTGTCAGCAGAAACGGCCATCAGAAGGTGCAAGGCGCAGTTTGCACAGTACGGCATTCTGGCCCGTGTGTTTTCAGACGGTGGAGGTCAGTTTGACTGTGGAGAGTTTCGGGCGTTTGCGAGGGAGTGGGGTTTCAAACATGTCATGTCCTCCCTGAGACACCCAAAAGCTAACGGCAAGGCAGAGTCTGCAGTGAAATTGTGAAGGGCCTATGCAGTAAAGCAGACCATGCCGACGAGGACCCCTGGAAGGCTTTTCTACACTGGAGGAACACGCCCACTGAGGGCATGCTCTGCAGCCCAGCACAATGGCTGATGTTATGGAGGCTGAGAACTCTTCTCCCTGTGGCCAACTAGCTGCTAGAGCCTCAGATCATCACTGGGGTTACAGACAAGCTGAGAGTGAAGTGTCTGATGAAACTGACTTATGACAGATCTGCGAGGGATCATCGGCCAGCCCATCAGGATGAACCTCTCCCGGCTGAGAGGACGGGCCGATGGCGGAGTGGTGTATGCTTGCAGCAGGTGGGGCTGCAGTCCTATCTCGTCAACGTGGAGGGAACCTCGTATCGTCCCTGTTGGGACGATCTCCGTCCAGCAGAGGTTGCCCCTCCACAGCCGTCAGCCCACACAGAACGGCAACCTGAGCAGCCTGTGCACATGAGCGCAGCTGAAGGGGGCCATGTGTGTATATGGAGATATTAACACTAAAGTTCTAATGGCTTATACTATCCATGTTATTGTTTGGTATTGTATTCTGCTAAAGATGTTTTAGGGTAATGTTATGCAGCCAACAGCGCCCTCTGGTGGCATGGATATGTACTTGCTTGGTGTAACATACCTCAGTTCTGTAATGTGCACAGCCGGTTACTGAGAGACACAGCCCGACTCTGTTATCTATGCACCTTCACTTGTTACATCAGTCTATCCACTCAGCGCTGTGTCAGAGCTTCATTATTGAATCAATCAATGTTACGCTTGTTTATTAAGAGAAAACCCAAATCAATGAAACTCCGCTCCATGTTTTCACTGATACTGGCAGCTTCTCACATACGTGCACGCACGCACACGCATGAGCGCAGGTGAAGGGGGCCATGTGAGCGGGGGCAAGCCGGAGGAAGTCGTCAGCCGCCCTGTGACGTCTCCAAGGTAGTCAGCCCTGAGGTCATCGCCATTTCCCCCCACGAGCTGTGACCTGGAGCGGGAAGCATATTAAGCCTCCAGACAGACTTGACCTCTAGGTCTTACACACTGTCATATTGACCATAAGCGGCTGGACGATGCAGTAAAGAGCAATCACAGGCGATGGTAGGTTGCACCAAATTGTGGGTGTTTATTCACCAAAACCAACATAAGGGACCAGCAACAAGGGCAGATGGAAACTGACGCCTTTTATACCCTATCACTAGTCTACCTAATTGGAGGCATCCACTCACGGGTTTCTTTTAACACAATATGATCTCACAGCTAACCCCACAAACAATACCATTACATCATATTGATCCTACTGCTGTACTGCTGTTCGGCTATTTACACCCCACCAGAATAAACAAACCCACTATAATAAATATACATATATATATATATACACACACCAACTACCAATCCCCCCTCTTCCTATCCTCACTTGGTCTCTCCCGGAACCTTTAAATATGTGTTCGTTGGCCTGCGGACTCTTTTGGTTGAACACTCAGGACAGGTAAGAATACACAAACAACTTAAACACAGGCTGCAACTTTAACACACTAAAACACTCATTGAAATATTCAAGCACATTAATGCCTTCATTTCCACTGTTTATCAATTATTATACACTGCAGGTGCGCACGCAGTATTATCTAATCTGACTCCCTCTCTCCCTCAGGTGAAGCCGATTATATCCACACCCCCAACTGGCAGAAGACAACACACATTAATCACACTTCAATAAAAGATCAATGTGCAAATATGCAATGCGCAAACTGCTAATAAAGTGCAAATATCACAATGAAAGTGCCATGTGCCATTTATTAAAGTGCCTAATTAATTTGTCTGTTTAAAAGTGCTATTAAAACCCAGACCCAGTTGTGCCATATTCCCAAGCCAAAGTCATCAGTCTCTTGTAACGAAGGGCTCTTCATTACACACACACACAGACACACACACACACACACACACGCAGGACAGTGGACTTAAAAAAAGAAAGAAAAGAAAAGCAACAAAAAGTGTGATGTTCACCTCAGATGTTATTATTTGGTTGTTGTGTGGATGCTCTGATAATACTTTGTGGTTATTGTTCTACAAAAGTTCTGGTTGATATCGACTTGCTGTTTCTTCTTGATACACTATTTCTATTGCACTATTTTATATATGGAGATATTAACACTAAAGTTCTAATGGCTTATACTATCCATGTTGTTTGGTATTGTATTCTGCTAAAGGAAGGGAGATGTTTTAGGGTAATGTTATGCAGCCAACAGCGCCCTCTGGTGGCATGGATATGTACTTGCTTGGTGTAACATACCTCAGTTCTGTAATGTGCACAGCCGGTTACTGAGAGACACAGCCCGACTCTGTTATCTATGCACCTTCACTTGTTACATCAGTCTATCCACTCAGCGCTGTGTCAGAGCTTCATTATTGAATCTGTTACGCTTGTTTATTAAGAGAAAACCCAAATCAATGAAACTCCGCTCCATGTTTTCACTGATACTGGCAACTTCTCACATGCACGCACGCACACGCACACACACACACCTTACAGGAAAGAAGAAGGTGGGAGGAGCAAACAGGTAGGAACACTGTTTACTCATCAATCAAGTGGTAAAAGCATAAAGCATTCACTTGGTTCAGGTGACATTTTAGAGTCATGAGAGCAGAAGGAGGAAAACATCAAGTGTGAATCAGGGTGAGTGTTAATGTTACTGTAGACCTGGAAATATTGAGTGTCTATTGATCATTGCTGATTACTTTACAGATGAATTGTTAAATTAATTAAACTGTGTCAGAAAAGTATGAAATCACAGTGTTGATGTCTTCAAATGTTGTTTCCTTTGTTCTTTTCCTGGTTTGTGCGTCCTCACAGTGATGTAACGTGACTCACTGGTTCTGTTAAAATAGAGAGAAGTCACAGTTAAGAACAACACAGATGTTTATCTGAAATCTGTTTGTTGGATTTAAACCAGAGTCAAAGTTTCTCTTTGTGATGGACAGAAAACACACATGGTTGTAGTTAAAGTCATGTAAACTAATAAGAAGATACAGTACTAACATGAGAGGCAGGACTGGGTTTATTATACTTTGTGTGTGTGTGTCTCCAGTGTTACTGGTTTATCTCTCAGACTCCAGAAGATGAAGGAAGAGGAGGAGGAGGAAGAGGAAGACGGAGCAGAGTCTCTAATATCCAGCTGTCTGTCTATGAAGAGTGACCGGTCTAATGATGTACCTCCAGTCTTCAGTAATGAACCTGGACCCTCAGACACAAAGTAAGAGACTGTTTCTACTGTAAACTGACCTGAAGATGATTCATTGTTGAAATGTCACGTTAAAAAAACAAACACTTTGAGCAGAAAATGTTTCAAGTTCAGTGAAAAGTTTGCGTGTAGCTGCAAATTGTGACAGACCCTTTCAACAAGCAGTTTTTAGTTTGTCCATTCTGGGCTACTGTAGAAACATGACAGAGGAGCGGCTTCCTATGTAGACATAAAGGTCTCAATTCTTATTTTCATTTAAATAAATGTCTGTTCAGTGATGAGATGTAAACTTATACTCTTATGTTATTGTATTTTAATTATATTACACTGCCGTAAAGTCAAAGCACATTGTAAGAGTTTAAGATCTCTGAATCATCTGTTAAAATGTTCCTAACAGTTATCATCAAAGATGAACTTAGAGCTTCAGTCACTGTAACTTTACTGCTCATTAGACAGAGACAGAGAGGTAAAGTCCAGGGAGGAAAGGCAGAGAAGGATTCAGCCTTTAAAAGGCATTTCCAGGAGATTCGGTTCAGCAGCGATTCTGGGAAATTGTTGCTGGAGTCAGGGAACCAGGAGAGTTGGGATGTCTGCTTTAGCTCCTTATTCCCACCAGAGACTGAAAGAAACTAATTATAGATACAGTGAATTTATTAAAAACAATAACTGTTAGGGTGATGAATATTAGATTATTATGACACATGCAGCTGTGTGTACAAATACTGACACTGACCTTCATACAGTATCTCTTCAGTCTAGCAAACTGGGAGATCCACATTAGTGAATGTGTAATCTGGTTATTGCAATAAAAAAGATAAATGTACAATGTAGTATAAAGTCCAGAGGTTGATATGAAGAAACTAATGAAGCTGTAAACAGAATCATGTTTCTGCACATGCTCAGTTACATCTGCTTAACTCTGTCTCCTACAAATTAAATTCATACTATTAAATACATAACCACTGAATGAAGCTACATTAATATATTGCTCTGAAGTCAGAGGGAGGAGATCAGAGTGGACAGGAAGTGTTTAGGCAACAAAAGTAATGTGTTTCAGGTTAGTGAAGGATTGTGGAGCTGCTTAAACGACCAGTGTGTCAGATTTAGTGGCATCTAGCAGTGAGGTTGTACAATGCAAGAAGCTGAACATCTCCATGCCACATTTGAAGTCTGTAAGAGAATCTATGGAGGCTGTTACACTCATGAAACTTGTAAAATCAGATATTTTGTCGGACGTCTTCAAAAGTTTTTTCTTTTCTTGGTTTGTGCGTCCTCACAGTGATGTAACGTGACTCACTGGTTCTGTTAAAATAGAGAGAAGTCACAGTTAAGAACAACACAGATGTTTATCTGAAGTCTGTTTGTTGGATTTAAACCAGAGTCAAAGTTTCTCTTTGTGATGGACAGAAAACACACATGGTTGTAGTTAAAGTGATGTAAACTAATAAGAAGATACAGTACTAACATGAGAGGCAGGACTGGGTTTATTATACTGTGTGTGTGTGTGTGTCTCCAGTGTTACTGGTTTACCTCTCAGACTCCAGAAGATGAAGGAAGACGAGGAAGAGGAGGACGGAGCAGAGTCTGTAATATCCAGCTGTCTGTCTATGAAGAGTGACCGGTCTAATGATGTACCTCCAGTCTTCAGTAATGAACCTGGACCCTCAGACACAAAGTAAGAGACTGTTTCTACTGTAAATTGACCTGAACATGATTCAGTGTTGAAATGTCATTTTAAAAAAAAACAACACTTTGAGCAGAAAATGTTTCAGTTCAATGAAAAGTTTGCTCGTAGCCCAAACCTTTATGTATAAGCTTTATAAATATATAGAGGACAGAGGAAAAGAGAGACAGTGGAGATAAATAACAGCAACAGGAGTTTCTGCTGAGTTCTGAGTTCAGTCAGAAGTTGAACTGAACACAAACAAACAGACACAGTTTGTTTGTTGCTAGCTAAGTTAAAGCTAATGTAGTACAGTTGGTACTGAGACTGTTTGGGGCAAATAAACATGAATGATCCAGCAATTGAACTTTTGAAAATTAGTTGAGATTCACTTTGCATTCTACCTGATCAAACTTTACTAGTATTGTCTGTGTATCCAAAGCCTGATATATCCTCTACCTCTGTGCTGTAGACCTGTTGTTGCATATAACTGTTACAAACACATTAAGGAGTCACAGCTCTGCACTGGGTGACATTTTATTTTGTCACAGAAGAGTTTGAGTTTATTGAGAAATGACTCCAAAGGCTAATTTACCCCACCACCCACCTCCACTCCAAGCATAACATTCGTGATGGCTGCAGACCTTTTCAAGAAGCAGTTTTTAGTTTGTCCATTCTGGGCTACTGTAGAAACATGACACTGCAACATGGTGGCCTCTGTGGAAGAGGAGCGGCTTCCTTTGTAGATATAAAGGTCTCAATTCTTATTTTCATTTAAATAAATGTCTATTCAGTCATGAGATGTAAACTTATACTCTTATGTTATTGTATTTTAATTATATTACACTGCTGTAAAGTCAAAGCACATTGTAAGAGTTTAAGATCTCTGAATCATCTGTTAAAATGTTCCTAACAGTTATCATCAAAGATGAACTTTGAGCTTCAGTCACTGTAACTTTACTGCTCATTAGACAGAGACAGAGAGGTAAAGTCCAGAGAGGAAAGGCAGAGAAGGATTCAGCCTTTAAAAGGCATTTCCAGGAGATTCGGTTCAGCAGCGATTCTGGGAAATTGTTGCTGGAGTCAGGGAACCAGGAGAGTTGGGATGTCTGCTTTAGCACCTTGAAATAAACTGCCTATAGATACAGTGAATTTATTAAAAACAATAACTGTTAGGGTGATGAATAATAGATTATTATGACACATGCAGCTGTGTGTACAAATACTGACACTGACCTTCATACAGTATCTCTTCAGTCCAGCAAACTGGGAGATCCACATTAGTGAATGTGTAATCTGATTATTGCAATAAAAAAAGATAAATGTACAATGTAGTATAAAGTCCAGAGGTTGATATGAAGAACAAACTAATGAAGCTCTGATTAATTGTTAAATTGATTAAACTGTATCAGAAAAGTATGAATAGACAGTGTTGACGTCTTCAAATGTTGTTTCCTTTTATCTTTTCCTGGTTTGTGCGTCCTCACAGTGATGTAACATGACTCACTGGTTCTGTTAAAATAGAGAGAAGTCACAGTTAAGAACAACACAGATGTTTATCTGAAGTCTGTTTGTTGGATTTAAACCAGAGTCAAAGTTTCTCTTTGTGATGGACAGAAAACACACATGGTTGTAGTTAAAGTCATGTAAACTAATAAGAAGATACAGTACTAACATGAGAGGCAGGACTGGGTTTATTATACTGTGTATGTGTGTGTGTGTGTGTGTGTGTGTGTGTGTGTGTGTCTCCAGTGTTACTGGTTTACCTCTCAGACTCCAGAAGATGAAGGTTTCAGAGGAAGAGGAGGACGGAGCAGAGTCTCTAATGTCCAGCTGTCTGTCTATGAAGAGTGACCGGTCTAATGATGTACCTCCAGTCTTCAGTAATGAACCTGGACCCTCAGACACAAAGTAAGAGACTGTTTCTACTGTAAACTGACCTGAAGATGATTCAGTGCACCAACACCACTGAGTAGAAAATGTTTAAGTTCAGTGAAAAATTAGCCCAACCCTGAGCTTTATGAATGAGTTATATAAATGTACAGAGGATCAGAGAGACACTGAGGAGAAACAGCAAGAATTCATTCTCAGGCAAAATGTCTCTTCAGCCATGAAGAGGAAACTTATATCCATATGTAATTGTCTTTTTAATTATATTTGACTGCCTTACAGTAAAATAGTCTGTTTCAAGTTCAGTGAAACATTTGCACGTAGCCCAGAGCTATATGAATAAGCTTTATAAATATATAGTGGATAGGGGAAAAGAGAGACAGTGGAGATAAATGAGCAGCAAGAAGAGGAGTTTCTGAATTCAGTCAGAAGTTGAACTGAACACAAACACACAGATACAGTTCATCTGTTGCCAGCTGAGTTAAAACTAATGTAGGAAAGGCAGAGAAGGATTCAGCCTTTAACTCCTTATTCTCAGCAGAGACTGAAAGAAACCTATAACTGCCTATAGATACAGGGAATTAATAAAAAAAAACTGTTAAGGAAATGAATATAGGATGATTATGACATGAGGCTGTGTGTACAAATACTGACACTGACCTTCATACAGGATCTCTTCAGTCCAGCAAACTGGGAGATCCACATTAGTGAATGTGTAATCTGGTTATTGCAATAAAAAAGATAAATGTACAATGTAGTATAAAGTCCAGAGGTTGATATGAAGAACTAATGAAGCTGTAAACAGAAACATGTTTCTGCACATGCTCAGTTACATCTGCTCAACTCTGTCTCCTAGAAATTACATTCATACTATTAAATACATAACCACTGAATGAAGCTACATTAATATTCTGCAAGTTCAAAGTCAACTTTATTGTCAATCTTGCTACATGTACAGGAAATGTAGAGGATTAAAATTATGTCTATCTCAGACCCAAAGTGAGGTAGACAATGATAAAATAAATAACAACAATTGGTCAACTAAAAAGTAAAACACATTAAAAAACTGCTGTAAAGCTCCAAGTATGAACAGTAGGACAACAAGGCACTTACAATACTGAATATATATTTACAAAGTCATGCAAATGCTGTGAGACAGATTGTCCATGTGCAAAGGGAGCAGTACATTAACTTATATAAAGTGTTAGAGTGTGTGTTGGAAGGGTTGGGGTGGGGGGTGGGAGCAGACCAATTCAGTTTTGGGGGGGTAGACTAGTTAATTAATTGGCAGAGGGGTTAGACTTAGTTGGGGTCACGTGTGATGTTGAGTGCTTTACAGGCCAGGTGTGTCGTAGATGTCCAGAAGGGAGGGGAGTGAGGCACCAATGATCTTCCCTGCTGCATTCACTATGTGCTGGAGGGTTCTCTTGTTGGAGGAGAGGTGCAGCTTCCAAACCACACAGTGATGCAGCTGGTCAGGATGCTCTCAATGATACCATGGTAGAAGGAGCACATGATGGGTGTGGGGGCTTTGGCTCTCTAGAGGTGCTGCTGAGCTTTCTCGGCCAGTGATGTGGTGTTGTTGGTGTTGTTGGTCCAGGAGAGCTCCTCTGTTATGTGCACACCCAGAAACCTGGTGCTGCTCACCCTCTCCACAGCAGCACCGTTGATGGACAGAGGATGGTGCTGGATGGGTGCTCTCCAAAAGTCGACAATCACCTCCTTTGTCTTCTCCACATTTAGAGAGAGATTATAGTCGCTGCACCACGTGGTCAGTTGGCTCACCTCCATCCTGTAGCTTGTTTATCATTGTTAGTGATGAGATCCACCACAGTCGTATCATCCACAAACTTTATGAAGAGGTTGGAGCTGTGCTTTGGTCTGCAATCATGGGTCAGCAGGGTGAAGAGCAGGGGGCTGAGCACACATCCTTGGGGGCCCCGTGTTTACTGTGATGTTGCTGCATGTGTTGATGCTAACCCAAATTGCCTTTGGTCTACCAGTAAGAAAGTCTAATAACCAGTAGTACAGGGAGGTGTTAAGACCAAGACTGTCTGGTTTCTGGATGAGAGGGAGGGAGGAGTTAGTGAAACTGGATGGAGATGGCTTCGTTGGCACTGGTATAACTGTGGTGGCATTAAAGCATGTAGGGAGAACAGCCTGGCTCAGAAATGTGTTAAAGAAGTCTGTGAGGACATCTTTGAGCTCTTCTGCACAGTCCTTTAGCTCACAGCCAGGTTTGTTGTCTGGACCTGTTGAGCTTCAAGTCACTGCAGACTTTTTCTTATTCTTGGTATTAAACCAACATAACAATCTTTTCCTAACCTTAACTAAGTGCTGCCAGTGTATCAACACAACCATAACAAGTTTAATGCTGCAGTTTCTAATAGCAGATTTTTTTTGTTGTTGTTTTTTTTTTTTTTTTTTTAATTTCTTTTTATTAAGGTTCAACAGGCCATATATTGTCCTTTACATGTGGTTTCCACAGAACCATACATTTTTCTATAGCATAAGCTACTCAGTAGTTATGAATAAACATAAAACAAGTAACAGATTACAAACATAAACACACCACCAGAGTCATCTATGTTAGTTAGGAATGTTGAAGCTCAGTCCAGAGGGATCCACAGCGTCAAAAACTGGTTGCCATACTCTTGTAAAGCCCTCCATGTTATCATGAAGGCTATAAGTCAGTTTTTCCAAGGGGATTATACTCAGTACCTCCTTATACCAATCGTTCAATGTAGGAGTGTCTTTATGAATCCAAAGCTTAAGAATAGTTTTTCGTGCCATGTACAAGAGTATTCCGATGAGTTTTGCGTTGTGGTTGCTCCTTGCGCTTGAGACCTTAGCCGCCAGGATACACTGAAGAGGTGATAGGTCCAAGTTATGTCCAATCAGAGTGTCCAGTTCTTTCTTAACCTCATTCCAAAACACATGTATCTTCGAGCATTTCCAAAACATATGTGCATAGGTACCGATTTCGCTATCACATTTGTTACAGTTAGAGGAGCTGAGACCAAGCCTGCCTCTCATCAGAGGTGTATAGTGGAGTCTGTGTAAGATTTTAAATTGCCTCTCTCTGTCATTATTACAGCTCAAGATGGTTAATGTGTTTTTTATGATTGTTGTCCAAGTATCCTCTTCTATCTGACATTCCAAATCAATTTGCCACTGCCTTCGTATGTGGTCAGTGGAATAGTTTGAATTTACATCAAATGCTTCATACATGCAGGAGATGAATCTTTTTGGAAGAGGTTGAACAAGTAGGTTTTCCAAGAAAGATGAGTTAGAGGTTTGCATATTCTTATTTACATAATGACGGATTTGTAGGAATCGAAAGAAGTGGGACTGTTGCAGAGAGTATTTACTTTTCAAACTCTCAAATGACTCCATTGTTCCTCCTGTAAATAGTTTAGCAAGCTGGTCTAGCCCCTTTTCCTGCCATACCTTAAATACTGGGTCCTGACATGAGGGTAAAAAATCTGGATTTCTCCATATAGGTGCCAGAAGTGAAAAGTTGTTTTTAAGTTTGAAATGGACCTTGATTTTGCTCCATGTATTCAGTGTATTCAAAACAATGAAATTATTATGAACCTCCTGTTTTGCTTTTTTATGATTCACAAAGGGGCAGTCCTTCAGCATCAACATACCACAGTTTCTAGATTCAATATCAATCCACGTATTAGTTACATCTGGGTTTACCCATTCATATATATACCTCATTTGTGATGCCCAGTAATAAAAGCATATGTTCGGGACCCCCAGGCCACCATCATTTTTGCTTCTCTGCAGCCTGCCTATTTTCATTCTGACCCTTTTGCCCTGCCATAGGAACTGTGTAAATAATTTATTTAAATTGCTAAAGAAGCTATTAGGAATTGTATTTGGCAGCATTTGTAGTGGGTACAACAACCTAGGCAGAATATTCATTTTAAGCACACTTATCCTGCCCAACCAGGACACAGGTAAAGTCCCCCATCTGTGCAAGTCTTCCCTGATGCGCATTATGATTGGGGTAAGATTAAGCTTGATCAATTTTCTAAGGGAGGGACCGATTTTAATTCCAAGATATGTTATCTCCTTAGGTGACCAGTGGAAAGGAAAGCCACTAGGTGGGGCAGAGCCTGCCAGGGCTCCCACAGGCATGGCTTCAGTTTTGGTTAAGTTCACTTTAAAACCTGAGATATGTCCAAACTGTTGCAGACAATCAAGTAAACTCGGAATTGTAGTGTCAATGTCGACCAAATATAAAATTACATCGTCTGCATACGAAGAAATTTTATGTGTTTTGCCATTAATCAAAAATCCTTTAATAGCTGGTGTAGACCTTATTAGCTCAGCCAAAGGTTCAATGGCGAGGGCAAACATTAAGGGACTCAGCGGGCAACCCTGTGGTGTCCCACGTTCCAGCGGAAAAGGATTCGAGCAAAAGGAGTTGGTGGTTACAGTTGCTTTGTGTGACCGATACAGTAGTTTTACCCAATCAATGTATTCTGTCCCCAATTTAAATTTTTCCATTGCATAAAAAAGATACGGCCATTCAATCCTATCAAAAGCCTTTAATGAGTCCAATGAAACTATCAGGCCCTGTATTTCTTCATCGTTGGCCATCTGAATTATGTTTAAAAGCCTTCTTATGTTATTAGAGGAGGACCTCCCCTTTATGAAACCTGTTTGGTCCGGTCTAACCAAAGTCTGCATCAGTGGTTCAAGTCTTAAAGTCAATACCTTAGCTAAAATTTTTGCGTCCACATTTATAAGTGATATAGGCCTATATGATGCCGGATCTTCAGGATCTTTGTTTTTTTTCAAGATTAGACAAATATTTGCTAATGACATAGTTTCAGGCAGATGATGAGCTATGTTAAAGCTATAGTTAAAGGTCCTAACAAGGTATGGCGTGAGTTTATCTTTATAGGCCTTAAACCATTCCACCGGTAACCCATCGGGGCCTAGAGATTTGCCACTGCGCATCAGGGATATTGCTTGTAATATGGGTTTTCCCAAGCATCTTTGTTGTTCCTCTGTCAGAGTTGGTAGATGAACTTTAGAAAATAACTTATCAAGTTCCTCTTTGGTGCAGTTATTGTCAGATGCATATAATGTTTTATAAAATGATACAAAGACAGATGATTGATGTCCTTCTTATCAAAATGTTTTTTCCCCCTCGTGTCTCTAATTCCTCCTATGGCGTTATGATTTTGCCTCTGATTGAGTAAGCGTGCCAGATATTTACTAGGTTTATTCCCATATTCATACAGTCGTTGCCTTTGGTAAAACAATGATCTGGAAGCCTTTTCATTCAAGATTGAATTTAGTGCTGCTCTGACAGTCTGTACTTTAATAAGATTTGTTCTAGTTGGGCTGGACTTGTGAACAGATTCTGCTGCTTTTAATTCCGCCTCTAGCTCCTTTTGCTTAAGTGATAACACTTTTTTACGCCGTGCCATGTATGAAATGGCGATTCCTATGACATAAGCCTTTGCAGCTTCCCATAAAAATTCTGGATTTGTATCCCCATTATCATTTTTATTAAAAAATAATCCAATCTCTTCCTTCATCTTTTTCCTAAAATCTTTGTCATTGAGAAGGTACGAAGGGAATCGCCATCTCCGAGGGCCCTCTATATCGCAACTCATGGTCATTTCTAAATAGACTGGGGCGTGGTCACTAATATGAATAGAACCTATATTACATGAGGTCGCCTGTCCTATAATATGTGGTGGTATGAAGAAATGATCAATTCGAGAATAGGATTTATGTGGATTTGAGTAAAATGTAAAGTCCCTTGCTGTTGGGTTAAGAACTCTCCAGATATCAATCAGATTTATGTCATTTAACATTTTGGCTAAGGAAGTGTCTGAGTTCTTATTTCTGTATCTTTCTGGTCGGGATCTGTCCTTGCTATCATCCTGACAGCAATTACAGTCGCCACCCAACAGTGTAATAGGACATCTAAATTCTTCCAGTTCAGTTGCTACCTTGGTCCAAAATGAAGGAGAAGGTGGATTAGGGGCATATATGTTCATCATTGTAATATGCATGCCATAAATTGTACCGTGGACAAGGATGTATCTACCCTCAGGATCTTGCTTACATGAACTAAGCACAAATGGAATGGTCTTGTGAATCAGAATCGCAACTCCTCTGCTATTGGAGGAGAATGATGAATAAAAAACCTGTCCAACCCAATCTCATTTTAGTTTAATGTGCTCTTTATCTACTAAGTGGGTTTCCTGTAAAAAAGCTATCTGCACCGTGTCCTTTTTGAAGAAACTTAATAGTTTTTTTCGTTTGATTGGGTGGTGAATCCCTTTTACATTGTATGTACAGAACTTAACACTGTTTGGATCAGACATTACCATTTCCTTATTCTGTCACTAAAGAACGCTGTCCCTCTGGTATCGCTCAGAATCCTCGGATTGTGTTCTACCTGAATCAAACAGACATCTCTCTCTGGTGGTGAAGAAAAAAAAAAACACTGAACATTAACAGCAGGATTAGTAACGAGGAGAACTGAACACTCCTGCTGTGAACTTAACATCACTATTGGGCGCATGTGAAACTTCCTTATCACTAACCTAACTTTCCCCCTTCTAAGCGCTTGAAAGATTACTGGTAGGATGAGATAGAGCTCTCCAGACCCATGCTATAGTCTCCCTGGGATAGCAAAATGTTGCCAATTTAGGTAAACAACAATAATAGAAAAGAAAAAGAGAAAAATAAAGGAAATAAGGAAGTTCTTAAGCAAATAATGGCTATCCATCCTCAATTAAATACAATAGAATTTTTACAGTGTAAGATGTTTGGTGACATAACAATACACTTCACTTCACTTATCACTGTTTCAAGATAAAGCTGAAATAAAAATGATCACAGCTCTCAGCTGGATATGATGCAGTTTATAAATGTTGTGTCCATAAACCTCTAGTTAAGTGTTCATCTCTTTTCTTTTTGTATCTCCTCAACATACCTCTGTGCCTCATCCACAGATTTGAGGACTTGTATCTTGTTGGCATATGCAACGCGTAGTGTAGCTGGGAACAGCATCCGATATTCCACTCCCAGTGCTTGGAGAGATTTTTTCACCTCCGTGAACTCGCGTCTTCTCTTCTCCACCGCCGGGGAGAAATCTTCAAAGAAGTGGATGCGGCTTCCGGAGACGGTGATCTCGCCCATGTTGCGTGCCTTCTGCATGATCTTCTGTTTATCCGCGAAGTTGTGGAGGCGCATGTATATGGTTCTTGCCCTGGTAGACTCCGTGCGTCGCTGAGCCGGTGTCCGGTGCACTCTGTCGATCTTGATCCGGTCGTTTTTCACCGTGAGATTAAGGATTTTTGGCAGCCATGCCTCAAAAAAGTCTCTGGGGTTGTCGCCTTCTGTGCGTTCTGGTAGATTGATAATCTTTATATTGTTACGTCTTGATCTGTTTTCCTGGTCTTCCAACCTGTTAATGGCGTCATTCAGCCGAGCCTCGCTCTGCTCAATGTGGGTTTGGAGCTGCGACACGGTGTCCTCCAGGTCGGAGATTCTGTCCTCGGTGTTTGCCACCCTTTGCTCCACCACTTTGACTTTTTCACACACTGAGTTCACCGACTTGAGTATTTGGTCGAGTTTTGTGTCTAGACAGGAGTTGAGTTTTGCAAACACCCCCTCACTTATCTTGGCTACCAGGGCATCCGTGTCGTCCGCCATGTTAGCTGCTACGGCTACGTTAGCCGCCTCTGGTTGATTCCGATTTTTCCGGGTATTGGATCTCAAAATCCTCGGTGTTGTTGTCCAGAAGTCACGCAATGACATTCCCTCTTCGATTTTGTGCAGTTAGGTCACCTCCACTATCCCAAAAATGTTTAGTTTTAGGTTTGTTCTGGAGAGCTCCGCTCTTGCACTCCTACCCTCTCCGCATCACTAGCGCCCTCCCTACCATAGCAGATGTTTTACTGCAAGATAATAAAACAGATACATTGTCAGAATATTTAATTCATACATTTAGTATCACAAGTGGACTTTTCTGTTTGGCTCAGTTGTCTCCTGCTTATTGTTAACAAACAAAAGTCATGTTTACATTGACTTATTTACCAGAACATATTGTATGTATCCTTGTGCTCTAACTAATTTGCTGAATCCACTTCCCTCCTTGTTAATAATGTACAAAGCCAAATTTTGAACGTGGTGTTTTAAATCCTGCATTGTGTACATCCATGTTTACTAGCTTGCAGTCTTCTTTTTCTTCTCTGCCTTTTCTGGCACATTGTTTTGTCTCTCTATTTAATTTTGAACCCTTGTAATTGTAGTATATCATATTGTATTTAAACTTGAACGTACTAAACCCCGAGCCTGAAGAACAAATACTGTCTAAATACTGACAGTCTGGACTGTTTATGTGGGAAAGAGCTGCAGCTTGTGAGCTGTTGGTTGGTCTCCACTAATGTCATGTGTCTTAAAGAATGTGTTCATGTCCACAGAGAGAGGAAGAGGACGGCTGTTTCTGTGGAGGAGCAGCTGTCCTGTTGTTCTTTGTGTCAGGACGTCCTGAAGGATCCAGTCTCTACCAGCTGTGGACACTGGTTCTGCAGACAGTGCATCACCTCATACTGGGACCAGTCTGCTTCATCAGGAGACTCCTCCTGTCCCCAGTGTGCAGAAAGATCCAGAACCAGACCTGGACTGCAGACAGACAGTCAGACCAGCACTGTACAAAGTAAGACTGAAGATCTGTCTGCTGATGTCATCATCTCTGAAAACAGGACAGGAATCTACCTCCTCTGTCCTGCTGAACATTAACACAGTGACTCATATTTCATTTTATTCACACTTTTTCTTATTCTCTATCAACAGAAAGTGGTCTGCAGGAGGTTTTAGATGAACATCAGATCAGTCTGAGCAGCACATGTGAATGTGTGACTGATGAAGCAGGAGATGAAATCCTCCTCATCAGCATCTTCACTGAGGTCCACATCATAGAGGGACTGAGTGAAGAGGTTAATACCCAACATGAAGTGAGGCAGCTTGAATTAGTTTTCAAGATGAAGACCTTCCATGACGCTCCAATCAAGTGTCAGGACATCTTTAAAGTCTTACTTGACCAACAGAAACACATCAGAGTCGTTCTGATGAACGGCGTCGCTGGTGTTGGAAAAACCTTCTCAGTGCAGAAGTTCACTCTGGACTGGGCACAGCGCTCCGAAAACCAAGATATCAGTCTGCTGACTCTGTTCTCGTTCAGGTCGCTGAACTTGATCAAAGATGAGCAGTACAGTCTGCTCATGCTGATCCAAGTTTTCTATCCAACATTACAGAAGCTCACAGCAGAGACGCTCGCTGTCTGTAAAGTTTTGTTCATCTTTGACGGCCTGGATGAAAGCAGACTTTCACTGGATTTCAACAACAGTGAGGTCGTGTCTGATGTCACACAGAAGTCATCAGTCAGCGTGCTGCTGACAAACCTCATCAAGGGGAAGCTGCTTCCATCGGCTCTCATCTGGATAACTTCCCGACCTGCAGCAGCCAATCAGATCCCTCCTTCATATGTTAGCAGGGTAACAGAAGTACGAGGCTTCACTGACGCCCAGAAGGAGGAGTACTTCAGGAGGAGATTCAGTGATGAAGAGCAGTCCAGCAGAATCATCTCACACATCAAGACATCCAGGAGCCTCCACATCATGTGTCACATCCCAGTCTTCTGCTGGATCACTGCTGCAGTTCTGGACCACATGTTGACTACAGACCAGAGAGGAGAGCTGCCCAAGACCCTGACTGACCTGTACTCACACTTCCTGTTGGTTCAGACAAAGACGAAGAAGAACAAGTATGATGAGGGACATGAGACGAGTCCACAGGAGCTGACTAAGGCTGACGGTGAACTTCTTCTGAAGCTGGGGAGGCTGGCGTTTGAACAACTGGAGAAAGGAAACATCCTGTTCTACCAAGAAGACCTGGAGCAGTGTGGTCTTGATGTCACAGAGGCCTCGGTGTTATCAGGATTTTGTACAGAGATCCTCAAAAGAGAGAGTGTGATCTTCCAGAAATCAGTCTACAGCTTTATTCATCTGAGCGTTCAGGAGTTTCTGGCTGCAGTCTACATGTACCACTGTTACACCAGCAGCAACACAGAGGTACTGAAGAACTTCCTGAAAAAAGACAACAAACACAGAGAATCTGGATCAAAGACTTTCCTCAAGAAGATGTTTGCTTATTTCAGAAACAGTGATACAGATGAACCACTTGACAGTACGCATGATAGCTTATCTCTGGAGGTTTTCCTGAAGGGAGCCATGGAGAAATCTCTCAGAAGTGAAAATGGCCACCTGGACCTGTTTGCTCGCTTCCTTCATGGCCTCTCTCTGGAGTCCAACCAGAGTCTCTTAGGAGGCCTGCTGGGTCAGACAGACAACAGTCCAGAAACCATCCAGAGAGTCATCAACAACCTGAAGGAGATGAACAGTGAGGATTTCTCTCCTGACAGAAGCATCAACATCTTCCACTGTCTGACGGAGATGAAGGACCACTCAGTACATCAGGAGATCCAAGAGTTCCTGAAGTCAGAGAACAGATCAGAGAGACTCTCTGAGATCCAGTGCTCAGCTCTGGCCTACATGCTGCAGATGTCAGAGGAGGTTCTGGATGAGTTGGACCTGAAGAAGTACAACACATCAGAGGAGGGACGACGGAGACTGATCCCAGCTGTGAGGAACTGCAGAAAGGCTCAGTAAGTCCAGATGTGATTAACATTATACATCAGTGTAGATCAGTAGATTTAATCTTCAAATATAAATTATATAAAACTCTTATTATTAAAATAATGCTCTACTTGTTTATATCTGCAATAACATGTCAGTTATATTTCATCACAGATGTACTTGAGTTTATTCAAATATGAGCTCAAACAGTCTTGATTTTACAGTTGGTTGTATTAATGTTGCTAACTTAATGAACACAATTATTCAATGTATTTGTAGTAATTATTGGATTTTACAGTTGTTTTAATAATTCAACCTTATTAAAGGGTTAATCATGTTTTTGTGCTGAATCAGTTTTTAGTTTCTCAAAATAATGTTGACAACTAAACATAATGCAGTCATCTGTTATGCACATCTAAACATTTAATTACATGAATATTTAATTATGTACAGGTCCAATACTTTCAAGCCATTTGTTTCGTTTGTGTTCAACAGTCACTACTATTCACTGACATTAAAAATAAATAGAGGACAATAAAACTGTTGTTCTAATCCAAATGTCCTCATGTTAACTTTGTGGAGACAGATTACATAAAATAAAGCCTCAGTACTCCCAGTTTTGCCCAAGATGCATATCTGGAATAGGAACGTTGGTACATATGTTTTGGACTTGCCCTTGTCTTAATTCATATTGGGTGTCTGTACTCAAAGTGCTTCATGATATTAGGGCTGCAGCTATCGAATATTTTTGGAATCGAGTATTCTGTCGATTTTTTTCAACGATTAATCGAGTAATCGGATAAATTAGACTTTTGTGTTTTTAAACACATAGTGGGGTGGGTGTGTGTGAGCGCGTGTGTGCGCGTGTGTGTGACAGAGCATTAGACACAAGTGAGTGAGATTTAGGTGTTTTGCTAACGTTACTTATGTCTCATCACTATCGATAAATAACACACGTTACACATACTGCAATTCTAACAAGTGGTAGTGTTCATGTTAATTAGCAATCGTAAAATACGTTACGTTACCTTTTAGAGGTTCCGACTCCGCTTGAAGTGCAGTTCACATGAGGATGTTTTCTGTTCAGGTGTTGCAGCATTGACGAAATGGTATTGTGATAAGCTAGGTCCGCTTTACAATATACACATTGTACTACGTTCTCTGCCTTCCGAAGCTTAAAGTGGTCCCAAACTTTTGATATTTTCTGCCTTTTCCGCACATCGGTATCCTCGTTTTCTGCCAATGTGAGCAAGTTAGAGCACCGCCGTAAATATTTGAAATGTGCGTCAGTAATTGCAGTCTGGGGGAACAGTGATACTGGAGCCGTGCAGTGCTGTTGTGTACAATGTTGACGTGATACGATAGCAGCTGAATTTTAAATAGACATAATTTGGTGACATGAATTAAACGAAGCCTCGAGGCAAAAGAAATTGCCTCGAGCATTTTTTGTACTCGAGTTACTCGAGTACCTCGAGTAATCGTTGCAGCCCTACATGATATTACAGGACTAACCAAGAGTAATTCTCCTGGGTGACACATCTAGGATGAAAGCCAATAAAAAACAAATTTATTAGAACAGCCAACCAATGTATAACTATGCATTGGAAAGATGTATTACCACCTATATTTGGTAGATGGACGAATGAACTAGCATCATGCATACCTAGTGAAAAGATTATGTACAATTTGAAGGGTAAACCTAGAGAGTTTCAAAAGATCTGGGCTGGTTTTCTAACATATCTGGACACAGAGTCCACAATACATTAATCCTTTTATATTTAAACAAGTATTAAACTCCAATGTCATGTGATGGTTAAACATGCTTATTCAACAACTGGTGCTGTTTCTAGCTTTATCTTTATTTATTTAAATTTTCTTTTCTACCTCCTTCTTCTTATCCCAGTCTCTCAACTAAAGTGCTGTACAGTGGCTGTTATTTACTCCCTCTCTGCAACAGTCTTGTTTTATGTTGTTTTTGTTTTTGTTTGTTTTATGATTTACTAAAGGTTTGCATTTATTCTTACTTATCTGAATTGGTCCACACTCTGTAGGAATGTATGGTCGGACCTGTAGGGGTGGGTTGAGAGGGAGGGAAAGAGGGAGGGAGGGAGGGAGGGAGGGATGGCCTGATCTGGTACCTATCTGATATATCATTGTACACTGTCCTATCATTCAGCTCTGGGGTTGTTTTCTGAAAATAACATAAAAGATTTTGTTGAAAAAAAAACTAAACTTTGTGGAGACAGACATGGGATCAGATCACACAGACAGACTGAGAACATTATGGAAGCCTCAATGTAACTCCATTGTCTTTCCTTCATCTACAAGATGCAGGTCTGCACTTCTCACAGAGAGTGATGAGAATTATTGTTTCATTCAAACACAGTGAGACCCCATCAGCTGAACTGGGACTGTTCTGGTAGCTTACTGATTAAGACGCCATATAACTGCAATATCTGCTGATTTCTCCTCTTGTTTCCTGTTATCTCTCAGCTGTTGCTGTCCATTAAACAAATAAAATGCTCCTGAAATACAAAATTATTTGATCCTCTCATGTGAAGAGTAAATGTTAATAAAAATAAAGAATATCAAACTGTTTTGTTACCAAATGCATGAAGTAAATATAAAGTGTCCTCTTTCATGATAAATATGTTGTAATATATGTTTCATTACAGACTTTCTGACTGTGGACTCTCAGAGTCTCACTGTGAAGTTGTGGCCTCAGCTCTGAAGTCCAACCCTCATCTGACATTTCTGGACCTGAGTAACAACAAGCTGTCTGATTCAGGAGTGAAGCTCCTCTCTGCTGGACTGGAGAGTCCAAACTGTAAACTGAAAACTCTGAAGTAAGTTCACTGACTGTAGCTTTGCTAGTTTTGGTATATTTAATTAATATCTTTCACTAAAGTTTTAAAAGTTAATTCTCTCATGAATTTAAAATCCACAGTCTTGTTCTGTGTAAAAATGACTTCCAGAGTTTAAACTAATTTGAGGCTTCAGCAGTCTAACTATAGTCAGCCGAACTATAAGTTCCACATATCAAGTTAGTATCTTTGAGTTTCTTCAGTGTTTGCTGAGCTGCACTGGAGGGATAATTGTGTAACTCAAAGAGGGAATTTTATACTAAATATTCTGAAACTTTGAGTCAGATAAATCAAGTGTGAGTCTAACAGTTCATGTTGTGATTAATATTAAGCTCTTTTTCACTGTTTGTATTTGACAGTTTTTAACCTGCATCCTGTTGGGTTCAGCTGTTTGAAGTTTCCATTTTCTAAACTTCTACATTTAAACCTTCTTCAGCTCTGAACAGATTATGAAACACTGAATGATTTCAAGCATGAACTTTGTCTTCTAAAGTAACATCATTTATTCTTTATTCAGGTTGGAGGACTGCAGTTTGTCAGAGATCAGCTGTGCTTCTGTGGTCTCAGCTCTGAAGGACAACCCCTCCCATCTGAGGGAGCTGGATCTGAGAGGAAACAAGCTGCAGGATTCAGGAGTGAAGCTTCTGTGTGACTTCCTGAAGAGTCCAGACTGCAGACTGGAGGATCTGGAGTAAGTTCACTGACAGTCTGTTACTATTGTTGATCTTAATGTTTAACATGTGAATCTAATGTATTTCCATGTATTACTTACATCCATGAAGTTATTTGTCTTATTTTCATATTTATTTTTTACTGTACAGTTTAGCTTGTAGTTATAAAAGATGATTGATTCTTAAAGAGTCACATGTGTATACAGAAGATCCTCTCAACTAATACTCAACTGTTTAAATCTAAAGTTTACATTCATTTGAATGTGTTTCAGTAATGATGTTCGTTTACTGAGTCATCCTGCACAAAACAAACACACACACACACACACACAAACACACACACACAAGCACACCGAAACTCTTCATTTTTGTATTAAATTTTACTATCACTTAAACTTTTGTTCTCTAAGTTTAAAGACATTTTTTATAAACAGAACAAATATAATATCCAGTATTTACTTGTTCCAACACATTTATGAAGCTGTGCAGTGTTTATACTGACTGAAATATTTAAACAACATGCTGTGATTGTTTTATAGCGACACCATTAAATATAAATATTGTAGATATATTGAACATCCGTTTCCTCCTATTCTCCCAAAATCCATCCTGACATATTAGTTATCTTTGTAAACGTTGGGATCTTGAGTAGAATCTGAAATAAATCTCTGTGGGTTTTTTAGCTAGTGTTTGGCTCCACAACATGAGTTTGTATAGATGGAGTCAGTGGTGGAGCTGCAGAGTTTAAGAGGTGAAATCACTACGTCTTTATTGAATTAGCAGCATGTTGTCATTAATATTAATGAGAGCTCTTTTTCACTGTTTGTATTTGACAGTTTTTAACCTGCATCCTGTTGGGTTCAGCTGTTTTTCTAAACTTCTACATTTAAACCTTCTTCAGCTCTGAACAGATTATGAAACACTGAATGATTTCAAGCATGAACTTTGTCTTCTAAAGTAACTTAATTTATTCTTTATTCAGGTTGAATGACTGCAGTTTGTCAGAGATCAGCTGTGCTTCTCTGGTCTCAGCTGTGAAGTGCAACCCCTCCCATCTGAGAGGGCTGAGAGGAACCAAGCTGCAGGATTCAGTAATGAAGCTTCTGTGTGATTTCGTGAAGAGTCCAGACTGCAGACTGAAGACTCTGGCGTGAGTTCACTGACAGTCTGTTACTATTATTGATCTTATTGTTTGACAACTGAAGATAATTTATATACATATATAATTTACATCCATTAAGTTATTTTTCGGATTGTCGTATTTATTTTTACTGTAACGTTTAGTTTAAAGTTATACAATATGACTGATGGACTGTGAAAAATAGCCCCCCGGCTTGGTGCCTGTATGTTGGAGTTTATCCCGGTAGACGAGAGGGTAGTCTCCCTCCACCTTCGGGTGGGGGAACGGATCCTGATGGTTGTTTGGTCTATGGTCCAAACAGCAGTTTAGAGTATCCACCCTTTTAGGACTCCTTGGAGGGGGTGCTGGAAAAGCACTCCTTCTGGGGATTCCCTCGTTCAGCTGGGGGACTTCAACGCTCACGTTGGCAGCGACAGTGAGACCTGGAAGGGTGTGATTGGGAGGAACGGCCCCCCTGATCTAAACCCAAGTGGTGTTCTGTTATTGGACTTCTGTGCTCGTCACAGATTGTCCATAACCAACACCATATTCAAGCATAAGGGTGTCCATATGTGCACTTGACACCAGGAGACCCTAGGCCGCAGTTCGATGATTGACTTTGTAATAGTGTCATCAGACTTGTGGCCGCATGTCTTGGACAATCGGATGAAGAGAGGGGCGGAGCTGTCAACTGATCACCACCTGGTGGTGAGTTGGCTCTGATGGTGGGGGAGGATGCCGGTCAGACCTGGCAGGCCCAAACTTATTGTGAGGGTCTGCTGGGAACGTCTGGCAGAGTCTCCTGTCAGAGAAAGTTTCAACTCCCACCTCCCGGAGAGCTTTGACCGTGTACCGGGGGAGGCGGGGGAAAATTGAGTCCGAGTGGGCCATGTTCTGTGCCTCTATTGTTAAGGCGGCTGACCGGAGCTGTGGTTGCAAGGCAGGGGCGGTTTTTGCTATGGGCAATGTGGGCAACCGCCCAGGGTGCAATCTACTTGGGGGCGCATGAGCGCGCTCAAAAAAAAAGAAGAAAAAAAAGTGCGTCCTCAAAAAAAAAAGAAAATCGCCAGTTTTCTAGACTAATACCGCTCATTTCCACATCATGTTGATGCATTGGGCGATGAGGCGCCCCTACTATCACGTCAACTTGCTGCTGAGAGTCATGTATACAGGTTGTGTGTGTCAGAAGAAAAGGCAAAGGGGAGGGGGCGGGGGATCAACTTGCGACTGCAGAGGTTGTGAGCAGGTTGTGAGTGAGTCTGACTCTCAAAGGAAAAGCAAGGGGGGGAGGAGGGCGGGGGATAGACTGACCTGTGATGATTATGATCCCAGGCCACACAACACAAACTGCTGCTTCCAAATAAATAGTAATACATTTATAAATAATACAGACCCGTTATAGCTACATGTAAGTTATTGGGTTATGTGAAAAAGCAATAAATAAATAAATAAATAAATAAAATGCAAAAAAAAAGGTTTACATACTATATTTCATTTATTCACCTTATTTTTGTGTGGTGAAGGATTTGTGCAATTTACATTGGTGTTAACATACAACATACTACATGTCATTTATTTATCTTAATTTCTTTCTCTACTCTTGTTAACTTTTGTATTTAATAACATATGTAACGAAATAACATAAATAGTTAAGGGGGGGGGGTGTGATGGTCAGTCCGTCCAGGGTGCAAAACTAGCCAGGACCACCTCTGCTGCAAGGTGGTCGGTGCCTGTCTTGGCGGCATTCCCTGAACCCGCTGGTGGACACTGGCGGTGAGGGATATAGGAGTCCGATAGGGCCTTTTTGGCCTGTGGGACTCCGGAGGCAGCTGGCAGGTACCGGAAAAAACTAAATATAAATCAACACAATATACAAACTAAGGGAGTGGGCAGGTTACAACATAAATTAGCTAAACTGAGTAATAACTGTCCAAATAAAATAACATACAATTACAATGAGGGAATTAAACCCGGGTTAAAGGTGGTGCCTTTAGCAGCAACCTTCCAGAGACATTTTACCACACTACCGGTAAAATAGGTTAATGCTGATATCTCTACCGGAGACACAGCAGCAGTGGTCCCAATCAGCTGGTGGTGACGTCATGTGCTACACCACCGGTGAAGTCGGCCAGCTGATGAGTGTTTCCTGTTTGCAGAGTCTGAAACATGCACATGGAGAGAGAGGGAGAGAGAAACCCACACAGCTGCCAGCATCTAGCACCACAAAACAAGGCCAGCCGGCACTCTGTCGCTGCTCTGTGAGGGCGAACACCAGCATTTCTATGCTGCTACACAAAGAAGACACAGACAAAGAAAATATTATAAATACTGTTCATACTGTATATGCTATTACAAATAAATACAATGAAATAAATATAAGCAGGAAAATAAACACATTTGCAAATATTGTGAAACCCAAAGTTTCCTTTTTCCCTTAAATTAAACATTAAATGCAAATAAAGTCACTCACTCTCCAGCTTGCTCAACAACGCCTCCCCCCCCCCCCCCCACACACACACACTCTTTTTACATTAAATCTTACCATAACTTTAAATTTCATTCTTTAAATGTAAATAAAAACTCAAACAGTAACAAATATAATATCCAGTATTTACTTGTTCCAACACTTTTATGAAGCTGTGCAGTGTTTATACTGACTGAAATATTTAAACTCAACATGCTCTGATTGTTTTATAGCGACACCATTAAATATAAATATTGTAGATATATTGAACATCCTTTTCCTCCTATTCTCCCAAAATCCATCCTGACATATTAGCTATCTTTGTAAACGTTGGGATCTTGAGTAGAATCTGAAATAAATCTCTGTGGGTTTTTAAACTAGTGTTTGGCTGCACAACATGAGTTACCTATAGATGGAGTCAGTGGTGGAGCTGCAGAGTTTAAGAGGTGAAGTCACTACGTCTTTATTGAAGTAGCAGCATGTTGTCATTAATATTAATGAGAGCTCTTTTTCACTGTTTGTATTTGACAGTTTTTAACCTGCATCCTGTTGGGTTCAGCTGTTTGGAGTTTCCATTTTCTAAACTTCTACATTTAAACCTTCTTCAGCTCTGAACAGATTATGAAACACTGAATGATTTCAAGCATGAACTTTGTCTTCTAAAGTAACATCATTTATTCTTTATTCAGGTTGAAGGACTGCAGTTTGTCAGAGATCAGCTGTGCTTCTCTGGCCTCAGCTGTGAAGAGCAACCCGTCCCACCTGAGAGTGCTGGGTCTGAAAGGAAACAAGCTGCAGGATTCAGTAATGAAGCTTCTGTGTGATTTTCTGAAGAGTCCAGACTGCAGACTGGAGAAACTGGGGTCAGTTCACTTATATTCTATTTCTATTGTTGATCTTAAATTATCTTCAGTTGTTCAACATTATGTGCATATATAACTTACATCCATTAAGTTATTTTTCTGATAATATTTATGTTTTACTGTACAGTTTAGTCTGTAGTTATAAAAGATGACTGATTATTAAAGAAACTGTAGAGAATATTCACTGTTAGTTGTTAAAATGAATTAATATATTTTAAAATATAATTTTCTGTAAAGAGTTACATCTGTATACAGAAGATCCTCTCAACTAATAGCTGTTTTAAATTGATGAACTTTACTGTCTGAAGGAGAAATATTGTAATTTTACATTAATTTGAATGTGTTTCATTAATAATGTTCATCCTTCCCAACACACACACACACACACACACACACACACACACACACACGCACACACAGTCAAGTTATATCTAAGAATGTGTGCAGCTTCTCCACTTGAAAGAGATAGATCATCTACTCAGAGTTTAACTGGATTTCACTCAATGGCCAAACAGCTTTTCCTTTTCTTCTTTTATTTGCAGGTGCAGTTTAGTTGACAGATGAATGGCTTTAGTTGTATTTCATTAGTTTCTTTAGGTGAAAAACCTTTAAACAAAGAAAACACAGAAAAACAAAATATTATAAATACTGTACATACTGTATATACTAGGGCTGGACGATTATGGCAAAAATCATAATCACGATTATTTTGATCGATATTGAAATCGCGATTATAAAAGACGATTATTCATGGATGTGTAAACATAAGCATTTATTGAACCACCAGAACTCAACTTGAAATATATTTGAACAGCACAACCAGAAATAAATTAGAATCAAGAAAAATATATATGATATATAATGATAAATGTAAATAATAATAGCAATATGTAAAAACAATAAATAAAAATAAATTGATCATGTTGCCATGGTGACACCATGATCGTGTGCACTGTGTCAAGCAGTTCACACGCTCTCAGGCCACACCTGTCATTTCTCACGCTGAGAGGTGATAGATCTCACCGCACAGACATTAATATATTATGTAATCCATACATCCCAACTCTCTGCATATTGATAGCGGCTCCCTGACGCCCGCAAATGAGACACAATCTCCTGGAGTCTGGAGTGAACGAGCAAGAGCGCGCGCGAGAGATATGAAGGTATTATTGGTGCAAAAGGTTTGAGCACCTGTAACAGTGGAATTTGTAGTTGTGTACAGTGATTGTGTGTGTCAGTAAATTTGAGGTCACATACTCTATGAGTTGTGTACTTGTAGATTTTTTTTCTCTCCACAAATACAACACAACACTTACACATTCACAAATTCTTAATTACAGGTGCACAAATCCTATTTTACAAGTCACAGATTAAAAAACTGACACGCTCACATTTTTGCTCCTATTGTTGTAGTATATTTGGTGCAAAACATATTTGTGTACCTGTAACAAAAAATGTGAAGTTGTGGATAAAATTTGAATAAGTGCAATAAATATTCAAATTATTTAAAATAATTTCTCATGAAAATATTTGTCTTCTTTTAAAACACAAACACAAATCGACAAGTACAACTGCTCGAATCTTCCCCACGAGTCACAGATTCTGTTTCCTTCAACTACAAATCACAAACCGCGCCTCCACTGAGATATGTGGTGCAGAACTATTTGTGCATTCAGTCTATGGAGCAAAAGGCGGGTGCTGATCTGAGATCGACTGATCCCACAGCCAATCAGAGAGGAGAGCGGCTTTTGTCCCACAGCCAATCAGAGGGCAGATATTTGTTTGTTCATTTGTTAATTTTTCCTCCAATTTATCCATTTAAACAGTTTATATTCCTTTAGGTTGGAGGTTTAGATTTCCTCTTTCTCTAGTTTACACACACACACACACACACACACACACACTAAAAATCTTCATCATTACATTAAATTTTATCTTCGCTTTAAATCTCATTTTGAAATTTAAATAAAGATTCAAACAGTAACAAATATAATATCCAGTATTTACTTATTCCAACACTTTTATGAAGCTGTGCAGTGTTTATACTGACTGAAATATTTAAACTCAACATGCTGTGATTGTTTTATAGCGACACCATTAAATATAAATATTGTAGATATATTGAACATCCTTTTCCTCCTATTCTCCCAAAATCCATCCTAACATATTAGTTATCTTTGTAAACGTTGGGATCCTGAGTAGAATCTGAAATAAATCTCTGTGGGTTTTTTAACTAGTGTTTGGCTGCACAACATGAGTTAGTATAGATGGAGTCAGTGGTGGAGCTGCAGAGTTTAAGCAGGGATTAAAGTTCAGATTCCGTCAGTTGTCCTGCTGAAAGGGCAGATATGAGATCAATGCAGATCTGATGACAATTACAAAGGTATAATAATAATAATATATAACGTGATACTCTACATTATTATCACAACACACACACAGAGCAGGCATGGGCAGCCCGCCAGTCAATTTCCAAATATCAATAAATAGTTAAAATGATGTTGAAAGCAAACAGACCATGACTGCATCTAAATGACTGAGTGAAGTTGTTACAACTCTCCACCGCTGTGACTTTCTCTTCTGCACGGAGGTTCAGTTCCGCCCTGAGACGGAGGAGAGGAGCAGCTAGCGTTAGCCTCTGCTGCTGTTAGCTGTCATCCCGCTGCTCTCCTTTGAGTCTGTTCAGAGCAGGAATGCTGTTACTTTACTCCTCCTCACTGTTCTGTATAAAAGGTCCGGACACTGAATGAGGACAGAGTTGCTTCGTCAGTAAGCGGCTGTGGAGGTAGCTGCTGTAGGACGCTGTTGTGTTAGCTGGGGAGCGTACCTATGTTCACTCACCTCCACCCAACCCTGCAGCTCAGCTTCAAACACCTGCGTGCTGTTTAAAAGTACACAACAGCAACGTTATGCTGGTTTTGGTTGGTTCAATGTAAGAAAGCAAAGTCTTCTTTATGGCTATGATGATGATCTGTGTATTAAAGAGCCGTATGTTTCACCTGGTGGAGCTGAGCCCTCTGTTCACACAGAAACAGTGAACCAGGTGAAAACTGGAGGTGACAACTACTCATTATGTTACTGCAAGTGCAATAAAATATACCAGAGGAAAAGTTATTTAATTTAATCCACCAAAAAACAGTTGATTATTTGATTTTTTTGTTTTAAAATATAAAATGTTAATTGAAATACAATCTTTCGTTTTCCTGGTCAAATAGTGATGAGCAGAAATTTAAAAATGGTTTGATTTTCTTTTAATATTTAGAATAATAAAAGATAAAATCACTGGCAAACCAACAACAAATGACCCGTTTTCTCATATTATGAGACTGGATGTTGTCATCAAGGCAAGAGAGCAATAAATATAAATAAAAAATAAAAATCCTCTCTGTGTCACTGCAACGCTCTGATGTACCGTTTGAGTTTTTATAATGTTAATAACTATTTTCTGAAGCTCATAAGGTGCTAAAATAAAATACAAATGATTACCGAACATTTATACCTCCGACCCCCACTGTGGTTATACAGACTGCAGCCTCATTATTATTATTATTATTATTATTATTATTATTATCATTACGGGTGTAAGAAAATATCGATACTTAAATATCGCGATATTTTATTTGACGATACCGTATCGATATTCAACGGCACTTTAACGATTTTTTAATTAACAATTAACATGCAATTTTTGTTTCAATAAACTTTATTATCATTTCCGTAATATACAAAAAACTCTCAATAGGAAAACATGTGCATTCTTTTTACAATACAAAGATATCTCCATTATAAATAAAATCTACAAGGCTATAGACATAAAAGGATATAGTTTAAAAATATATAAAAAAGAAAAGAAAACACAAGGCACTTTCATATCATTAATAGAAACAAATATTTCATTGCAGTTTCACTCAATTTACAAATTGGCTTGTATACATTTAACAACTTCAAAGAAGAAAAATATTTATTTAGTTCATTTTTAAACCAAACTATTGAGGGGGGGGGGGGGGGGGGGGGTTATTTTTCCATTTGCTTGAATGGATGTGATATTTACCCAAAACTATAATAATATTGACCAGTTCTGAAAATTCTTTGGTGAGATTATCTTTATATAAAAGAATCTGATGTTTATCAAATGGTGTGATATTTCTATTTTATTACCTCTCCATTCAAAAACATCCTGCCAAAAATGTGATGTCACTGAACAAGAATAAAAAAGATGTTCAGTATGTTTCACAATCCGCATTACAAATACAACATGGCTCAACCTCAAATCCAAACCTTTTCTTTCATGTTTCTGCTGCTGGATAATAGACATTCATATTTTTAAATTGTAATTCTTTGGCTTTTGGGCTGATTGGCCATTTCAGATATTTAGTAAATGTGTTCATTATTTTTAGATGACTCTCTTATTCTAACGTTTGTTGCTCTTGTATGACCATAAAAAAGGTTCTGCATGAACATCTTTCATATTATTTTATTATTGCATTTTTTATCAGTAATTAGCATTTGTTCAGTTTTAATATCTGGTAAGACTCTCTGTACACTGGAATGAGAGAGTATTTTTAATCAGTTGTATTAGTGGAACTGGAATAGCTTTACATATTTAGCTGTATTCCCTATAAGAGCACTGCATATTACATGTTTCATTGAAAGAGTTGAGTTGTAAGATTGAACCATGTTCATCCAACATGTCAGCAACAAACATTATTTTCTTATCACACCATTTTTGATTGTACAAGGTTTTTCTATTTGATGTCATTGCTCTGTTGTTCCACAATGTGGATCCATGTGGACTAAAGTTGTGGGTAAATATCATTTTCCAGTATCTTAACACTTGTTCATGACATTTTGACAGTTTCAAACTGTCTAACTAACTTTGTGATTTCAAAATCACACTGTAACAAAAATTCAAACCCTCCGACTCTTTTAAAAATATTTCTGGGGATATGAAACCAAATAGATTCAGTTTGTGACAGAAAGGCTTTTATCCAATTTACTGTAAACATCCCTACCATTGATTCTATATCTAATGTTTTTAAACCTCCTTTATTAGTATCTTTGACCAAATGTGACTTTTTAATATAATGTGTTTTATTTTTCCATATAAAATTGTAAATTATGGAATTTGTTTTCTTAATGTTTTGAGAAGTAACAAAGATTGGCATGGATAAACCAATTTCGATACGCCCTCCGCCTTAGATAATATGTTTCGGCCAAAAATTGATAGATCTCTTATAAGCCAATGATTTAGGGTATTTTTCATGAAAATGTTTTTCCTCCCTTAATTTGGCATCTTTAATTAGTTTTATTCCTAAATATTTCACCTCACTTTTTACAGGAACTGACATAATCTCAACATCTTTACAAGGATATAGTGGCAATAGTTCACATTTGTCCAAATTTAAACTCAAACCAGATGCTTTGGAAAATATGGAAATTACATTTAAAGCTTTTTCTATTACTGATTTATCTTTTAGAAAAAATACCGTATCATCAGCAAACTGACTGATCCCAAATTCATAGTCAAAAAGTGTAATTCCTTTTAGTTCAGAGTGATTTATAATCAAGTATGCCAGTAGCTGAGTGCATCAAATGAAGAGTTTTGGTGATATGGGACATCCTTGTCTGATCCCACGAGAAACCTTTATTCTTGGGGTTATTCCTGGATTAAGAGAAATACAACTGTTTATATCATTATAGAACATTTTAATAACTTTGTAAAACTTATCACCAAATCCACATTTTTTTAGAGTTTGAATCAAAAAGTCGTGTTCAATAGAATCAAATGCTTTAAAACAATCAATGAATAAAATGAGACTTTCTGATTCAATGAAGGATTGATAATCAATCATATCCAAAATTAATCTGACATTGTTGTGTATGTTCCTACCTTTAATGAAAGCTGACTGAAACTCATCTACCAGTCCGGCCAAAACATGTTGAAGTCGATTAGCAAATACAAGAGCTAATATTTTATAATCATTGCAAAGAAGTGTTATTGGCCTCCAGTTATCTCATTTCATTAAATCCTTATTTGGTTTGGGCAATAGAGTTATCAAACCTGTTTTCATGGAAGAAGATAAACTTCCTTTTTCTATACATTCTTTAAAAGACTTGTACAACAGATCTTTGATGTCATTCCAGAAGTGTTTATAGACCTCTATTGTTATACCATTGATTCCTGGGGAGTTTTATTTTTCATCTGCTTTATTGCCATTTCTATTCCTGTTATATTTAGATCCTCTTCTACAATGTTCTTTTCCTCCTCATCGAGTTTTTTTTAATTTTGTCTTTAACTGATTCAAAAAGGAAGTCACCGTCTGCATCTTGATAGTTTGATTTATATAGATTATTGTAGAAAAGCCATATTTCTTCATTTACTTGTTTTTGATCTCCAATTATTATTTAATTTTTCTTCTATTTAGAAATCTTTTTTTTTGCTTCGTCTGCGTTTTTCTAGTCCAAAAAAGTAGGCTGAATGTTTCTCTCCTTGTTCAAGCCACCTGGCTCTTGATCTTATAAATGCCCCATTTGCTTTATTCATGTAGAGATCGTCTAGTTGAATTTGGAGGGAGTGTAACTCTCCCTTTTCCTCTATTG
This sequence comes from Scomber japonicus, assembly GCF_027409825.1. Taxonomy (NCBI): domain Eukaryota; kingdom Metazoa; phylum Chordata; class Actinopteri; order Scombriformes; family Scombridae; genus Scomber; species Scomber japonicus. Next base: position 35,589,992 of record NC_070583.1, on the reverse strand, counting down.
AAAGTTCCTAATTGTTACATAACTTGTTTATTTTTAAATTAATTCTTTTTGTTTACATTTGCGTATCTGTGATATTTCTTTTCCAGTTTCAATTGCTATCTGTTTGAGTTTAAATGTGAACCATTCCCATTTGCTTAAATTTGACATTTGGAGCATAATAACATTTTGATACAGAGCTTTGACCTGTTTGCAGAACCCTTCATTTAATAACAAATTGTTGTTAAATTTCCAAATATGATGTGATTTAATAGTTGGTTGAACAACTGTAAACTGTAAACTAATCAGACAATGATCTGTAAGAGGGGATGCTGAAATCTCACACTTTGTTGCCTCCTTGCATAACATCTGAGAAGTAAGCCAATAATCTAATCTTGAATATCGAGTATTATCTGAAGCACTGTTCCACGTATATTTTAAGGAGGTGGGATTAGATATCCTCCAATAGTCCACTGTGTTCGTTATTGTACATAAATTGGTTAGAACATCATCATATTCAGGTTGCTGACCTCTACGAGGTATTCCATCCATCCATGAATTCGGAGCTATATTAAAATCTCCACCAATAATAACTTTTTCTGTCAGATATATAATTTTCCACTCGTTTATGAGTAATCCTAAACTTTCCATCATGGCTCTATTGTTGGTTCTATTATTATATCCATAAACACATGTTAAGATCAACCTTTGGTCATGTATCTCTGCTACCATCAAAATCCAGTGTCCATCCGTATCACTTTTATGTTCAATGATCTTTCCTGGTAATCTATTAAATAACACCATAACACCTGCTGAGTGCGCAGTTCCTCTCCCCACTGCTGTCTCCATAGTTTTTCATCTGCTGATCCTGAGTGAGTCTCTTGTAAGAAAACACAATTTGCCTTTTGTTCCTTACAAAATAAAAAAATAGCCTTGAGTTTAACAATATTTTTCAAACCTCTAACATTAATAGAAACAAACAAAATAGACATTTTTACTCTATAAAACTCTTGAATGCGCTGTATAAAATAACTATGTGCAGGAATGAGCATGTTGTCCAAAAATACCAAGTTTCAAAGCAACCAACCTTAATTTTTTTTTCCTTTTCTTTAGTTTTGTTTCTTATCTTTTGAATTGGTTTATTTTATTTCTCTATTCAAGTGTTTTTTTCTCTACTCTTTGAATTAACCCTTTACTCTAACTGTTCAAACATGTAGAAAATGAGGTTAATCATTTTACCTTTCGTATGCTACCATATAATGAAGACCATGTCACTCTTTTGATGTCCACATTTTAAGGCTCAATTCTCCGTCCATCTATCACAGCATATCCCTCCTTTAGGAAAGCTTTCCTGCCGCTTCGTCGAGCTTCCTCCACTTTTGGCCACAGCCTTGCCCGAGCTTCTCTGTCCTCTTTAGAGAAGTCCTCCCTGAAGTAGATTTTCAGCTCCTTGCAAACTCTTGCATCTTTGGATTTTTTCCATATTTCGTTCCGTATAGACCGCGTTGTATGATGATGGGTCTCGGCAGACACCTTGTAACCATGGAAACTGGTCCTTAACTTTACAATTTAGCTTAACTACAGCACATGTGCGTCTTCACCTTCTCCTGTTTACTTCTCACTCTCTGCCACAGCGCAGCAAAAACACAGAATGTCAAAATAAAAGCGGTATTTTCAAAATAAAAGTTGACAGCCCTCTTAAGCAACACAGACACACAAAGACACCTGAAACATGTACAAAATGACAATAATAGTATTAACAGTGATAAATTATAACTATCAGCTACATATTATATTGTAATGCTGCTGTTAAGAACGTTTTTGACATTTTGTTTTATATATTTTGCTTAATATACATTTTCATAATTATATGTATATTTCATGTCAATTTTAAAATAAATTGGGGGGGGGGGGCTCCCTGACCATTTATGCTTAGGGACTCCAAAAAGCTTAGCAGCGGCACTGGGTCTCGGCATCTTGTTTTGTGCAGCGTTGTTCTTCCTACCAAGTCGATGGACCGTGTCTATCATCTCCATGAGTTTGTCCACTGCCACAGGAATCACTCTTGTGAGGATGCCGACGACCACTTCTTTTGTATCCTCGTTTTCTCCTTCTTTTAATCCCAGTAATCTGAGATCCCACCTTCTCTTGTACCTTGCATTTTCTAGGCATATTTCTTTTAAGGAGTGATTTTCACTTGTCAGGGTTTCAATTAGTTTCTGCATTTTTACAATTTCCTTCTTCTTCTCTTTGACAGCTTTAGTGTTTGCCTCTATGCGGAATTCAAAAGTCTTTAGCCGCTCGTCTTGCTCGTCAAACTTTTTGAGTACTGTTTGAACGGCTTCAATATGCTTTTGTTGCTGACCTCTTTTTTCTTTTTCTTGCTCTCTGTCATCCCTTTTCTTGAGTTTCTTGGGGTTGGGGCTTGGCAGTGGTGTGTGGTCGTTATTACAAGTTGTTTTACCTTCATCCATCTCCTCCAACACGTCTTCATCACATGCCTCCTGTAGGGCTGTGAGGTCATAATCATGATCCAACATGTTAGCGTTTTTAGCATTAGCCATTTTGTCAAATCTTGATAAAAACAGTCAAACAACTCGAGGTAGCCGTAACTAGACTGTCCAAAAGTTATTTCTCCGTGTCGGGTTCGTTTTTCCATATTGTGGTTGGGTGCTGGTCTTGAATGTAAGGTTTTATGGACTCAATTTGTTGTTTTCTTGCTGACCCCGCTGAAAGTGCAGCTGCTCACTCCGCCATCTTGGGTCCCTCCTACAATTAACATGCAAATATTCATGGCGTTTGTTAATTTTTATGTTGCAATTAAACCTCCGGCCGCTAGTTGGCAGCAGTCATCATGTCCTCCGCGCCAAAGGAACAATGAAATCCCACGCATGCTAACCGCTAACTTAGCACAGTTCACCGGCGATGGCTGAGGACGAGAGGCTACAGCCAGCTCCAGCAGCTTTTAAAGCTGATGTTTGGGCATATTTTGGTTTCAAAACAAAGGAAGGCAGTTACGACTACGACAAGAGCCATGCGGTGTGTAAACTCTGCAACGCCAGATGTATTGTTATGTTAGATTATACACAGGGACTGCATATATTTGCAAGTATTTGAGACTTTTACTGAAAGGCAGATATTAATTTCTTCAGCCTGCACATAAAGAGCAGATGTTGCAGTGACTTTGCATTTTCTTTTTCATCTTCAGAAATTTCAACCTGCTTATTACAGTTAAGGGATAACCTTTTAACGGGAGCGTACCTATGTTCCCCTGGTCCTATGTTCCCCGATCGCGGCTAACTCGGTTGCTAGCTCAGCGGCTAACTCCGCTGTTAGCTCGGCTGCTAGCTCAGCGGCTAACTCGGTTGCTAATTCGGCTGCTAACTCATCTGCTAAGTCGGCGGCTAAGTTGGCGGCTAACTCAGCTAACTGGCTAACTGTAGACAGGATCATTCCTATGTTCCCCTGTCACATACAAAGCAGGGAACATAGGACCCGGGGAACATAGGGATGATCCCACCTTTTAACAGAGTCAAGAAATCTGTTAACTTATTTTTTTCATTTGTTTATCCAAAAATCCTACAAATGCTTGTGTTTCTTAAGCAAGCTGATGTTAAGCATGTAACAGCATTGTGTGTGCTATGTGCTACAGTTTTCTTACAATTAAATTCTTTCAAAGAAACTCAATATATCGTTGTTCCTAAAGTATCGCAATATATCATATTGTTGCCCCTGTATCGTGATACGTATGGTATCGCCAGATTCTTGCCAATACACACCCCTAATTATTATTACCTGTAAGCTTTCCCATTTAATTTAGAAAAGAGCAGCAGTGGTTAGTGGGTGAAATATAATCTAGTTTTCTCAGCTGTTTCCACCTTGTTTTACCTTAAATTCCAGGAAGCGACCGCAAAAGGGTTTCTATGACAAGATAGATGGTGAACAGTTTATGACTTAGTCGGGAAAAAAATTCAGTCAGAAGATTTTTTTTGCTTTAGTCCCTGAATTTAAGAGGTGATGTCACTACGTCTTTATGGAAGTAGCAGCATGTTGTCATTAATATTAATGAGAGCTCTTTTTCACTGTTTGTATTTATTTATTTATTTTAGATTTTGTTGCATAGATGCCTTTGTTTATCAGTAGACTGACAGGAAACATGGGAGAGAGAGGGGGAAGACATGCAGCAAAGCACCTCCGATCGGGATTTGAAATGGGGTCGGCTGCGTATATGGCATACGCTCTAACCACTCGACCACCTGCGCGCCATCACTGTTTATATTTGACAGTTTTTAACCTGCATCCTGTTGGGTTCAGCTGTTTGGAGTTTCCATTTTCTAAACTTCTACATTTAAACCTTCTTCAGCTCTGAACAGATTATGAAACACTGAATGATTTCAAGCATGAACTTTGTCTTCTAAAGTAACATCATTTATTCTTTATTCAGGTTGAAGGACTGCAGTTTGTCAGAGATCAGCTGTGCTTCTCTGGTCTCAGCTGTGAAGTGCAACCCCTCCCATCTGAGAGTGCTGAATCTGGGAGGAAACAAGCTGCAGGATTCAGTAATGAAGCTTCTGGGTGACTTTCTGAAGAGTCCAGACTGCAGACTGGAGCGTCTGTGGTCAGTTCACTGACAGTCTGTTACTGTTGTTGATCTCAATGTTTAACAACTGAACATTTACGTGCATATAACTTACATCCATTAAGTTATTTTTTCATATTTAATTTTACTTAACAGTTTAGTCTGTAGTTATAAAAGATGACTGATTATTAAAGAAACTGTAGAAAATGTCCACTGTTAGTTGTTAAAGAGTCACATCTGTATGCAGAAGATCATCTCAACTAATATGTTTTAAATTAATCAACTTTAGTTTCTGAAGGAGAAATATTTCAAGTTTACATTCATTTTAATTTGTTTTGATGAGTAGTGTTTGTTTACTGATATTGATCATTCAGAACACACACACACACACACACACACACACACACACACAGAGAGAGAGAGAGAGAGAGAGAGAGAGAGAGAGAGAGAGAGAAACATGTAAAACCTGAATTTATCTGATTGGACTACACATTATTTTTTATCTACATAATTTATTCTTTATTCAGGTTGCAGGACTGCAGTTTATCAGAGATTAGCTGTGCTTCTGTGGTCTCAGCTCTGAAAAACAACCCTTCCCATCTGAGAGTGCTGGGACTGAGTGAAAACAAGCTGCAGGATTCAGACATGAAGCAACTGGGTGACTTTCTGAAGAGTCCAGACTGCAAACTGGAGACTCTGAGGTAAGACACCATTTTTAGTTCTGGTTTCTGGTTTACATGAATTGTGTTTTTTACTGACCCTTCAGAACAAACACGCACATGCGCGCACACACACACACACACACACAGAGGGACACAGATAGACATACACATTTAAAACCTGAATTCCTCTGATTGGATTATATCTATTTTTTTTATCTCCATCATTTATTCTTTATTCAGGTTGCATAACTGCAGTTTGTCAGAGATCAGCTGTGCTTCTGTGGTGTCAGCTGTGAAGTCAAACCCCTCCCATCTGAGAGATCTGAATCTGGGAGGAAACAAGCTGCAGGATTCAGGGATGAAACTACTGTGTGACTTTCTTGAGAGTCCAGACTGCAGACTGGAGGATCTGAGGTAAGGCAACATTTTTACTTCTGTGCTGACATTAATAAGATGTGACAGTTGTGATGACACTAAACTGCAGACATAAAGCTGATATTAGGCTGATCCACACTGACTATATTAATGGTAATGTCTATTTTCTTCATCAGTGGTTTAGTCCATCAGCTGTGTCAGATTAATGTTGAGCTGCACATTTAAAACCTTTTATATAACAAGAAGAATTCAACACTGGATAATTCACTCTGAACCTCTTCATCTCTTTTTTTCTTTTAAATTTGAAAGTTTAAACCTGCTTCCTGTTGGGTTCAGGTGTTTGGAGTCTCTATCTTCTAAACTTGAGGGCTGGACAAAAAAATACTTCATCTGATTAATCGTGATTCTTATTTGAATGATAAATAATCGATAGTTGAAATCCAGAGATGGATCTTTGCATTTACACCTTTACTCAGTAAATGTGAACATGTGCACTGTGTTGTGTGTCTGCAGTGGTTACTTGTTGTAAATGGTTCAGTTAGAGCAGCATGATGAGTAAAATGTCTGCTGGGTGGAAATCGAGTTATTACAACATGCACTTAAATGTTATGTTAAGTTAAAAAGCAACATAGATGCTAGCTGCTATATTAGCTGCCTAGAGCTGTGGTCTCCAACCTGCTCCTGGAGAGCTACTGCCCTGCATGTTTTACATATCTCCCCACTCTAACACACCTGATTCTAAGTATTAGCTCATTATCAAGCAGCTGAAGCTCATCAAAGGGCTTGATAATGAGTTAGTTATTAGAATCAGGTGTGTTAGAGTGCAGAGATACCTAAAACATGAAGGGCAGTAGCTCTCCAGGAGCAGGTTGGAGACCACCGGCCTAGAGTCACAACAATCCCAGAAACCGAGCCATGAAGTGTCAGTCGGTGGACTCGCTGCAGTTTACGGGACTGTGATGACTCAGGATGGTCAGCTGACTCTGGCTGTCTTGTAGGGATCTAAGCATCACATCTACAAGAGGAACAGACTGAAACAAGACTCCACACACTGATCTGAGCTCTCTGAAATTAATGTGATCGAGCGATATTGATGCTTCCTCTATCCATAGAGCGCCCGCATCAAAGCATTTATTCCACTGTGAAGCAAATCAAGCGCTCCTTAAACCACTGTCTGATCTGAGCCTGTGTGAGCCAATCAGAGCTGCTCCCTGCCTGAAGTTTCTTGGATGCAGTCTGAAAGAGTAACGCATGAAAAATACATCAGCAGAGGGTGAGGAGTCTTTCCCTCGAAGCGGATCATCATGCTTTGTCTGGAAATGACCCATACTGAAAAAGTGAACACATTTTCAGAAATGTATGCAAATGAGTCAAAAAAAAAAACTTTAATATTTTTAATAAATTTGCAGAAAAGTGTAAGATGTGTTTTCACTTTGTCAGTTTGGCTTATTGAGTGCAGACTGATGGAGAAAATATGTATTCAACATTAAATTGACACTATAACATTATACAGTATGTAATAATAGAGGAAGGGGTCTGAATACTTTATGAAGTGACTGTTCATAGCTAAATACCACTGGATGGACTCAGCAAACATTATGACGTCATAGCAGGAAACTGACAGGTGTATTAATGATTGAGTCTTCCACTTAGAGAGGTCTGCTATTGATTCTGGTTTCACTCTGAGAGCAACATTAACAGGTTACATCTAGAAATGTTTTAGTGCTTTAGTAATTTAACTACTGGTTGAACAGTGATGACACCCACAAAACACAGGAAATACATTTTACCAGTTAATAAATGTTTGAAACAAACCATCAAAAAGACTAATGTCCATATTTCAGCTCTGAAACAAAGAAAGCAGAAGTGATTATCTAAGTTCAACTAGTTTATTACTGAGCAGGGACGTGCACATGATTATAGAGGGGCAGGGGCTCAAAGGTAGAAAAGGGCAGAGCAAAGTGCACGCCAAATTTTCCCCGTTACATAATATGGAAATTTATGTAAAATTAAAAAATAAAGTGCTAGGCCTAATAGAAAGCTAACTACTTAGCTGTGTGTCCTGTGTAGGTGAAAGGGATATGAAATTGCCATTTCTTTTGTGTCAACAAATTATTGTCAACATGAGTTCATTCATATTATCATAGGCTTGGAAGACATGCAAAGCAATAAAACACTGGTTTATTATTAGACTATTTAAAGTTTAAATACAGATGGTAATATTTCAAACACAGATAACCTACAGCTTATGTCCCCAGAATGCTGAAATTACGATATTATTATTATTATTATTATTATTATTTTGTTAGCCCACACAGTAGCAGCAAAGTCACAATAAACTTTATATCTAAACCTCGGACCTGTACTTCAGACCTGTAGTGAGGGAAATATGATCCGCCGTAAACACAGTGCATCTTATTTTGAAAATTAACCCGGTGTTTTATTTTGTATTTTGTACACGATTCCCTGTCCCGCACGATCTGCTCTGTGCTGATTTGATGTCCAGCAAAAATAGAAGTTGACACATTGACTAAAATAGAGCGTTTTTCTGAAATATTACTCATATTTAAACATGTTGAATAAGTGGACGGCGACTAGTTAGACCATAACTCATAGGTTTACGTTGCTCCACTGTCACGTCTCTTCAGTTATCCATGGTGCAGATCTCTCTCTCTCTCTCTCTCTCTCTGTGACCGAGCGGAGCCGCAACGGACAGAGGAGCAGCAGGCTCAACACACACAACAACCCCGTATTACAAGAAAATGGGTACGGTAAAATACCGTGGAATTTTTTTTTTTTTTTTACAACCCTAACAGGAATTTATTAATGTTAGCCTATTTAAAAAACAACAACACTAGAGGGCACTTTTTAATACGAGGCAAAAGGGGCAGGGGCTCAAGCACCCCTAGGGCCCTATGTGTGCACGTGCCTGTTACTGAGGAACATATAAATACTGTTTCACTAAATATCTTTTCTACATTGTTTCTTCTAATAACTAAACTAACTGTCTGATCAATAAAAGACTTCCAGATGTCTTAGAAGTGGATCAGGATCAGAGTTGATTTATTGTGCAGATGGAAATAAAGAAGAGCTCTCATTAAGACTTTTTAAACTGAAGCAACTAAAGCAGCATAAAGCTGCTGCTGTGTTTTAAACAGCAGCAGGTGTTTCACATTCAGAGGTTTGAGGCTGAGCTGCAGGTTGAGTGGAGGTGTGTGAGGAAGTTTATTAGTGCTGTTGAACGTAACCGCTGTGAAACAATCAGAAAATAACGTTTTATTGATCTGATTCACCGGCTTTCTTACTGTCAGCGCTCTCTCTCTTCATTCACTCTCTAGCTCGCTCGACCACAGCTAACACAACAGCGTCCTGTAGCCACTTACTGGTGGATCAACCCCCCCCCCCATTAATTATACAGACTGTGGCAACCCTCCATAGTCTAATTTGAGCTGCTCTGCCCTTTGTTTCAGAGCTGAAATATGGACATTAGTCTTTTTTTGATGGTTTGTTTCAAACATTTATTAACTGGTAAAATGTATTTCCTGTGTTTTGTGGGTGTGACCTTTTACTGTGTCATCAATGTTCAACCAGTAGTTTAATAATTAAATCACTAAATAGTTTAGAACACAGTTTATTTGTTTAAATAGATGTAAGCTCTTAATGTTGCTCTCAGAGTGAACCAGAATGATGCATTTAACTTAAAAATGTGCCCCGGACCCCCCTAGAGTCTAGGTGTCAAACTCATTTTCATTCGAGGGTTACATACAGAAGCAATGAAGGAAGAAAGGAAGGGAGGACAGACAGAAGGAAGGGAGGAAGGACAGATGAAAGAAAGGAAGGAACAAAGAAAAGATAAAAAAGGTAGGAAGGAAGGAAAGACAGGCAAAAGGAAGGAGGAAAGAAAGGTAGGAAGGACAGATGGAAGGAAGGACAGAAGGAAGAAAGGAAGGATGGAAGGACAGATTGAAGGTAGGAAAAGAACACAGGAAGGAAAGTGGGCCGAATTGGACCCCTGGGCGGGCCGGTTCTGGCCCGCGGGCCGCATGTTTGACACCCCTGCCCTAGAGGGTGGACTGAGGTCTCACCACCATAGTCTCTCATAGTTCAGGGTCCTTTTCTACAGTGAGGAGGAATAAAGTAGTAATATTCCTGCATTGAACAGACTGAGAGCAGAGGAGAGCGACGGGACGAGAAGTGACGGCAAACAGCAGCAGAGGCTAACGTTAGCTGCTCCTCTCTGTCTCAGCGAGGCGGAGCTGAGCCTCCGTACAGCAGAGACAGAGACGCTGGGAAATGATCACAACTTCAGTCATTTAACTATATAATCCACACAAAAGAAGATAACTCGTCCTATATGGCTCAGCCCTAAAACAACGTAACGCTTTGGAGAGTGTGCAGAGTAGACGTGATATTAATTTTTAATGTAGCGCCATACCGGTGTATTTCATTACGCGACACTGTTTCAGACGGGACCCTTTTCAGTGTTGCGCTTCCTGCCGAGTGAGTTAAGATCTACAGTCTATGGTTAAGATGAGATAGTTCACGCACCACATCCTGGTTTTTAATAATTAGTCAGTAAACTCAGCATCGTCTGACGCAGGCTGGAAAATGTGCAGTTTTATTTTCAGTTAAAAACATTTCGCCGTGTTTCAGCTTCTGTCAAACTAACGGAGCTGCGGTGGCTTCCTGTCTAAGCTTTCAAAATAAAACAAAGTTGTGGCTGTAAAAGACGAGAGAAAGTCAATCTGCTGCAGTAGATTAGTAGTTCCTCTCTCAACCAGTAGAAGATGTGAACAGCTGATTATGCATGAAAAAAAAAAATACCATCATGTCCCGTGAATTTTGAAAATGTCCTACAGACACCACTGCAGCTCCACACCTCCCCTCAGCACACACACTGGTTTTACTGCTTCATTTCAAGGTAACTAAAAATAACTCCTCATATTGATGTTAGTGTGTTCAGTGACTGAATATGTGAGGCAGTGTCAAAGATTCACAGTCATAGATTTGAAAAGAGACACAGGAAGTGGCAGGCGGGCGTCTTAAATACTATTAGCTTAACTGAGTGTACATTAACCATGGTGCCTCACTAAGGACAGTTTTGGCTTTTCATGTTTTATTTTCTTGATCATTTCGACTGTGTTCATGCTTATGGTATCAAATTCTCCAAGGTCTTTTTAATATATGTATTTTTTATTTTAATCAATCACTTATAATAGATCTATAATACACTGTATGAACTAAATTGTTCCTCTGGAATGAAACCCATTATAAGTGTGTGTGTGTGTGTGTGTGTGTGTGTGTGTGTGTGTGTGTGTGCAGATAGAAATAGAGGATTTGTATAGTCTTAAAGATCTACATTTATAGCATTATGTGTAAATCTCTCTCACACACAACCACTTTCTCACATGCATCCACTCACGCACGTGCACAGTTCATCAAACTCAATAGTGCTTTATACATTTACACTTGCAGGTCAATACAAATCCTCCGTTTTTATCTGCACATACACAGATTAACGTACACACACACACACACACACACACACACACATTTATTTTTCTATACACACCACACTCTGACACCCATACCTACACATCCAGGTCATTTTGGATGCAACCACATTTTTCATTGGTCTGCTTCATAAAACAGGAAAAGCAGGACTGGGGAATTCTCCCAAAGGTAAAATACAGTTAAATCATGTTATCTGCTGAAAAACTAAAATAACTAAAGTTTTGAAGCTCTGGCTCTAAAATGAGCCCCGAACACAGGAATGCATGAAAGAGTCAATATTTAACAGGGGGTCAATAAACGTAGTTATAATGGGTTTCAATGGGGACATGTTTGTCTCTAAGGATCTCAGAGGGAATAATAGAGCATCAAAATCAATGTTGTTGTTAATCATTGACATTTCCCAGACTGTGAGAATCCCCCCCAAAATCATTCACTTTGCATTTAGTATATAGAAATTAATTAATTAATTTTCTCTGTTTTTTCTTTTCATTAAAGAAAACAGGCATATGTAAACAAACTGGCATTTAAAGGGTTAAAATCCTGAATATTATTATTATTGTTATCAGGACTGATGTTTGTTTTAAAAAAATAATTCATTAAAAGTATACAATAATATTAATTTATATATTTTTAATTAATGGTAGTCCTTTTACAGACATTTGTGTCCCTCAACAAGCATTTTCTGCCCGTTCCACTGCTTCCACTCTACAATAAATCCCCCAAACATGTTCCTCTTAGCCCTGCTCTTTACATCCCTCCATCATGTCCTTCCTTTCTACTGTCACTAACTAACTGCTGCTCTGAGCTTTATAGTCTGTATGTGTGAAATAACTCTGCATGTATGTATTATAATAGCTCTTATAATACATACATGCACTGTAGTGTTAAAAAACTCAAATATATAAATAAATAAATCACTGCACATTAATGTTACAGATTTTGTTTTTTAGTTAATCTGCCTGATAATATGTTTTAAAGATCGTGTAAAGTGAAACTATATTTGTTCTGAGTTAGTCACATCACAGACAGATGTGTTATTAACCATCCTTCCAAATTTGAATGCTAGAAAAATTGTCTAAGTAAGTAAAATTATCTTTTAAAATCATGAAAAATCAAGCACTTCTCTGTGCAGTCAAAGGCGTGTCTGCTGAAGGCGCTGGAAACACAACCACGCGCGGAAGGGGACCGCCTCCGTGTAACATAGCAACAGTAGCAATGTATATTATTATAACTTATAAGCACATAACGTTACTTACACTCTCTGACGGGCACGTAATGCCAGTAGCACCTGCTGCCGGCGGGACCAGAGGACGTAAGCCGGGGAGGGAGACGGTCGGTACGGCACCTCTAACCAGACACAACGGACTGCTCAAAAATCCAGACTGTAGCTGGTAATAGTTGGTGAAACTATCGGGGGTAAAGTGGACACTGCAGAGGCGGGTGGTGGAGTTGATTATAAATTCTCCACAGTAGCTCCTTACAAAATCGACCCACCGACTCTTGATGCCTTCATCAGTTGGAAACTTAAATAAACTAATGGAGCCACTACCCTGGACACTGTGGCATCCAGTGAAGATGCACACACGAGGAGGAGTCATGACTAGTTAGTTAGCTAGCTGAAAATTACTGTAATTGATGCCATCCAAAACGCTAGAGCGAGCGGAAAACGACTGAGGCTAATGCGCTGAATGTATTTATACTGCAACAGCAGCAGGGGCGGGTTTATGCTAATCTTCGCCGCGTTACGTAACCCGGCGATGATTTTCAGACCGCCCACTAAATCCTGACACAGAAATCTTGAACAGTGTGTGAAGCCTAGCTCCACAATTCAAATCTAAATGGTTGAAATGCTTTTTACACCTTTTTTAGAAATACATTTATGACCTATTTAATGTGTTTAGAAGAAAATGTCTGAATTCACTTTACACAGTCTTTAAACAAGAATCAACTTCTGATTTTGGAAATTAAAAATGCTTAAATAAAATAAAATAATTGATGTTGTATAAAGACTAAAGACTATTTGTTTGCTCTCCTTGTTTGTTCAGTATTTCTCTTTAGATGTAAAAGCAAGTCAGCACAAAAAAGTTGGCTCAACTTAAATCTATACATTCACTCAGTATGTATCCTCTGATATTTTAACAGCACAATATAACATGTTGTCTCAACTAATTCAGTTACAAAAAGTTGGCCAACAATATAAAGTTAAGTCAACATTAATCAAGTTGAGGTTTAATGTTTGCTCATAATGTACTCAGAGGCATTTACTAAAGGTCAGCCAATCAAATGTGACTCTGTAGCTAACAGAGCATTATGGAGAGAGATTAGAAGAGGTGTGTTTTAATATCAGTGGGCAAAAACTTTGTTTCCATGTCCAGAACAATGTGGCTGATCTATAATTCATTTAAAACCATCTTTATAATCTTTAATGAATATTATTTATCACATTACAAGAAAAAAGTAAACATCAAATATTGACAGTCCATGTGTTGCTTTATGGGATAGCACTTACAGTATCTCACAAAAGTGAGTACACCCCTCACATTTTTGCAAATATTTTATTATATCTTTTCATGGGACAACACTATAGAAATGAAACGTTGATACAATTTAACAGTAAATCTATAAGCTATACAAGCTGTACACTTATATCAAAGTTTCATTTCTATAGTGTTGTCCCATGAAAAGATAAAATAAAATATTTGCAAAAAAGTGAGGGGTGTACTCACTTTTGTGAGATACTGTATATTCTTAAATTATGAAGCCCTTGCAAATAATATATTTCATTATTATTGGTCAACTGTTTTGCACATGTAGGTCTAGAAATATGGATGTGTCATATTTTAGTCTGTTTGCACTTTTTAACTTGTGTTTGGCTGGGTTAGGGTTAGGGTTAGTAGCATCAAGTAGCAGCATGTTGTCATTAATATTAATGAGCTCTTTTTCACTGTTTGTATTTGACAGTTTTTAACCTGCATCCTGTTGGGTTCAGCTGTTTGGAGTTTCCATTTTCTAAACTTCTACATGTAAACCTTCTTCAGCTCTGAACAGATTATGAAACACTGAATGATTTCAAGCATGAACTTTGTCTTCTAAAGTAACATCATTTATTCTTTATTCAGAGTGTGGCGCTGCAGTCTATCAGAGATCAGCTGTGCTTCTCTGGTCTCAGCTGTGAAGGGCAACCCCTCCCATCTGAGAGAGCTGCATCTATGGGGAAACAAGCTGCAGGATTCAGGAGTGAAGCTTCTCTGCGACTTCCTGAAGAGTCTAGACTGCAGACTGGAGAATCTGGGGTCAGTTCACTGACAGTCTGTTACTATTGTTGATCTTAATGTTTAACAACTGAAGATCATTTATGTACATATATAACTTATATCCATTAAGTTACCTTTCTGATTGTCATATTTATTTTTTTACTTTACAGTTTAGTCTGGAGTTATAAAAGATGATTGATTTTTAAATAAATTGTAGAAAAAGTAGACTGTTGATACATTTTGGTAAAGAGTCACATCTGTATACAGAAGATCCTCTCACTTTTTAAATTATCTTATTTTGCATTCACAACTGTTAAGTCCATATTAACAATGTAATTCTTACCAGTGTATCTTGATTGGAAATCAAATGAACGCAAAGAAAGTTACTTTATGAACTTTGACTTTTTATTCATTTCAAATCAGAAGAAGTGCAATGAGCCTGAGGTAACACAATGTTTACTTCAAACATATAGAAAAGAAATGCTACAACAACAGTGCGGTCAACTTCAAAGTGCTTATTCTGTGAAATACATTTTATTTTGAAAGGATTACACTGTTCCACATTGAGAAATAAACATGCAACACATTATAATAAAGAGCATAACAAACAGAAAATACTCCATAGCTCCATTATCTTTGAGTTCAGATGAAAACTGAGGAACTTCCATATTGAGAAATGTGCAGCAGTGAAGGACACTCTGCAGAAACATGAGCAGCACTTCTCTGAAGCTGCAGAGCGATGGGACATTGAAGGTGCAGACAGTGCACGAATATAACAGCAGCAGCAAGACTCCTCCATACCAACACATGCTGTGGACTGTGCACAGTTTACAGAGTCAGTCTGTGACAGTGTTTTAGAGTCAGTGAGTCAGAGAGCAGCATCATTAACACCATTTAAACAAGAACAAGTGATGCTCAATCCTTAATCACATCACGATTAACACGTTAAAGCTGACAGGCCAAGTTTTAAGTTGATCAACTTTACTTGTTGATGGAAGAATAATTAATTAATTTCATTAATTGATTAATTGCACACACACACACACACACACACACACACACACACACACACACACACACAGGGACACACACCCACACACAGATAGATCATTTAAAACTTGAGCACAACTGATTGACCATAAATTAATTTTTATCTCCATCATTTATTCTTTTTTCAGATTGTATGAATGCAGCTTGTCAAAGATCAGCTGTGCTTATCTGGTCTCTGCCCTGAAGGACAACCCCTCCCATCTGAGAGAGCTGGATCTGAGAAAAAACAACCTGAAGGATTCAGACATGAAGCAGCTGTCTGATCTTCAGAAGAGTCCAGACTGCAGACTGGAGACTCTGAGGTCCGTAGAGAGTTGGAGCCAGTCTGTGCTGGTTTCAGCAGTTTAGTATTAAACACAGCCAGTATCAAAGCTAAGATCCAGTATATGAGAGAGACAGAGAGGACTGACAGTTCATGAAGTGAGTCTCACTAAACACTCATTTATCACCTCTGTTGTTTCTTCTCTCATCAGCTGGAAGGATTGATGATCTCTGTCAGAGTGAGAGTGAACATCCAGGAGTGTTGAGAGAGGATCAACTGGATCCTGATGATCCATCTGGACCGGAGTCTGGATCTGGGTTTTGTCGTCTTCACTTAAGTCTCTGAACATGAGCTGTTTGATGCAGAAAAGATCAAGTAAAACAGGTGTTATAAGTCAGACTGTGAGCCTGGGCTCATATTCATCAAGCGTCTCAGAATCACACTGAGAGTTAACGAGGACTAAAACTAATGAATGAAGCAGAAGAGAATTGACTGTGACTTTCAGCAGGAGAAGGATTACTGCTGGGAGAGAGTGAGACGTCGCTGTTTTACCACAGTCAGAGCAGCAAAGTAGAAATAATGATGACGTGTTGTAGTTTTCTCACAGTCTCGGCTGGAAACATTAAACAGAGGTAATTTGGTATATTATGTATATAGACAGGTAACCAGACAGGTAACTTACCAAGGTTATGGAACAAAACTATGATGCCAAAATTCAATGTAAGATATTTACAAACTGTAAAGAAAGTGTGAAAAAAGCTCTGCTACACATGTTTCTGTGATTACATCATTTACTATTTTTTTACTATATTATATTTAATATATTTGTTGATATTTCATTTATTTCTGTGCTACTTACCAACTACTTCCTGTATTTATACACTGGTTGACATCAAGTATGGGAGGATTTATTTTATTTTACTTACTTAAATGTTTGATTTAGTTTCTATATGATTTATACTTGTTGTGGTTTGTGATAAGGATTATATTTTTATGTATGTTTATTGTAAATAATATTAATTAATGCTGATTCATTCACTCAAGTAGTGAACGAATCAAGTACTTTTAATTAACTTCAGTATTTCCACTTTATACTTTCTGTATAATATTGAAATAATATTATGTTGCAGCCATTATACATTTATGGATTATTTTTTAATGTTGTGTAACAGTCTGTTTTAACTCTGGTTGGTGTATGGAGGAGCTCACCAGGACAGGCTCATTATTCATTAATTATTATAAGGATCTATGTTCTTATTTTAGGTGACATAGCTCAATAACATGTTGGATGAACTCATGTTGACCTGAGTATTTTTAATGAATCGCTGCCATCTAGCGGTCACTGTGAGGAACTGATTACATTTATCAAGTTAATTCAATGCAGGCCGGTTTGATAGCATACTACCACTTCTGCTTATTTTAAGTACTGTGACATAAATTAGGAAGTAACAAACAGTTTTTTTCCCTTTATTGACAAATAAAGGGAAATCAATTTCTTCTCACATAAAATTATCAAATATAAAATATGAAAAATATTAATTTGAGGTTTAACAGAAGAAAAGTTTCTCATTATAATGACTTGCATCATTTTTTTCATTTCTTCCATAATCACTGATATGTTTTAAAGTGTTTGAAAGCAACAGGATTAGATAAAAGGATTTCAGTTTGTTTGTTTATTGTTGTGTTTTTTCTTTTAATTAATACATTTTTGTATCAGGGTCAGTGAAGTGTTTTGTGTTCATGTGGTTTAGTTTAAATTTAAAGGGTTAAAATGTGAAAATAAACTTATGAACTTTCTGTTTTTATGGACCCAGCATCACATTTCTGCTTTTAATCTATTTTGAGAGAATATATTAGAGGATCATCGTTTGGCTCGGTTCAAGCTAGTGTGAAAAAGTATGAGTAAGTTTACAGTGAACATATAAATCCTGTTTTGGTTTAGGCTACTAATAAGAACAATAAGTATTTGTAGAGCAGTTGTCATACAAGAAATGCTTCAAAGTGCTTTACAACAAAATACATTATATCAAACACAAAGTGCTTCACATTAAAATGACCTAAAAGGAGCATAAAACAATGTTTAAAAAAAAACATATAAATAAATATTGTATATTAAAATATATATATTGTAATATTGAAATATTATCAGGGCTCTCAAGTTTCATGAATAGTTTGCAGTGAGATTACATCTGTTAGGACCGGAGCGACTCCAAACTCTGACTTTTGGCCCCAGTGGCCCCTCGGCCCCTCGGCCCCGACCAGTTCTCCCAATTATTTTTACTACTTAAAAACTATTTCAGTTTTACACTCTGTTCATAACTGACCAGCACAAATAAACATGAAAATAATGGGTTAGTCCAATAAAAGACTAATTCAGCTAAATAAAATGAATAGTTTTATGATACTGATCCCAAATGGATCAATAAGAAAAAAGATATTTGGCCCCAAATGAGCCTTTTAACCTTCACACACTGTTCATATTCAGACCATTCACAGTATCCCTGCAGAATTAGTCTCTAACAGATTTCTGCACAACAAACCATTCATGAATACTTCATCATCAGTCACATATAAACAGCAAGATGAATCATAATGAAGCTTTCAGAGAGCAGACAGTTCATTCCTCCGTTTTTACACTTTGTGTTTATGGAGAAAAAACATGAATTGTATTAAATGTGAAGAATGTAACATGATTTTTTTATTTTTATGTTTTGAATAAATATGGGTCAAACATTTATCAGCTGCTCACAGATGTTTTTAAGAGGTTGAAATATTTTACTAAGTTCAAAGTAAAAAAGTATTTAAGGTGTTTTTACAGCTTTAAAATATAAAAATGGGTCAAATTTGACCCTGAACAGCATGTAAGGGTTAAACAGCCGTGCTCAACGTGTGTGTGTGTGTGTGTGTGTGTGTGTGTGTGTGTGTGTGTGTGTGTGTGTGCGTGTGCGTGTTGGTCTGTGCGCGCGCATTTCCGTGTATAGATGGTGTGTGTTGTAAGTGTGTGTGTCAGATATTGATGCCTTGATGACAGAGGTTTCTTTTCTTCCTTCCTCCCTTCCTCCCTTCCTTCCTTCCTTCCTTCCTTCCTTCTCTTACTTCCTTCCTTTCTTTCCTTCCTTTCCTTTTCTTCCTTCCTTCCCTCCTTACTCCTTTCCTTCCTTCCTTCCTTTTCTTCCTTCCTCTCTCCCTTCCTTCCTTCTTTCCTTCCTTCCTTCCCGACCCTCCTTTTGTAAATATGTTCCTTCTTTCCTTCCTTCCTTCCTTCCTTCCTTCCTGTTCTTCCTTCCTCCCTTCTTTCTTTCCTTCTCTTCCATCTCTTCCTTCCTTCCTTCCTGTTCTTCCTTCCTTTTCTTCCTTCCTTCCTTCCTTCCTTCCTTCCTTCCTTCCTCCCTTCCTTCTCTTCCTTCCTCCTTCCTTCCTTCCTTCCTTCCTTCCCGACCCTCCTTTTGTAAATATGTTCCTTCTTTCCTTCCTTCCTTCCTTCCTCCCTTCTTTCTTTCCTTCTCTTCCATCTGTTCCTTCCTTCCTTCCTGTTCTTCCTTCCTTTTCTTTCCTTCCTTTCTTTCTTTCTTTCCTTCCTTCCTTCTTTCCTCCCTCCCTTCTCTTCCTTTCTTCCTTCATTATACATTAAACACAGGTGTGGGCTGTTTGGGCAGGTAGAGGCTACACAGACCCGCGCGCGTATGAGAACGTGCTCGCAGCGGGAGAAAAAAAAAACAACTTATTTTCATAATCTACCCAGCAACAAGAAATACTGTTTTCTGATTGGCTGGTAGGTCGCTAACTCGGGACAGCTGTGAACTCAGCAGAGAAATGTAAGAAATTTACAAACTGTAAAGAAAAGTGTGAAAAAGCTGGTTGACATCAAGTATGGGAGGATTTATTTTATTTCGTTAAATGTTTGGTTTAGTTTCTATATGATTTATACTTCTTGTGGTTTGTGAAGGAAGTAGTGAACAAATCAAGTACTTTTAATCAACTTGAGTATTTCCACTTTATACTTTCTGTATAATATTGAAATATGATGTTGCAGCCATTATACATTTATGGATTATTTTTTAATATTGTGTAACAGTCTGTTTTAACTCTGGTTGGTGTATGGAGGAGCTCACCAGGACAGGCTCATTATTCATTCATTATTATAAGGATTTATGTTCTTATTTTAGGTGACATAGCTCAATAATATGTTGGATAAACTCATGTTGACCTGAGTATTTTTAATGAATCGCTGCCATCTAGCGGTCACTGTGAGGAACTGATTACATTTATCAAGTGCTAGGAGTTAGATCTGAGGTGTCAAACTCATTTTAGTTCAAGGGCCACATACAGCCCAATTTGATACTAAAATAGGTCATTATTATGAGATAAGTCACCTGTAACCCCTGGTTACCAAAACAGTGGAATAAAATAAATTGGATAACTTAGAAAATTGATTAGAGAAAAGTGCATTCATGTGGATATGATTTTAATAATATAATTAATTTAAAAAATAAATAGTACATGTTTAAATGTATTTAGATAATAACCGTTGTAGCAGCACACAGACTATAAAAGCCTGAGTCAGCTCGCTGTCAAAGCAGCAGCTGATCCAGATACACAGACAAACAGAGCAGAACCCAGAGTGATAAACATATAGAGCTGTAACCTGGAGCAGTCACACTACTGCTGCTCTTTCTGCGGAGCTCAAACCCCGGTGAGTTTTTCATTCAAACTAATGTGTATAAATATGGCATTATTCACTGACAAGTCATTTAGTTTAGAGAAAAGAAAAAAAGAAAAACGTTAGCTCTAGCCGCGCTAGCGTTAGCAACGGTTAGCCACCGCTAATGTTGACAACCGTTGGTGGCTGTCAATAGCTGTTGGCGCTAATGGTACTAACGTTAGCGGCCATTAGCACCCGCTAGCATTGGTAGCAGTTGATAGCCGTTGGAGCTAATAAAACTAATGTTAGCTGATTATTACCTTTTACCTGATTATTCTGAGTTGCGTGTAACGAGAGAGAGAGAGAGAGAGACTCATTTATCACCTCTGTGATAGAGAGAGAGTTTCAATCAAATTATAATTTGTAAAAATAGAAGAAGAGTGAATTTGAAAGAAAAGAAAAAGGTATTTGATCTGTGTAGAGTTTTTTTTTTTGGCTTTGTGGTTACAAGGCCAGCTCCTCCTCCTCTTCATCATCCCTTCATCCTCTTCATCATCATCATCTGCATCGAAATCACCAGAGACCTTCATTCTTCAGGTCGGTTGGTTCCTCCAGTGAACATTACAGTAGGGCTGAAACACACACACACACACACACACCTGCAGCTCATCACACACACACATTGGTTAGTGTCACTTTAATTAAAGTAATGAATGTATTTAGTGTAGGTTTTAATATTTAAATGAAACTTGTATGTATTGATATGTGTTTCTATAAGTTTGGACATTTTTAAGAGGAAACTCAAAACTCACCTGTTCAGCCGGCTTTTGATTAAACATGAAAAATGTTTTTAACCCTTTAATTTTATTCTATTGTGCTTTCTTTCTTTCTTTCTTTCTTTCTTTCTTTCTTTCTTTCTTTCTTTCTTCCTTCCTACCTTCTTCATTTTCTTCCTTCCTTCTTCACTTCCTTCCTTCTTTCCTTTTCTTCCTTCCTTCCATCCTCCTTCTCTTCCATCTCTTCCTTCCTTCTTCCTTCCTTCTTTCCTTCCTTCCTTCCTTCCTTCCTTTTCTTCCCTTCCTTCCTTCCTTCTCTTCCATCTCTTCCTTCCTTCCTTCTTCATTTTCTTCCTTCCTCCCTCCTTTCTTCTTTCTTCCCTTCCCTTCCTTCCTTTCTTTCCTTCCTACCTTCCTTCCTTTTCTTTCCTTCTTCCCTTCTTTCTTTCCTTCCTTCCTTCCTCCCTTCCTCTTTTCCTTTCCTCCCTCCCTCCTACCTTCCTACCTTCTTTCCTCTGTCCTTCCTTCTTATCCTCCTTTCCTTCCTCCTTCCCTCCTTCTTTCCTTCCTGCCTCCTTCCTTCTTTCCTTCCTTCCTTTCTTCCTTCCTTTCCTTCCTTCCTTCCTTTTCTTCCTTCCTTCCATCATTTCTGTCTTCCTTCCTTCCTTCATTCCTTCCTTTCCTTCCTTCCTCCCTAATTTCTTTCCTTCCTTCCTTCCTCCGTTCCTCTTTTCCTTTCTTGCTTCCCTCCCTCCTACCTCCCTTCCTTCTTTTCCTCCTTTCCTTCCTCCCTCCCTCCTTCTTTCCTCTGTCCTTCCTTCCTTTCCTCCTTTCCTTCCTCCCACCCTCCTTCTTTCCTTCCTGCCTCCCTCCTTCTTTCCTTCCTTCCGTTCCTTCCTTCCTTCCTCCCTTCCTCTTTTCCTTTCCTCCCTCCCTCCCTCCTACCTTCCTTCCTTCTTTCCTCTGTCCTTCCTTCCTTCCTTCCTCCCTAATTTCCTCCTTTCCTTCCTTCCTCCCTTCCTCTTTTCCTCTCCTCCCTCCCTCCTACCTTCCTTCCTTCCTTTCCTTCCTTCCTCCCTAATTTCCTTCCTTCCTTCCTTCCTCTTTTCCTTTCCTCCCTCCCTCCTACCTTCCTTCCTTCTTTCCTCTGTCCTTCCTTCTTCCTTCCTCCCTTCCTCTTTTCCTTTCCTCCTTCCTTCCTTCCTCCCTTCCTCTTTTCCTTTCCTCCCTCCCTCCTACCTACCTTCCTTCCTTCTTTCCTCTGTCCTTCCTTCCTTCTTCCTCCCTCCCTTCCTTCCTTGACTGGAGGACACCAGGAGGGTTAAGGTGGTTTAGGTTGAAAGCAACGTTCACAGTTGGAGACAGGAAGCAGACGGAGGTCTCCAGTGTCAAAGTCAGACACTTCATTCAGCTTATGAGGTGTTACTTTAACTTAATGCTGCCAGTGTAGAAACACAACCATACACATTTTAATACTGTAGTGTCTAATATCACATGTTTTACTGCTAGATCACATATT
This sequence comes from Scomber japonicus, assembly GCF_027409825.1. Lineage (NCBI taxonomy): Eukaryota > Metazoa > Chordata > Actinopteri > Scombriformes > Scombridae > Scomber > Scomber japonicus. The sequence continues at coordinate 35,567,383 of NC_070583.1, read as the reverse complement.
TGGTTGGGGGAAAAACAACATGTAGCTTTTCTGCATATCACCATATTTCACATTCAGATTCACTTTAACCCTTGTGTCGTCCTCCCGGGTCTTATTCTTCTTCCCTCCTTCTTTCATTCCCTCCCTCTTTCCGCCCTCCTTTCCTTCCTTCCTTCCTTCCTCCCTCCCTTCTTTCTTTCCTTCCTTCCATCATTTCTTCCTTCCTTCCTTCTCTTCCATCTCTTCCTCCATTCTTCATTTTCTTTCTTCCTTCCTTCCTTCCTTCCTCCCTTCTTCCTTTCCTCCCTTCTTCCTTCCCTCCTTTCCTTCCTTCCTTCCTCCCTCCCTTCTTTCCTTCCTTTTCTACCTTCCTTCCTTCCTTCCTTTTCTTCCTTCCTCCTTTCCGCCCTCCTTTTCTTTCCCTCCCTCCTTCTCTCTTTCTTTTCTCTGTCCTTCTTTCATACCTTGCTTCCTTCCTTCGTTCCTTTCCTCCCTTCTCCCTTCCTCCTTTCCGCCCTCCTTTCATTCCTTCGTTCCTTCCTTCCTCCCTCCCTTTTTTCCTTGCTTCCATCATTTCTTCCTTCCTCCCTTCCTCCTTTCCTTCTTTCCTCCCTCCCTCCGTCTCGCTTTCTTTTCTGTCCTTCTTTCATACCTTGCTTCCTTCCTTCGTTCCTTTCCTCCATTCTTCTTTCTCTCCTTCCTTCCTCCCTCCTTTCCTTCCTTCTTCCTTCTTTCCTTTCCTCCCTTCCTTCCTTCCTCCCTCCTTCCTGCATATCACCATATTTGCAACTTGCTAAATACATGAACATTTTCTCATTATGTTGACAGATAACGTGATTCAGCCCAAATTATTACTAACACATTGTTACTAGCTAAATGTATTAGCTGTTGCAGTTTAGTCATATATAATAGTAATTACTAGGAGATGGAGTTTATTTGCCTTCCATAGAACTACTCTACAGAGACTGAAAACATGAGACTCACTCATCTGGTTTTAATACCTTTTGGACAACAACAGAGGAATAACATATATAAGCCTTTTATAGTGTTGTCTTAGTGTATTTTAAAGAATTATAGACTCTCTGTCAGGAGATGATTTCTGACTCACCACTCTGTTTCAAACACACAGATCTCTGTTACATTGCATCACATCCATTTATTTTCATAATGTTCAAGTATTACAAAACATAACCGTAAACTTTCTCCTTATAAATATAACAAAAGGCCTCGTGTGTGCGGTCAAAAGACATTTCTGATCTTTTCCTTCTCATCATGAGTTGTCAAGAGTTCAACCCACCTGTCTCCAATGACTCATTCATTCATAGGATCTGTCACTCCCACCTCCCTACCACAGATGCAATACATATAAAGGACAGCAGGGGGAGACCAAACCATTCAACCATACATACCTAAACATGATATCTAAATAATTAGGTGAATACTCAAACACCCATCAAAATAATTAATCAAACAATAATATAATGTAATGAAGTAAATTATAATAAAGTAAAATGTTAGTAGATCAGTTCATTGTTGGTTTGGATTTGTTGACAATAAGAAAAATGTGGAAAGTTGCAGCCTTGTCCTTTAACTTAGTTGTTTCTTGTTGCACACACCTTATCTCTCCTATCAGATAGACTGTCCTCACTCACTCACTCACACACACGCGCACACGCACACACACACACACACACACACACACACACACTCTCTACTAACAGGAAATAAGAAGGTGGGAGGAGCAAACAGTCTGTTTCCTCATCAAACAGGTAGTGAAAGCATTCACTCTGTTCAGGCGACATTTTAGAGTCATGAGAGCAGAAGGAGGAAAACATCAAGTGTGAATCAGGGTGAGTGTTAATGTTACTGTAGACCTGGAAATATTGAGTGTCTATTGATCATTGCTGATTACTTTACAGATTAATTGTTAAATTGATTAAACTGTGTCAGAAAAGTATGAATAGACAGTGTTGACTTCTTCAAATGTTGTTTCCTTTGTTCTTTTCCTGGTTTGTGCGTCCTCACAGTGATGTAACGTGACTCACTGGTTCTGTTAAAATAGAGAGAAGTCACAGTTAAGAACAACACAGATGTTTATCTGAAGTCTGTTTGTTGGATTTAAACCAGAGTCAAAGTTTATCTTTGATGGACAGAAAACACACATGGTTGTAGTTAAAGTCATGAAAACTAATAAGAAGATACAGTACTAACATGAGAGGCAGGACTGGGTTTATTATACTGTGTGTGTGTGTGTGTGTGTGTGTCTCCAGTGTTGCTGGTTTACCTCTCAGACTCCAGAAGATGACGGAAGAGGAGGACGGAGCAGAGTCTGTAATATCCAGCTGTCTGTCTATGAAGAGTAACGACTCCAAAGGTTTACCTCCATTCTTCAGTAATGAACCTGGACCCTCAGACACAAAGTAAGAGACTGTTTCTACTGTAAACTGACCTGAAGATGATTAAGTTCAGTGAATTAGCCCAACCCTGAGCTTTATGAATGAGTTATATAAATGTACAGAGGATTAGAGAGACACTGAGGAGAAGCAGCATGAATTCATTTTCATTTGCACGTAGCCCAGAGCTATATGAATAAGCTTTATAAATATATAGTGGAGTGGGGAAAAGAGAGACAGTGGAGATAAATGAGCAGCAAGAACAGGAGTTTCTGAATTCAGTCAGAAGTTGAACTGAACACAAACACACAGACACAGTTCATCTGTTGCCAGCTAAGTTAAAACTAATGTAGTACAGCTGGTACTGAGACTGTTTTGAGCAAATAAACATAAAGTCCAGGGAGGAAAGGCAGATAAGGATTCAGCTTTCAACTCCTTATTATCAGCAGAGACTGAAAGAAACCTATAACTGTCTATAGATACAGTGAATTAATAAAACATAACTGTTAAGGAAATGAATTTGGGATGATTGTGACACATGGCTGCATGTACAAATACTGACACTGACCTTCATACAGGATCTCTTCAGTCCAGCAAACTGGGAGATCCACATTAGTGAATGTGTAATCTGGTTATTACAATAAGAAAAGATAAATGTATAATGTAGTATAAAGTCCAGAGGTTGATATGAAGAAGAAACTAATGAAGCTGTAAACAGAATCATGTTTCTGCACATGCTCAGTTACATCTGCTCAACTCTGTCTCCTAGAAATTACATTCATACTATTAAATACATAACCACTGAATGAAGCTACATTAATATATTGCTCTGAAGTCAGAGGGAGGAGATCAGAGTGGACAGGAAGTGTTTAGGCAACAAAAGCAATTTTGTGTGTGTGTGTGTGTGTGTGTCTCCAGTGTTACTGGTTTACCTCTCAGACTCCAGAAGATGAAGGAAGAGGAGGAAGAGGAGGACGGAGCAGAGTCTCTAATATCCAGCTGTCTGTCTATGAAGAGTAACGACTCCAAAGGTTTACCTCCATTCTTCAGTAATGAACCTGGACCCTCAGACACAAAGTAAGAGACTGTTTCTACTGTAAACTGATCTGAAGATGATTCAGTGCTGAAATGTCATGCATGTAGCTGCAAAACTCCAAATTGTGACAGACCCTTTCAAGAAGCAGTTTTTAGTTTGTCCATTCTGGGCTACTGTAGAAACATGACACTGCAACATGGGGGTCTCTGTGGAAGAGGAGCAGCTTCCTATGTAGATATAAAAGTCTCTTCCTTAGATAATGAAAACACAATTCTTATTTTAATTTAAATAAATGTCTGTTCAGTCATGAGATGTAAACTTATACTCTTATGTTATTGTATTTTAATTATATTACACTGCCGTAAAGTCAAAGCACATTGTAAGAGTTTAAGATCTCTGAATCATCTGTTAAAATGTTCCTAACAGTTATCATCAAAGATGAACTTTGAGCTTCAGTCACTGTAACTTTACTGCTCATTAGACAGAGACAGAGAGGTAAAGTCCAGGGAGGAAAGGCAGAGAAGGATTCAGCCTTTAAAAGGCATTTCCAGGAGATTTGGTTCAGCAGCGATTCTGGGAAATTGTTGCTGGATTCAGGGAACCAGGAGAGTTGGGATGTCTGCTTTAGCTCCTTATTCTCAGCAGAGACTGAAAGAAACTGCCTATAGATACAGTAAATTTATTAAAAACAATAACTGTTAAGGTGATGAATATTAGATTATTATGACATGTGCAGCTGTGTGTACAAATACTGGCACTGACCTTCATACAGTATCTCTTCAGTCTAGCACATTAGTGAATGTGTAATCTGGTTATTGCAATAAAAAAGATAAATGTACAATGTAGTATAAAGTCCAGAGGTTGATATGAAGAACAAACTAATGAAGCTGTAAACAGAATCATGTTTCTGCACATGCTCAGTTACATCTGCTCAACTCTGTCTCCTAGAAATTACATTCATACTATTAAATACATAACCACTGAATGAAGCTACATTCATATATTGCTCTGAAGTCAGAGGGAGGAGATCTGAGTGGACAGGAAGTGTTTAGACAACAAAAGTGTGTGTGTGTGTGAAACTCATTGAAGACCCTCTGTAGAGTCCGTTTGTCCATTCTGGGCTACTGTAGAAACATGGCAGCCTCCATGGAAGAAAACCTGTTCCCTTTGTAGATATAAAGGACTCATTCTAAGGTTGCAAAAATCAACAGTTCTTGATTGATTATACACTGATAAAGTATGTTCCACTTCATGTAAATAAATTATACACACTGTTCCTTTTAAATGTTAATAAAGTTCAAAGTTCAAGTTCAAAGTCAACTTTATTGTCAATCTTGCTACATGTACACAAAATGTAGAGGATTAAAATGATCTCTGACCCACAGTGAGATAGACAATAATAAAATAAACAACTAAAAAGTAAAGCATTAAGAAAACTGTTGTAAAGCTTCAAGTATGAACAGTAGGGCAACAAGGCACTTACAATACTGAATATATATTTATAAAGTCATGCAAATGCTGTGAGACAGATTGTCCATGTGCAAAGGGAGCAGCAGATTAACTTATATAAAGTGTGACAGTGTGTGTTGGGAGGGTTGAGGGGTCGGGGGGCAGACCAATTCGGTTTTGGGGGGGGCAGACTAGTTTATTAATTGGCAGAGGGGTTAGACTTAGTTGGGGTCACATGTGATGTTGAGTGCCAGGTGTGTTGTAGATGTCCAGAAGGGAGGGGAGTGAGGCACCAATGATCTTCCCTGCTGCATTCACTATGTGCTGGAGGGTTCTCTTGTTGGAGGAGAGGTGCAGCTTCCAAACCACACAGTGATGCAGCTGGTCAGGATGCTCTCAATGATACCATGGTAGAAAGAGCACATGATGGGTGTGGGGGCTCTGGCTCTCTAGAGGTGCTGCTGAGCTTTCTTGGCCAGTGATGTGGTGTTGTTGGTCCAGGAGAGGTCCTCTGTTATATGCACACTCAGAAACCTGGTGCTGCTCACCCTCTCCACAGCAGCACCGTTGATGGACAGAGGATGGTGCTGGGTGGGTGCTCTCCAAAAGTCGACAATCACCTCCTTTGTCTTCTCCACATTTAGAGAGAAATTATATTCGCTGCACCACGTGGCCAGTTGGCTCACCTCCATCCTGTAGCTTGTTTATCATTGTTAGTGATGAGATCCACCACAGTCGTATCGTCCACAAACTTTATGAAGAGGTTGGAGCTGTGCTTTGGTGTGCAATCATGGGTCAGCAGGGTGAAGAGCAGGGGGCTGAGCACACATCCTTGGGAGCCCCCGTGTTCACTGTGATGTTGCTGGATGTGTTGATGCTAACCCACATTGCCTTTGGTCTACCAGTAAGAAAGTCTAATAACCAGTAGTACAGGGAGGTGTTAAGACCAAGACTGTCTGGTTTCTGGATGAGCTGCTGGGGGATGATTGTGATTGTGTTGAAGGCTGAGCTGCAGTCTATGAACAGCATTCTCACATATGAGTCCTTCCTGTCCAGGTGGGTGAGGGCTGATTGGATGGCAGTAGAGATTGCATCATTGCAGACTGGAAGGGGGCCAGGGAGGGAGGAGGGATTTAATGTGCTGCATGAGTATCCATTCAAAGCACTTCATGACAATGGGAATCAGTGCAACAGGTCGGTAGTGATTGAAACTGGATGGAGATGGCTTCGTTGGCACTGGTATAACTGTGGTGTCATTAAAGCATGTAGGGAGAACAGCCTGGCTCAGAAATGTGTTAAAGAAGTCTGTGAGGACATCTTTGAGCTCTTCTGCACAGTCCTTTAGCACACAGCCAGGTTTGTTGTCTGGACCTGTTGAGCTTCAAGTCACTGCAGACTTTTTCTTATTCTTGGTATTAAACCAACATAACAATCTTTTCCTAACCTTAACTAAGTGCTGCCAGTGTATAAACTCAACCATAACAAGTTTAATGCTGCAGTTTCTATTAGCAGATGTTTTACTGCAAGATATTTTGTTGAAAAAATAAAACCGATACATTGTCAGAATATTTAATTCATACATTCAGTATCAGAAGTGGACTTTTCTTTTGGCTCAGTTGTCTCCTGCTTATTTTTCTTCATTTTAAGGAGTTCTCTTGTTAACAAACAAAAGTCATGTTTACATTGACTTATTTGTGTTTATCCTTGTGCTCTAACTAATTTGCTGAATCCACTTCCCTCCTTTGTCTCTCTATTTACTTTTGAACCTTTGTAATTGTTACATATCATATTTTATTTAAACTTGAACGTACTAAACCCCGAGCCTGAAGAACAAATACCGTCCAAGTACTGACAGTCTGGACTGTTTATGTGGGAAAGAGCTGCAGCTTGTGAGCTGTTGGTTGGTCTCCACTAATGTCATGTGACATAAAGAATGTGTTCATGTCCACAGAGAGAGGAAGAGGAGGGCTGTTTCTGTGGAGGAGCAGCTGTCCTGCTGTTCTTTGTGTCAGGACGTCCTGAAGGATCCAGTCTCTACCAGCTGTGGACACTGGTTCTGCAGACAGTGCATCACCTCATACTGGGACCAGTCTGCTTCATCAGGAGACTCCTCCTGTCCCCAGTGTGCAGAAAGATCCAGAACCAGACCTGGACTGCAGACAGACAGTCAGACCAGCACTGTACAAAGTAAGACTGAAGATCTGTCTGCTGATGTCATCATCTCTGAAAACAGGACAGGAATCTACCTCCTCTATCCTGCTGAACATTAACACAGTGACTCATATTTCAGTTTATTCACACTTTTTCTTCTTCTCTATCAACAGAAAGTGGTCTGCAAGAGGTTTTAGATGAACATCAGATCAGTCTGAGCAGCAGATGTGTACGTGTGATTGATGAGGCAGGAAATGAAATCCTCCTCATCAGCATCTTCACTGAGGTCCACATCATAGAGGGACTGAGTGAAGAGCTTAATACCCAACATGAAGTGAGGCAGCTTGAATCAGTTTTCAAGATGAAGACCTTTCATGACGCTCCAATCAAGTGTCACGACATCTTTAAAGTCTTACCTGACCAACAGAAACACATCAGAGTCGTTCTGATGAACGGCGTCGCTGGTGTTGGAAAAACTTTCTCAGTGCAGAAGTTCACTCTGGACTGGGCACAGCGCTCCAAAAACCAAGATATCCATCTGCTGATTCTGTTCTCGTTCAGGTCACTGAACTTGATCAAAGATGAGCAGTACAGTCTGCTCATGCTGATCCATGTTTTCTATCCAACATTACAGAAGCTCACAGCAGAGACGCTCGCTGTCTGTAAAGTTTTGTTCATCTTTGACGGCCTGGATGAAAGCAGACTTTCACTGGATTTCAACAACAGTGAGGTTGTGTCTGATGTCACACAGAAGTCATCAGTCAGCGTGCTGCTGACAAACCTCATCAAGGGGAAGCTGCTTCCCTCGGCTCTCATCTGGATAACTTCCCGACCTGCAGCAGCCAATCAGATCCCTCCTTCATGTGTTAGCAGGGTAACAGAAGTACGAGGCTTCACTGACGCCCAGAAGGAGGAGTACTTCAGGAGGAGATTCAGTGATGAAGAGCAGTCCAGCAGAATCATTTCACACATCAAGACATCCAGGAGCCTCCACATCATGTGTCACATCCCAGTCTTCTGCTGGATCACTGCTACAGTTCTGGACCACATGGTGACTACAGACCAGAGAGGAGAGCTGCCCAAAACCCTGACTGACATGTACTCACACTTCCTGCTGGTTCAGACAAAGAGGAAGAAGAACAAGTATGATGAGGGACATGAGACGAGTCCACAGGAGCTGACGAAGGCTGACAGGAAACTTCTTCTGAAGCTGGGGAGGCTGGCGTTTGAACAACTGGAGAAAGGAAACATCCTGTTCTACCAAGAAGACCTGGAGCAGTGTGGTCTTGATGTCACAGAGGCCTCGGTGTTATCAGGATTTTGTACAAAGATCCTCAAAAGAGAGAGTGTGATCCTCCAGAAATCAGTCTACAGCTTTATTCATCTGAGCGTTCAGGAGTTTCTGGCTGCAGTCTACGTGTACCACTGTTACACCAGCAGGAAGACAAAGGTACTGAAGGGTTATTTCAGAAACATTGATAGCGATGTCTTCCTGAAGGGAGCCATGGAGAAATCTCTCAGCAGTGAAAATGGCCACCTGGACCTTTTTGTCCGTTTCCTTCATGGCCTCTCTCTGGAGTCCAACCAGAGTCTCTTAGGAGGCCTGCTGGGTCAGACAGACAACAGTCCAGAAACCATCCAGAGAGTCATCAACAACCTGAAGGAGATGAACAGTGAGGATTTCTCTCCTGACAGAAGCATCAACATCTTCCACTGTCTGATGGAGATGAACGACCGCTCAGTACATCAGGAGATCCAAGAGTTCCTGAAGTCAGAGAACAGATCAGAGAAGCTCTCTGAGATCCACTGCTCAGCTCTGGCCTACATGCTGCAGATGTCAGAGGAGGTTCTGGATGAGTTGGACCTGAAGAAGTACAACACATCAGAGGAGGGACGACGGAGACTGATCCCAGCTGTGAGGAACTGCAGGAAGGCTGAGTAAGTCCAGATGTGATTAACATTATACATCAGTGTAGATCACTAGATTTAATCTTCAAATATAAATGATATAAAACTCTTATTTTTGTTAAAATAATGCTCTACTTGTTTATATCTGCAATAACATGTCAGTTATATTTCATCACAGATGTACTTGAGTTTATTCAAATATGAGCGCAATCTTGATTTTACAGTTGGTTGTATTAATGTTACTAACTTAATGAACACGATTATTCAATGTATTTGTAGTAATTATTGGATTTTACAGTTTTAATAATTCAACCGTATTAATTTGTTAATCATGTTTTTGTGCTGAATCAGTTTTTAGTTTCTCAAAATAATGTTGAAAACTAAATGTAATGCAGTCATCTGTTATGCACATCTAAATATTTAATAACATGAATATTTAATTATGTACAGGTCCAAAACTTTCAAGCCATTTGTTTCGTTTGTGTTCAACAGTCACTACTGTTCACTGACATTAAAAATAGAGAACAATGAAACTGTTTTTCTAATCCAAATGTCCTCATGTTAACTTTGTGGACACAGATTACATAAAATAAAGCCTCAGTACTCCCAGTTTTACCCAAGATGCATATCCGGAATAGGAACGTTGGTACATATGTTTTGGACTTGCCCTTGTCTTAATTCATATTGGGTGTCTGTACTCAAAGTGCTTAATGATATTACAGGACTAACCAAGAGTAATTCTCCTGGGCGACACCTCTAGGATGAAAGCCAATAAAAACCAACTCAAATTTATTAGAATTGCCCTTATCACAGCCAACAAATGTATAACTATGCATTGGAAAGATGTATTACCACCTATATTTGGTAGATGGACGAATGAACTAGCATCATGCATACCTAGTGAAAAGATTATGTACCATTTGAAGGGTAAACCTAGAGAGTTTCAAAAGATCTGGGTGGTTTTCTAACATATCTGGACACAGAGTCCACAATACATTAATCCTTTTATATTTAAACAAGTATTAAACTCAAATGTCATGTGATGGTTAAACATGCTTATTCAACAGCTGTTTCTAGCTTTATCTTTATTTATTTAAATTTTCTTTTCTACCTCCTTCTTCTTATCCCAGTCTCTCAACTGAAGTGCTGTACAGTGGCTGTTATTTACTCCCTCTCTGCAACAGTCTTGTTTTATGTTGTTTTTGTTTTTGTTTGTTTTATGATATACTGAAGGTTTGCATTCATTCTTACTTATCTGACTTGGTACACACTCTGGAGGAATGTATGGTAGGACCTGTAGGGGTGGGTTGAGAGGGAGGGAGGGAGAAAGGGAGGGAGGGAGGGATGGGCTGATCTGGTACCTATCTGATATATCTTTCTCTACACTGTCCAATCATTCAGCTCTGGGGGTGTTTTCTGAAAAAAACAATAGAAATTTTGTTGGAAAAAAAAAACTAAACTTTGTGGAGACAGACATGGGATCAGATCACACAGACAGACTGAGAACATTATGGAAGCCTCATTGTAACTCCATTGTCTTTCCTTCATCTACAAGATGCAGGTCTGACAGAGAGTGATGAGAATTATTGTTTCATTCAAACACAATGAGAAACCATCAGCTGAACTGGGACTGTTCGGGTAGCTTACTGATTAAGATGCCATATAACTGCAATATCTGCTGATCTCTCCTCTTGATTCCTGTTATCTCTCAACTGTTGCTGTCTATTAAACAAATAAAATGTTCCTGAAACACAAAATTATTTGATCCTCTCAAAGAGAAGAGTGAAGAGTAAATGTAAAAATATCAAACTGTTTTGTTACCAAATGTATGAAGTAAATATAAAGTCTCCTCTTTCATGATAAATATGTTGTAATATATGTTTCATTACAGACTTTCTGACTGTGGACTCTCAGAGTCTCACTGTGAAGTTGTGGCCTCAGCTCTGAAGTCCAACCCTCATCTGACATTTCTGGACCTGAGTAACAACAAACTGTCTGATTCAGGAGTGAAGCTTCTCTCTGCTGGACTGGAGAGTCCAAACTGTAAACTGAAAACTCTGAAGTAAGTTCACTGACTGTAGCTTTGCTAGTTTTGGTATATTTAATATCTTTCACTAAAGTTTCAAAAGTTAATTCTCTCAGGAATGTAAAATCCACAGTCTTGTTCTGTGTATAAATGACTTCCAGAGTTTAAACTAATTTGAGGCTTCAGCAGTGTAAGTTCCACATATCAAGTTAGTATCTTTGAGTTTCTTCAGTGTTTCCTGAGCTGCAGTGGAGGGATAGTGGTGTAAGTCAAAGAGGGAATTTTATACTAAATATTCTGAAACTTTGAGTCAGACGAATCAAGTGTGAGTCTAACAGTTCATGTTGTCATTAATATTAATGAGAGCTATTTTTCACTGTTTGTATTTGACAGTTTTTAACCTGCATCCTGTTGGGTTCAGCTGTTTGGAGTTTCCATTTTCTAAACTTCTACATTTAAACCTTCTTCAGCTCTGAACAGATTATGAAACACTGAATGATTTCAAGCATGAACTTTGTCTTCTAAAGTAACATCATTTATTCTTTATTCAGGTTGGAGGACTGCAGTTTGTCAGAGATCAGCTGTGCTTCTCTGGTCTCAGCTGTGAAGGACAACCCCTCCCATCTGAGGGAGCTGCATCTGAGAGGAAACAAGCTGCAGGATACAGTAGTGAAGCTTCTGTGTGACTTTCTGAAGAGTCCAGACTGTAAACTAGAGGATCTGGGGTGAGTTCACTGACAGTCTGTTACTATTGTTGATCTTAATGTTTAACAACTGAATCTAATTTATTTCCATGTATTACTTACATCCATGAAGTTATTTGTCTTATTGTCATATTTATTTTTTACTGTACAGTTTAGCTTCTAGTTATAAAAGATGATTGATTCTTAAAGAGTCAAATGTGTATACAGAAGATCCTCTCAACTAATACTCAACTGTTTAAATCTAAAGTTTACATTCATTTGAATGTGTTTCAGTAATGATGTTCGTTTACTGAGTCATCCTGCACAAAACACACACACACACACACAAGCACACCGAAACTCTTCATTTTTGTATTAAATTTTACTATCACTTAAACTTTTGTTCTCTAAGTTTAAAGAATTTTTTTATAAACAGAACAAATATAATATCCAGTATTTACTTGTTCCAACACTTTTATGAAGCTGTGCAGTGTTTATACTGACTGAAATATTTAAACTCAACATGCTGTGATTGTTTTTTAGCGACACCATTAAATATAAATATTGTAGATATATTGAACATCCTTTTCCTCCTATTCTCCCAAAATCCATCCTGACATATTAGTTATCTTTGTAAACGTTGGGATCCTGAGTAGAATCTGAAATAAATCTCTGTGGGTTTTTTAACTAGTGTTTGGCTGCACAACATGAGTTTGTATAGATGGAGTCAGTGGTGGAGCTGCAGAGTTTAAGAGGTGAAGTCACTACGTCTTTATTGAAGTAGCAGCATGTTGTCATTAATATTAATGAGAGCTCTTTTCACTGTTTGTATTTGACAGTTTTTAACCTGTATCCTGTTGGGTTCAGCTGTTTGGAGTTTCCATTTTCTAAACTTCTACATTGAAACCTTCTTCAGCTCTGAACAGATTATGAAACACTGAATGATTTCAAGCAGGAACTTTGTCTTCTAAAGTAACATCATTTATTCTTTATTCAGGTTGAATGACTGCAGTTTGTCAGAGATCAGCTGTGCTTCTGTGGTCTCAGCTGTGAAGTGCAACCCCTCCCATCTGAGAGGGCTGAGAGGAACCAAGCTGCAGGATTCAGTAATGAAGCTTCTGTGTGATTTCCTGAAGAGTCCAGACTGCAGACTGAAGACTCTGGCGTGAGTTCACTGACAGTCTGTTACTATTATTGATGTTAATGTTTAACAACTGAAGATATTTTATATACATATATAATTTACATCCATGAAGTTATTTTTCAGATTGTCGCATTTATTTTTACTGTAACGTTGAGTTTAAAGTTATGAAATATGACTGATGGACTCTGAAAAATAGCCCCCCGGCTTGGTGCCTGTATGTTGGAGTTTACCCCGGTAGACGAGAGGATAGCCTCCCTCCACCTTCAGGTGGGGAAACGGATCCTGACGGTTGTTTGGCCTATGGTCCAAACAGCAGTTCAGACTATCCACCCTTTTAGGACTCCTTGGAGGGGGTGCTGGAAAGCACTCCTTCTGGGGATTCCCTCATTCTGCTGGGGGACTTCAACGCTCATGTTGGCAGCGACAGTGAGACCTGGAGTGGTGTGATTGGGAGGAACGGCCCCCCTGATCTAAACCCAAGTGGTGTTCTGTTATTGGATTTCTGTGCTTGTCACAGATTGTCCATAACGAACACCATGTTCAAGCATAAGGGTGTCTATATGTGCACTTGGCACCAGGAGACCCTAGGCCGCAGTTTGATGATTGTAGTAGTGTCGTCAGACTTGCGGCCGAATGTCTTGGACACTCGGGTGAAGAGAGGGGCGGAGCTGTCAACTGATCACTACCTGGTGGTGAGTTGGCTACGATGGTGGGGGAGGATGCCGGTCAGACCTGGCAGGCCCAAACGTATTGTGAGGGTCTGCTGGGAAGGTCTGGCAGAGTCTCCTGTCAGAGAGAGTTTCAACTCCCACCTCCGGGAGAGCTTCGACTGTGTACCGGGGGAGGCGGGGGAAAATTGAGTCCGAGTGGGCCATGTTCTGTGCCTCTATTGTTAAGGCGGCTGACTGGAGCTGTGGCTGCAAGGCAGGGGCGGTTTTTGCTATGGGCAATGTGGGCAACCGCCCAGGGTGCAAACTACTTGGGGGCGCACGAGCGCTCTCAAAAAAAAAAAGGAAAAAAAAAAGTGTGTCCTCAAAAAAGAGAAAAAGCCAGTTTTCTAGACTAATACCGCTCATTTCCACATCAAGTTGGTACAGTGGGCAATGAGGCGCCCCTACTATCACGTCAACTTGCTGCTGAGAGTCATGTATACAGGTTGTGTGTGTCAGAAGAAAAGGCAAAGGGGAGGGGGCGGGGGATCAACTTGCGACTGCAGAGGCTGTGAGCGAGTTTGACTCTCAAAGGAAAAGCAAGCAAGGGGGGGGGGGGGGGGCAAGGGGGATAGACTGACCTGTGATGATTATGATCCCAGGCCACACAACACAAACTGCTGCTTCCAAATAAATAGTAATACATTTATAAAATGAATACAGACCCGTTATAGCTACATGTAAGTTATTGGGTTATGTGAAAATGCAATAAATAAATAAATAAATAAAATGCAAAAAAAAAAAAGGTTTACATACTATATTTCATTTATTCACCTTATTTTTGTGTGGTGAAGGATTTGTGCAATTTACAGTGGTGTTAACATACTACATGTCATTTATTTATCTTAATTTCTTTCTCTACTCTTGTTAACTTTTTGTATTTAATAACATATGTAATAAAATAACAAATAGTTAAAGGGGAGGGAGGAGGGGTGATGGTCAGGCCGTCCAGGGTGCAAAACTAGCCAGGACCGCCTCTGCTGCAAGGTGGTCGGTGCCTGTCGTGGCGGCAATCCCTGAACCCGCTGGTGGACACCGGCGGTGAGGGATATAGGAGTCCAATAGGGCCTTTTTGGCCTGTGGGACTCCGGAGGCAGCTGGCAGGTACCGGAAAAACTTAAATAAAAATCAACACAATATACAAACTAAGGGAGTGGGCAGGTTACAACATAAACTAGCTAAACTGAGTAATAACTGCCCAAATAAAATAATTAGCATACAATTAAAATGAGGGAATTAAACCCGGGTTAAAGGTGGTGCCTTTAGCAGCAACCTTCCAGAGACATTTTACCACACTACCGGTAAAATAGGTTAATCCTGATATCTCTACCGGAGACACAGCAGCAGTGATCCCAATCAGCTGGTGGTGACATCATGTGTTACACCACCGGTGAAGTCGGCCAGCTGATGAGCGTTTCCTGTTTGCAGAGTCTGAAACATGCACAAGGAAAGAGAGGGAGAGAGAGAAACCCACACAGCTGCCGGCATCTAGCACCACAAAACAAGGCCAGCCGGCACTCTGTCGCTGCTCTGTGAGGGCAAACACCAGCATTTCTATGCTGCTACACAAAGAAGACACAGACAAAGAAAATATTATAAATACTGTACATACTGTATATGCTATTACAAATAAATACAATGAAATAAATAAGCAGGAAAATAAACACATTTACAAATATTGTGAAACCCAAAGTACTCACTCTCCAGCTTGCTCAACAACCCCCAGACACACACACACACACACACACACACACACACACACACAAAATCACTTTTTACATTAAATCTTCCCATAACCTTAAATTTCATTCTTTAAATGTAAATAAAAATTCAAACAGTAACAAATATAATATCCAGTATTTACTTGTTCCAACACTTGTATGAAGCTGTGCAGTGTTTATACTGACTGAAATATTTAAACTCAACATGCTGTGATTATTTTATAGCGACACCATTAAATATAAATATTGTAGATATATTGAACATCCTTTTCCTCCTATTCTCCCCAAATCCATCCTGACATATTAGCTATCTTTGTAAACGTTGGGATCTTGAGTAGAATCTGAAATAAATCTCTGTGGGTTTTTTAACTAGTGTTTGGCTGCACAACATGAGTTAGTATAGATGGAGTCAGTGGTGGAGCTGCAGAGTTTAAGAGGTGAAGTCACTATGTCTTTATTGAAGTAGCAGCATGTTGTCATTAATATTAATGAGAGCTCTTTTTCACTGTTTGTATTTGACAGTTTTTAACCTGCATCCTGTTGGGTTCAGCTGTTTGGAGTTTCCATTTTCTAAACTTCTACATTTAAACCTTCTTCAGCTCTGAACAGATTATGAAACACTGAATGAACTTTGTCTTCTAAAGTAACATCATTTATTCTTTATTCAGTTTGGAGGACTGCAGTTTGTCAGAGATTAGCTGTGCTTCTCTGGTCTCAGCTGTGAAGGACAACCCCTCCCATCTGAAGCTGCTAAATCTGGGAGGAAACAAGCTGCAGGATTCAGTAATGAAACTACTGGGTGACTTTCTGAAAAGTCCAGACTGCAGACTGGAGACTCTGAGGTAAGACAACATTTTTACTTCTGGTTTACATGTGTAGCAATTATGGATATCATAAGATATTAAAAAGCTCTCGTAATCAGGGGCACCACCTTCCTTGGAAGGAAATATTTAATTGGTTGACCAATTAATAAATCACTTCAAACAATAGACATACACCCTTGATTGAGTTTTATGGATTTTATTAACTACACACTACTTATAAATGATGTATAAATGTAATGATGAGTTTGCAGTACAATATGAATTCAACAGATTACTCGATATAGCGACATGAATGAAAGATGATGGTGAATGATGAATTTAAATGAAGGATATGTAATCATGTGGAAACTAAGAAAACTTGTAAGTTTTACTGAGTTTTACCTTTTAAAGAAAATTTGAATTTCTCAATCTGACATCAACCCTTGATGAAAGCAATATTTGTATCCTACTTTATCTGGTTGGAGGGTCTCAGCTGTCCGTCCTTCAGAACCACACGTACGCACACTAAGTGGAAGATCTCAGAGAGCGTCGCAGGTCCGGGCGGGGTGAGGATGGTCCGGGTCGGCTGGCCTTCCATCAGACTGCCTGGCTCCGGTAGTTGTCTGCTGGCAGACTTTGTCCCTCTCGATTATGATGAGTTGTAGGGTTGACAGACGGTTATCTGCCCAAAAGCTCTTGCGGTTGATGAAAGATGGAAGAAAAAGTCCAATTTAACTAGTTCACTGTTTAATAACTTTCTAGAGAGATATCAGCGTTGGCCACACGTCAAAATCCTCAAAAATGTCAAAAATAGGCTGAATGCAAAACTTAGTGACGCGTTTACTTAAAAGGCCTTTTCTCTGGACGTTTGCTGACAAAAATTACAAGATTACAAAAACTTAAGAAAACTAAGATAAAGAATAACTAAAGATTAAAGAATAAGATAAGGTGACAAAAGTAAGAATGTGTGAGGTAAAGAAAAGATGGACACAGCAAAACCTGAATCAATGCAAAGTAAGTCAAGTCAAGCAAAGCCGGGTTTCAGATGGGTGCAGCTGGTTTTTGTCCCTGGGGAGGGCTTGTGTGTCAGCCAATCGGATTCATCAGAGCTCACTCTGAGGATCTAATTTCAAGCTTTTTACCATGAAACTTTTCATCATCATCATTCATTCAGTATTTAATCCTGATTATAAAATGCATACTATAACCTATTAACACAGAACACAGGATGTATTATTCTGGCATTGATATGATCTCAGCTTGATTCATCAAACTGCCATTCATTAAAACCGGAAGAGGATTAATATGACCAAGCATAATACATTGTTATTCTACTTATTCCATGATGTAAACATAACATCAATGTAACAATTTCTCACATTAAGTAAACATTTTCATACCAACATTTGTGTTTATGAAAGGAAAAAGTATAATAACAGTTCTTCAAATACATATTTATCTGTGATCGCTGTAATATCTGTTACAATGGAGGTTTCTTTAGGTAATTGATACTGATATAAGTAATTGGTATTGTTTAAACCATACTATTTACTTAGAAGTTCTTTTTTAAGTTTTTAACACTAATTTTCTCACTTTCACGCTGTGTGTGGTTTCAGGAGACACAAAGGGGGGGAAGTCAGGAATGTGCAGTGTCTCTTAGTTTATGACGGTCAATATGATGGTAGAAAGGGGCAGTGAAGTCTCTCCGATAAGTTATGTCGTCCGAAGGAGACACCAAAATCTGTCTTTCGTTACTTTTATGTAGTTCTTGTCACTCTTGGTTGCTCCATGGAATGTTAATGGATCTTTGTTTGTCCAATAGAGACCATGTCAGTCTCTATATCAAAACTGGTCCAATTTACTCATCTCTGGGTCAAAGGTGACTCTGACCAGATGATGTTCTGAGCTGTACTGTTGCTGTGTCCGCTACAAAACCATTAAATATAAATATTGTAGATATATTGAACATCCTTTTCCTCCTATTCTCCCAAAATCCATCCTGACATATTAGCTATCTTTGTAAACGTTGGGATCTTGAGTAGAATCTGAAATAAATCTCTGTGGGTTTTTTAACTAGTGTTTGGCTGCACAACATGAGTTAGTATAGATGGAGTCAGTGGTGGAGCTGCAGAGTTTAAGAGGTGAAGTCACTACGTCTTTATTGAAGTAGCAGCATGTTGTCATTAATATTAATGAGAGCTCTTTTTCACTGTTTGTATTTGACAGTTTTTAACCTGCATCCTGTTGGGTTCAGCTGTTTGGAGTTTCCATTTTCTAAACTTCTACATTTAAACCTTCTTCAGCTCTGAACAGATTATGAAACACTGAATGATTTCAAGCATGAACTTTGTCTTCTAAAGTAACATCATTTATTCTTTATTCAGGTTGATGGACTGCAGTTTGTCAGAGATCAGCTGTGGTTCTCTGGTCTCAGCTCTGAAGTGTAACCCTTCCCATCTGAGAGTGCTGAATCTGAAAGGAAACAAGCTGCAGGATTCAGTAATGGAGCTACTGTGTGACTTTCTGAAGAGTCCAGACTGCAGACTGGAGACTCTGGGGTCAGTTCACTTATATTCTATTTCTATTGTTTATCTTAAATTATCTTCAGTTTTTTAACATTGTGTGCATATATAACTTACATCCATGAAGTTATTTTTCTGATCATATTTATTTTTTACTGTACAGTTTAGTCTGTAGTTATAAAAGATGATTCTTAAAGAAACTGTAGAAAATATTCACTGTTAGTTGTTAAAATGAATTAATATATTTTAAAATATAATTTTCTGTAAAGAGTTACATCTGTATACAGAAGATCCTCTCAACTAATATTTGTTTTAAATTGATGAACTTTACTGTCTGAAGGAGAAATATTGTAATTTTACATTAATTTGAATGTCTTTCATTGCAGTAATAATTGAGCGCAGACAGTGTTTAAAAGTTAGCCGTCTTACCGGCTGCCTCTCTGGTGTTTGTAGATGTTTCTGCACAAACAGGCGAGCAAACAGTCTCTCTTCCTGACGCTGTGTCGTTGTCTTTTCACCTGCTCTGCTTCTGCTGGGACGCTGTGTGCCGCTTTTTTATGGTCCGTGCTGCACAGAGCGACTGTCAATGGTTCCTTCCGGCTGGATCAACAGCCTGTGGATACTTGATATTTATTTGTTTATTTGTTTGTTTTTCCTCCAATTTATCCATTTAAACAGTTTATATTCCTTTAGGTTGGAGGTTTAGATTTCCTCTTTCTCTAGTTTACACACACACACACACACACACACACACACACACACACACACACACACACACACACTAAAACTCTTAATTTTTACATAAAATCTTACCTTCACTTTAAATTTCATTCTTTAAATTTAAATTCAAACAGTAACAAATATAATATCCAGTATTTACTTGTTCCAACACTT
The DNA here is from genome assembly GCF_027409825.1 of Scomber japonicus. Lineage (NCBI taxonomy): Eukaryota > Metazoa > Chordata > Actinopteri > Scombriformes > Scombridae > Scomber > Scomber japonicus. Next base: position 35,547,964 of record NC_070583.1, on the reverse strand, counting down.
TTATGAAGCTGTGCAGTGTTTATACTGACTGAAATATTTAAACTCAACATGCTGTGATAGTTTTTATCGACACCATTAAATGTAAATATTGTAGAAATATTGAACATCCTTTTCCTCCTATTCTCCCAAAATCCATCCTGACATATTATCTATCTTTGTAAACGTTGGGATCTTGAGTAGAATCTGAAATAAATCTCTGTGGGTTTTTTAACTAGTGTTTGGCTCCACAACATGAGTTAGTATAGATGGAGTCAGTGGTGGAGCTGCAGAGTTTAAGCAGGGATTAAAGTTCTGATTTCCGTCAGTTGTCCTGCTGAAAGGGCAGATATGAGATCAATGCAGATCAGATGACAATTACGAAGGTATAATAATATATAACGTGATACTCTACATTATTATCACAACAAACACACAGAGCAGGCATGGGCAGCCCGCCAGTCAATTTCCAAATATCAATAAATATTTAAAATGATGTTGAAAGCAAACAGACCATTACTGCATCTAAATGACTGAGTGAAGTTGTTACAACTCTCCACCGCTGTGACTGTCTCTTCTGCACGGAGGTTCAGCTCCGCCCTGAGACGGAGGAGAGGAGCAGCTAGCGTTAGCCTCTGCTGCTGTTAGCTGTCATCACGCTGCTCTCCTTTGAGTCTGTTCAGAGCAGGAATGCTGTTACTTTACTCCTCCTCACTGTTCTGTATAAAAGGTCTGGACACTGAATGAGGACAGAGTTGCTTCGTCAGTAAGCGGCTGTGGAGGTAGCTGCTGTAGGACGCTGTTGTGTTAGCTGTTAGCTTCCTCATTCACCTCCACCCAACCCTGCAGCTCAGCCTCAAACACCTGCGTGCTGTTTAAAAGTACACAACAGCAACGTCATGCTGGTTTTGGTTCAATGTAAGAAAGCAGTCTTCATAACAATAATAATAATAATAATAATAATAATAATAATTTATTTGGATAGGGACAGTGCATATTAATGAACATAAATGTTAGACATCTTTGTAAATATGCCAGATTATAGCAAGTTGCTAATTTGCATCCGTAGTCCCTAAAGAGAGAAATAAATATAAAAAAGAATACAAATCGAAGAGATAGCAAATAAATAGATAGATAAGATAAGATAAGATACAAATAGATAAGATACAAATAAAGCACACACAGTACAATACACAATCAAGAGGATGTCAGATCCAGACAGAATACAGCAATTAAAAAAGAGAGTTCAGCCATTGTTTTAGTTGTCCTTTTAAAAGAAGAGTATGTAGGGCATTCCCTTATTGTGGAGGGAAGACTATGGCTATGATGATGATCTGTGTATTAAAGAGCCGTATGTTTCACCTGGTGGAGCTGAGCCCTCAGTGCTGCTCACACAGAGACAGTGAACCAGGTGAAAACTGGAGGTGACAACTATTCATTATGTTACTGCAAGTGCAATAAAATATACCAGAGGAAAAGTTATTTAATTTAATCCACCAAAAGATTATTGATTATTTTGTTTTAAAATACAAAATGTTAATTGAAATACAATTTTTCGTTTTCCTGGTCAAATAGTGATGAGCAGAAATTTAAAAATGGTTTGATTTTCTTTTAATATTTAGAATAATAAAAGATAAAATCACTGGCAAACCAACAACAAATGACCCGTTTTCTCATATTCTGAGACTGGATGTTGTCATCAAGACAAGAGAGCAATAAATATAAATAAAAAATAAAAATCCTCTCTGTGTCACTGCAACGCTCTGATGTACCGTTTGAGTTTTTATAATGTTAATAACTATTTTCTGAAGCTCATAAGGTGATAAAATAAAATACAAATGATTACTGAACATTTATACCTCCGACCCCCACTGTGGTTATACAGACTGCAGCCTTATTATTATTATTATTATTATTATTATTATCATCATTATTATTATTATTATCATTATTATTATTATTAATATTAATATTATTATTATCATTATCATTATTATTATTATTATTAATATTATTATTATTATTATTATTATTAGGGGTGTAAGAAAATATCGATACTTAAATATCACGATATTTTATTTGACGATACCGTATCGATATTCAACGGCACTTTAACGATTTTTTAATTAACAATTAACATTCTTTTATTTTTCAATAAACTTTATCATTTCCGTAATATACAAAAAACTCTCGATAGGAAAACATGCGCATTCTTTTTACAATACAAAGATATCTCCATTATAAATAAAATCTACAAGGCTTTAGACATAAAAGGATATAATTAAAAAATATATAAAAAATAAATACAAGGCACTTTCATATCATTAATAAAAACAAATATTTCATTGCAGTTTCACTCAATTTACAAATTGGCTTGTATACATTTAACAACTTCAAACAAAAAAAATATTTATTTAGTTCATTTTTAAACCAAACTATTGAGGGGGGGGGGGGGGGGGGGGGTATTTTTCCATTTGCTTAAATGGATGTGATATTTACCCAAAACTATAATAATATTGACCAGTTCTGAAAATTCTTTGGTAAGATTATCTTGATATAAAAGAATCTGATGTTTATCAAATGGTGTGATATTTCTATTTTATTACCTCTCCATTCAAACACATCCTGCCAAAAATGTGATGTCACTGAACAAGAATAAAAAAGATGTTCAGTATGTTTCACAATCCGCATTACAAATACAACATGGCTCAACCTCAAATCCAAACCTTTTCTTTCATGTTTCTGCTGCTGGATAATAGACATTCATATTTTTAAATTGCAATTCTTTGGCTTTTGGGCTGATTGGCCATTTCAGATATTTAGTAAATGTGTTCATAATTTTTAGATTACTCTCTTATTCTAACGTTTGTTGCTCTTGTATGACCATAAAAAAGGTTCTGCATGAACATCTTTCATATTATTTTATTATTGCATTTTTTATCAGTTATTAGCATTTGTTCAGTTTTAATATCTAGTAAGACTATCTGTACACTGGAATGAGAGAGTATTTTTAATCAGTTGTATTAGTGGAACTGGAATAGCTTTACGTATGTTGCTGTATTCCCTATAAGAGCACTGCATATTACATGTTTCATTGAAAGAGTTGAGTTGTAAGATTGAACCATGTTCATCCAACATGTCAGCAACAAACATTATTTTCTTATCACACCATTTTTGATTGTACAAGGTTTTTCTATTTGATGTCATTGCTCTGTTGTTCCACAATGTGGATCCATGTGGACTAAAGTTGTGGGTAAATATCATTTTCCAGTATCTTAACACTTGTTCATGACATTTTGACAGTTTCAAAGGTAACTTTGTGATTTCAAAATCACACTGTAACAAAAATTCAAACCCTCCGACTCTTTTAAAAATATTTCTGGGGATATGAAACCAAATAGATTCAGTTTGTGACAGAAAGGCTTTTATCCAATTTACTGTAAACATCCCTACCATTGATTCTATATCTAATGTTTTTAAACCTCCTTTATTAGTATCTTTGACCAAATGTGACTTTTTAATATAATGTGTTTTATTTTTCCATATAAAATTGTAAATTATGGAATTTGTTTTCTTAATGTTTTGAGAAGTAACATACAAAGATTGGCATGGATAAACCAATTTCGATATGCCCTCCGCCTTAGATAATATGTTTCGGCCAAAAATGGATAGATCTCTTATAAGCCAATGATTTAGGGTTTTTTTCATAATCTCTAGTTTTTCATGAAAATGTTTTTCCTCCCTTAATTTGGCATCTTTAATTAGTTTTATTCCTAAATATTTCACCTCACTTTTTACAGGAATTGACATAATCTCAACATCTTTACAAGGATATAGTGGCAATAGTTCACATTTGTCCAAATTTAAACTCAAACCAGATGCTTTGGAAAATATGGAAATTATATTTAAAGCTTTTTCTATTACTGATTTATCTTTTAGAAAAAATACCGTATCATCAGCAAACTGACTGATCCGAAATTCGTAGTCAAAAAGTGTAATTCCTTTTAGTTCAGAGTGATTTATAATCAAGTGTGCCAGTAGCTGAGTGCATCAAATGAAGAGTTTTGGTGATATGGGACATCCTTGTCTGATCCCACGAGAAACCTTTATTCTTGGGGTTATTCCTGGATTAAGAGAAATACAACTGTTTATATCATTATACAACATTTTAATAACTTTGCAAAACTTATCACCAAATCCACATTTTTTTGAATCAAAAAGTCGTGTTCAATAGAATCAAATGCTTTAAAAAAATCAATGCATAAAATGAGACTTTCTGATTCAATGAAGGATTGATAATCAATCATATCCAAAATTAATCTGACATTGTTGTGTATGTTCCTACCTTTAATGAAAGCTGACTAAAACTCATCTACCAGTCCGGCCAAAACATGTTTAAGTCGATTAGCAAATACAAGAGCTAATATTTTATAATCATTGCAAAGAAGTGTTATTGGCCTCCAGTTATCTCATTTCATTAAATCCTTATTTGGTTTGGGCAATAGAGTTATCAAACCTGTTTTCATGGAAGAAGATAAACTTCCTTTTTCTATACATTCTTTAAAAGACTTGTACAACAGATCTTTGATGTCATTCCAGAAGTGTTTATAGACCTCTATTGTTATACCATCGATTCCTGGGGAGTTTTCATTTTTCATCTGCTTTATTGCCATTTCTATTCCTGTTATATTTAGATCCTCTTCTACAATGTTCTTTTCCTCCTCATCAAGTTTTTTAATTTTGTCTTTAACTGATTCAAAAAGGAAGTCACAGTCTGCATCTTGATAGTTTGATTTATATAGATTATTGTAGAAAAGCCATATTTCTTCATTTACTGGTTTTTGATCTCCAATTATTATGTCATTTTTCTTCTATTTAGAAATCTTTTTTTTGCTTTGCCTGCGTTTTTCTAGTCCAAAAAAGTAGGCTGAATGTTTCTCTCCTTGTTCAAGCCACCTGGCTCTTGATCTTATAAATGCCCCATTTGCTTTATTCATGTAGAGATCGTCTAGTTGAATTTGGAGGGAGTGTAACTCTCCCTTTTCCTCTATTGAAAGTTCCTAATTGTTACATAACTTATTTATTTTTAATTAATTTTTTTTGTTTACATTTGCGTATCTGTGATATTTCTTTTCCAGTTTCAATTGCTATCTGTTTGAGTTTAAATGTGAACCATTCCCATTTGCTTAAATTTGACATTTGGAGCATAATAACATTTTGATACAGAGCTTTGACCTGTTTGCAGAACCCTTCATTTAATAACAAATTGTTGTTAAATTTCCAAATATGATGTGATTTAATAGTTGGTTGAACAACTGTAAACTGTAAACTAATCAGACAATGATCTGTAAGAGGGGATGCTGAAATCTCACACTTCGTTGCCTCCTTGCATAACATCTGAGAAGTAAGCCAATAATCTAATCTTGAATATCGAGTATTATCTGAAGCACTGTTCCACGTATATTTTAAGGAGGTGGGATTAGATATCCTCCAATAGTCGACTGTGTTGGTTATTGTACATAAATTGGTTAGAACATCATCATATTCAGGTTGCTGACCTCTATGAGGTATTCCATCCATCCATGAATTCAGAGCTATATTAAAATCTCCACCAATAATAACTTTTTCTGTCAGATATATAATTTTCCACTCGTTTATGAGTAATCCTAAACTTTCCATCATGGCTCTATTGTTGGTTCTATTATTATATCCATAAACACATGTTAAGATGAACCTTTGGTCATGTATCTCTGCTACCATCAAAATCCAGTGTCCATCCGTATCACTTTTATGTTCAATGATCTTTCCTGGTAATCTATTAAATAACACCATAATACCTGCTGAGTGCGCAGTTCCTCTCCCCACTGCTGTCTCCATAGTTTTTCATCTGCTGATCCTGAGTGAGTCTCTTGTAAGAAAACACAATTTGCCTTTTGTTCCTTACAAAATAAAAAATAGCCTTGAGTTTAACAATATTTTTCAAACCTCTAACATTAATAGAAACAAACAAAATAGACATTTTTACTCTATAAAACTCTTGAATGCGCTGTATAAAATAACTATGTGCAGGAATGAGCATGTTGTCCAAAAAGTTTTGTTTTTTTTTCCTTTTCTATAGTTTTGTTTCTTATCTTTTGAATTGGTTTATTTTATTTCTCTATTCAAGTGTTTTTTTCTCTACTCTTTGAATTAACCCTTTACTCTAACTGTTCAAACTTGTAGAAAATGAGGTTAATCATTTTACCTTTCGTATGCTACCATATAATGAAGACCATGTCACTCTTTTGATGTCCACATTTTAAGGCTCAATTCTCCGTCCATCTATCACAGCATATCCCTCCTTTAGGAAAGCTTTCCTGCCGCTTCGTCGAGCTTCCTCCACTTTTGGCCACAGCTTTGCCCGAGCTTCTCTGTCCTCTTTAGAGAAGTCCTCCCTGAAGTAGATTTTCAGCTCCTTGCAAACTCTCGCATCTTTGCATTTTTTCCATATTTCGTTCCGAATAGACCGCGTTGTATGATGATGGGTCTCGGCATCTTGTTTTGTGCAGCGTGGTTCTTCCTACCAAGTCGATGGACCGTGTCTACCATCTCCCTGAGTTTGTCCACTGCCACAGGAATCACCCTTGTGAGGATGCCGACGACCACTTCTTTTGTATCCTCGTTTTCAACATGTTAGCGTTTTTAGCATTAGCCATTTTGTCAAATCTTGATTAAAAACAGTCAAACAACTCGAGGTAGCCGTAACTAGACTGTCCAAAAGTTATTTCTCTGTGTCGGGTTCGTTTTTCTATATTGTGGTTGGGTGCTGGTCTTGAATGTAAGGTTTTAAGGACTCAATTTGTTGTTTTCTTGCTGACCCCGCTGAAAGTGCAGCTGCTCACTCCGCCATCTTGGGTCCCTCCTACAATTAACATGCAAATATTCACGGCGTTTGTTAATTTTTGTGTTGCAATTAAACCTCCGGCTGCTAGTTGGCAGCAGTCATCATGTCCTCTGCGCCAAAGGAACAATGAAATCCCGCGAGAGTGCCAGCCTGTGGCAAACTGCATGCTAACCGCTAACTTAGCACAGTTCACCGGCGATGGCTGAGGATGAGAGGCTACAGCAGCTCCAGCAGCTTTTAAAGCTGATGTTTGGGCATATTTTGGTTTTAAAACAAAGGAAGACAGTTACGACTACGACAAGAGCCATGCGGTGTGTAAACTCTGCAACGCCAGATGTATTGTTATGTTAGATTATACACAGGGAATGCATATATTTGTAAGTATTTGAGACTTTTACTGAAAGGCAGATATTAATTTCTTCAGCCTGCACATAAAGAGCAGATGTTGCAGTGACTTTGCATTTTCTTTTTCAACTTCAGAAATTTCAACCTGCTTATTACAGTTAAGGGGTAACCTTTTAACGGGAGCGTACCTTCCCCGGGTCCTATGTTCCCCGATCGCGGCTAACTCGGTTCCTAGCTCAGCGGCTAACTCCGCTGTTAGCTCGGCGGCTAACTCGGCTCCTAGCTCGGTTGCTAATTCGGCTGCTAGCTTGGCGGCTAACTCATCTGCTAACTCAGCTAACTGGCTAACTGTAGACGGGATCATCCCTATGTTCCCCTGTCACATACAAAGCGGGGAACATAGGACCCGGGGAACATAGGGATGATCCCACCTTTTAACAGAGTCAAGAAATCTGTTAACTTATTTTTTCATTTGTTTAACCAAAAATCCTGCAAATCCTTGTTTCTTAAGCAAGCTGATGTTAAGCATGTAACAGCATTGTGTGTGCTATGTGCTACAGTTTTCTTACAATTAAATTCTTTCAAAGAAACTCAATATATCGATGTTCCTAAAGTATCGCAATATATCATATTGTTGCCCCTGTATTGTGATACATATCGTATCGCCAGATTCTTGCCAATACACACCCCTAATTATTATTACCTGTAAGCTTTTCCATTTAATTTAGAAAAGAGCAGCAATGGTTAGTGGGTGAAATATAATCTAGTTTTCTCAGCTGTTTCCACCTTGTTTTACCTTTTTTAAATTCCAGGAAGCGACCACAAAAGGGTTTCTATGACAAGATAGATGGTGAACAGTTTATGACTTGGTCGTGAAAAAAATTCAGTCAGAAGATTTTTTTTGCTTTAGTCCCTGAGTTTAAGAGGTGAAGTCACTACTTCTTTATTGAAGTAGCAGCATGTTGTCATTAATATTAATGAGAGCTCTTTTTCACTGTTTGTATTTATTTATTTATTTTAGATTTTGTTGGCATAGATGCCTTTTGTTTATCAGTAGACTGACAGGAAACATGGGAGAGAGAGGGGGAAGACATGCAGCAAAGCACCTCCGATTGGGATTCAAAACGGGGTCGGCTGCGTATATGGCATACGCTCTAACCACTCGACCACCTGCACGCCATCACTGTTTGTATTTGACAGTTCTTAACCTGCATCCTGTTGGGTTCAGCTGTTTGGAGTTTCCATTTTCTAAACTTCTACATTTAAACCTTCTTCAGCTCTGAACAGATTATGAAACACTGAATGATTTCAAGCATGAACTTTGTCTTCTAAGGTAACATCATTTATTCTTTATTCAGGTTGATGGACTGCAGTTTGTCAGAGATCAGCTGTGCTTCTCTGGTCTCCGCTGTGAAGTGCAACCCTTCCCATCTGAAGCTCCTGAATCTGTGTAACAACAAGCTGCAGGATTCAGTAATGGAGCTTCTGTGTGACTTTGTGAAGAGTCCAGACTGCAGACTGGAGGATCTGGAGTAAGTTCACTGACAGTCTGTTACTATTATTGATCTTAATGATGAACTGAACCTAATTCTTTTATATTTTCATATTTATTTTTTACTGTACAGTTTAGTCTGTAGTTATAAAAGATGACTGATTCTAAAAGAAACTGTAGAAAATATTCACTGTTAGTTGTTAAATTGAATTAATATATTTTTTAAATATAATTTTCTAAAAAGAGTCACATCTGTATACAGAAGATCCTCTCAACAAATATCTGTTTTAAATTGATGAACTTGAATTGAGAAACATTTATTTAGTTTACATTAATTTTAATGAGGTTTCATTAATTGTCTTTTACTGATATTGACAGGGTTCAAACTCTTCTCTTGAAATTATTATCCAGGACATTTTCAGCTGCTACAGTACAACAGACGAGTACATTTTATTCTGTCTTATTTTATCATTTCTTTTTGCCACTATTTTTCATATGTTATTCTTTATCTTGCATTTTTTTATCTACTCTGATTTATTGGCTCAGTGCACATTAGTTGCCAAGTAAATATCTATTTTATTTCCTATGTTTTTGTTTTTCAATCAAATTGTAAAGCACTTTGAATTGCATTTGATTTTTGCGATATAAAGAAAATGTGTCTGATTGATAGCTGTGATGCTAATTCCTCCATTTTTCACATTCATTTATGCTAACAACATTAGCAATAAGAATCCTTCTAAAACATTTATATTCACTCACAAGGCAGAGAGAAGCAGAGGGAGGAGAAATCATTTTCCAGGACGTTTTACTTTTTCTCTCATTTCTCATGACTGGAAAATTGGTCAATAATTTTCCAGGTTTTCCAGGACACGTTGGAACCCTGATTGATCTTCAAGAACACACACACACACACACACACACACACACACACACACACACACACACACACACACACAGACACACACACACAGAAAACTTGATTGGTCTATAAATTAATTTTGTATCTACATAATTTATTCTTTATTCAGGTTGCAGGACTGCAGTTTGTCAGAGATCAGCTGTACTTCTGTGGTCTCAGCTGTGAAGGACAACCCCTCGCATCTGAGACGGCTGATTCTGGGAGGAAACAAGCTGCAGGATTCAGACATGGAGCTACTGTGTGACTTTCTGAAGAGACCAGACTGCAGACTGGAAGATCTGAGGTAAGACAACATTTTTACTTCTGGTTTTCATGACTTGTGTTTGTTTACTGATATTGACCCTTCAGAAGACACACACACACACACACACACACACACACACACACACACACACACACACACACACACACACACACAGAGAGAGAGAGAGAGAAACATATAAAACCTGAATTAATCTGATTGGACTATAAATTATTTTTTATCTCCATCATTTATTCTTTATTCAGATTGCACAACTGCAGTTTGTCAGAGATCAGCTGTGCTCCTCTGGCCTCAGCTCTGAAGACCAATCCCTCCCATCTGAGAAAGCTGATTCTGGGAGGAAACAAGCTGCAGGATTCAGGGATGAAACTACTGTGTGACTTTATTGAGAGTCCAGACTGCAGACTGGAGGATCTGAGGTAAGACAACATTTTTACTTCTGTGCTGACATGAATAAGATGTGACAGTTGTGATGACACTAAACTGCAGACATAAAGCTGATATTGGGCTGATCCACACTGAGTATATTAATGGTAAAGTCTATTTTCTTCATCAGTGGTTTAGTCCATCAGCTGTGTCAGATTAATGTTGAGCTGCACATTTAAAACCTTTATATAACAAGAAGAATTCAACACTGGATAATTCACTCTGAACCTCTTCATCTCTTTTTCTTTTATATTTGAAAGTTTTAACCTGCTTCCTGTTGGGTTCAGGTGTTTGGAGTTTCCATCTTCTAAACTTGAGGGCTGGACTAAAAAAAAAACTTTATCTGATTAATCGTGATTCTTATTTGAATGATAAATAATCGATAGTTGAAATCCAGAGATGGATCTTTGCATTTACACCTTTCCTCAGTAAATGTGAACATGTGCACTGTGTTGTGTGTCTGCAGTGGTTACTTGTTGTAAATGGTTCAGTTCGAGCAGCATGATGAGTAAAATGTCTGCTGGATGGAAATCGAGTTATTACAACATGCACTTAAATGTTATTTTAAGTGCACGTTTCTGCAAATTTATTTAAAATAGTAACCACTTAACGCACGCTGTTCCTCCTACGGGACGGGACGGATGTTAGGAGGTAGCCACAAGTTCTTCTGGATGTTTTAAACACCAACCCTTAAACATATATATTCATGCCGTACATTGTTGGAAAGCTTAGATTCTCCTGATTCATTCAAGACCACTCACAACTTATATGGTTGCTCACAGCCGTAATAGTATTAGCGATTAGCTCGGCTAGCCCCTGAGCTAAGTGAGAAAAGCTATAATGCCTACATACCTTCAAAGTCTTCCCTTTATCCACAACGACCATCTTATGACTCAGGACTTTCTGTACAGCTCGCCAAGTATCCATTCTTGTGAAATATGAAATCCGTTTCCATAAAACCGAAATACTTTCCTCAATATGTCAACATGTATTTAGTCCAACACGTAACATAATAACACAAATAACAAACCATGTACAGTCCGTTTACGTCATTTCCTGACCTGCGCATCCATCTCAGAGTACACGTGACTAGATGTTTACGACCGTGAGCCTCTTCTGCTTCTGACGACACCACACACAAGCCAATCGGTGTTTAGGATTAGGCAGTACATGTCTCCAAAGCCAATGAGGACATGTGACCGACAACAATGACGACATGGCTTTGATTGACTGCTGTTCTAGCCTATGGAAATATTCGGTGAAATGAAGTTGATAATCTTTTAGCCAATAGTCAGAGGTTTCCAACGGTGTATGACACTAAGCTATTAAGTTTGACTGTCCATAAACAAACTCCAAGCGTAACCGGCGTGCGCCCGGTGCGTAAAAGAGTTGAACCATATATCATTACGCACACGGCATTTTGGTACACGGTTGGTTCTTCTTCGACTTGACATATGACTTATACCAAAATAAACAGATAGATAGATAGATAGATAGATAGATAGATATGGCCAAACAAAAAATATATGGTTATATGTAATAATAATAATAATAATAATAATAATAATATGGTGTCAGCTTTCATTAGAGACCAAGATTTTGATTGTAGGCAAAGGGGATGTGAAGTTATAGGTGTTTGATTGTGGTTATACAGCTTTGGTAACCAAGTGTCCATTTGGAGTCTCCAAAAAGGACCTGAGGAAGACGCACGGACATACCTGTTGAAAAATAATTCTGAAAAATTCATCTTTTGGTCTTTTGACTCCAAATTTGGACTGCATGAAGCCAAGACCTGTGGCTGTGGCCTCATTGTGTCTATATCCCGCTGAGAGGTCCCTGAATGTACACATGTCATTGTAAAGGCAAACCTATGGGCGAGTAAACAACCCCATCATTGTAACCTCTGCCACTCTTTGTCAGTAAGTCACAGAATCACACAGACACTTTTACAAGAATCCTGAGAGTGTTTCCTTTCCAATGATACCAGACACATCTCTGAGTCTCAAACTATGTGGGATCTGTGCTGCTCACAACTTGGGCATGTCGTTTAGGCTAACAGCATAAAAAACAGGGGCGTGTGTTAAGTGGTTAAAAAGCAACATAGATGCTAGCTGCTATATTAGCTGCCTAGAGCCGTGGTCTCCAACCTGCTCCTGGATAGCTACTGCCCTGCATGTTTTACATATCTCCCCACAACACACCTGATTCTAAGTATTAGCTCATTATCAAGCAGCTGAAGCTCATCAAAGGGCTTGATAATGAGTTAATTATTAGGATCAGGTGTGTTAGAGCGCAGAGATACCTGAGACTATGTTTACATTTGCCCGGCTATTTTCATAAACGCACATTTCATCCTCTCCGTTTACAAAAAAACTGTGTGCACACCAGTCCGTTTTCAGAAGTTTTCATTTACACTAACCCGTGTATATATGCAATGCAAACAAATACAAAGGGATTGCACCAGCATAAATGCGACTGCTATTCTGCATTCTCCGTTTTTCTCTGTTTACATGCAAACGTGAGTTTTCCAAATATCTCCACTCTGGCCGTGGTTTGCGTCTAAACAGAGGGTGCATATAAACGCGGCCTAAAACATGAAGGGCAGTAGCTCTCCAGGAGCAGGTTGGAGACCACCGGCCGAGAGTCACAACAGTCCCAGAAACCGAACCATGAAAAGTGTCAGTCGGTGGACCCGCTGCAGTTTACGGGACTGTGATGACTCAGGATGGTCAGCTGACTCTGGCTGTCTTGTAGGGATCTAAGGATCACATCTACAAGAGGAACAGACTGAAACAAGACTCCACACACTGATCTGAGCTCTCTGATTGTGTTTATTAACAAGATATTATCTGTGACTCTGAGATGTGAAACTGTGGAAGTGGACTGAACAGTGATCAGATTCTACTGTATTCAGTGTGTCTCTAGCTGCCGGGGAGCTAACAGCAGCCAGCAGCTGTCTGCAGTATCAGACTGATGTCAACACTAATACAAACAGTGCACATTAACTAATGAGCAGACTTTCACTTTCTGCTGTCTGTGCTCAAAGTGATAAAGTTTAAACAGCAGCTACTGACAGTCCATGTGCTGCTTTACAGGATCGCTCTTATGTTTATTAAATATACATAATGATGAAGCCCTTGGAAGTGATGCAGGTCTTTCATTATTATTGGTCAACTGTAGGGCTGCACAATTAATCACATTTTAATCACAACCTCGATTTTGGCTTTGATCAAATTAATGTGATCGAGCGATATTGATGCTTCCTCTGTCCGTAGAGCGCCCCGCATCAAAGCATTTATTCCACTGTGAAGCAAATCAAGCGCTCCTTAAACCACTGTCTGATCTGAGCCTGTGTGAGCCAATCAGAGCTGCTCCCTGCCTGAAGTTTCTTGGATGCAGTCTGAAAGAGTAACGCGTGAAAAATACATCAGCAGAGCGTGAGGAGTCTTTCCCTCGAAGCGGATCATCATGCTTTGTCTGGAAATGACCCATACTGAAAAAGTGAACACATTTTCAGAAATGTATGCAAATGTGTCAAGAAAAAAAAAACTACTTTCATATTTTTAATAAATTTGCAGAAACGTGTAAGATGTGTTTTCACTTTGTCAGTTTGGCTTATTGAGTGTAGACTGATGGAGAAAATATTTATTCAACATTAAATTGACACTATAACATTATACAGTATGTAATAATAGAGGAAGGGATCTGAATACTTTATGAAGTGACTGTTCATAGCTAAATACCACTGGATGGACTCAGCAAACATTATGACGTCATAGCAGGAAACTGACAGGTGTATTAATGATTGAGTCTTCCACTTAGAGAGGTCTGCTATTGGTTCTGGTTTCACTCTGAGAGCAACATTAACAGGTTATATCTAGAAATGTTTTAGTGCTTTAGTAATTTAACTACTGGTTGAACAGTGATGACACCCACAAAACACAGGAAATACATTTTACCAGTTAATAAATGTTTGAAACAAACCATCAAAAAGACTAACGTCCATATTTCAGCTCTGAAACAAAGAAAGCAGAAGTGATTATGTAAGTTCAACTAGTTTATTACTGAGGAACATATAAATACTGTTTCACTAAATATCTTTTCTACATTGTTTCTTCTCATAACTAAACTAACTGTCTGCTGATCAATAAAAGACTTCCAGATGTCTTAGAAGTGGATCAGGATCAGAGTTGATTTATTGTACAGATGGAAATAAAGAAGATCTCTCATTAAGACTTTTTAAACTGAAGCAACTAAAGCAGCATAAAGCTGCTGCTGTGTTTTAAACAGCAGCAGGTGTTTCACATTCAGAGGTTTGAGGCTGAGCTGCAGGTTGAGTGGAGGTGTGTGAGGAAGTTTATTAGTGCTGTTGAACGTAACCGCTGAGAAACAATCAGAAAATAACGTTTTATTGATCTGATTCACCGACTTTCTTACTGTCAGCGCTCCCTCTCTTCATTCACTCTCTAGCTCGCTCGACCACAGCTAACACAACAGCGTCCTGTAGCCGCTTACTGACAAAGCAATCCCCCCCCCCCCCCAAATGTTTCCCATTATTTATTGATTTATTAACTGGTAAAATATATTTCCTGTGTTTTGTGGATGTGACCTTTTTACTGTGTCATCAATGTTCAACCAGTAGTTTAATAATTAAAGCACTAAATAGTTTAGAACACAATTTATTTGTTTAAATAGATGTAAGCTCTTAATGTTGCTCTCAGAGTGAACCAGAATGATGCATTTGACTTAAAAATGTGCCCTGGACCCCCCTAGAGCAGAGGCGTCAAACTCATTTTCATTCAAGGGCCACATACAGACCAATTTGATCTGATGTGGGCCCGATCATTAAGAAGCTGGAGGGAAGGACGAAAGGACAGAAGGAAGGACAGACAGAAGGAAACCCAAGGAAGGAAGGAGGAAAGAAAGGAAGGAAGGAAGGAAGAACAGAAAGAAGGAAGCAATGAAGGAAGGAAGGACGGATGGAAGGAAGCAATGAAAGAAGGAAGGAAGCAATGAAGGAAGAAAGGAAGGGAGGAAGAACAGACAGAAGGAAAGAAGGAAGGAAGAAGGGGAGGAAGGACAGATGGAAGAAAGAAACGAAGGAACAAAGAAAAGATAAGGAAGGAAGGAAGGAAGGAAGGAAGGAAGGAAGGAAAGACAGGCGGAAGGAAGGAAGGAAAGACAGGCGGAAGGAAGGAAGGAAAGACAGGCAAAAGGAAGGAGGAAAGAAAGGTAGGAAGGACAGAAGGAAGAAAGGAAGGAAGGAAGGACAGAAGGAAGAAAGGATGAAAGGACAGATGGAGGGTAGGAAAAGAACACAGGAAGGAAAGTGGGCCGAATTGGACCCCTGGGCGGGCCGGTCCTGGCCCCCGGGCCGCATGTCTGACACCCCTGCCCTAGAGGGTGGACTGAGGTCTCACCACCATAGTCTCTCATAGTTCAGGGTCCTTTTCTACAGTGAGGAGGAATAAAGTAGTAATATTCCTGCATTGAACAGACTGAGAGCAGAGGAGAGCGACGGGACGAGAAGTGACAGCAAACAGCAGCAGAGGCTAACGTTAGCTGCTCCTCTCTGTCTCAGCGAGGCGGAGCTGAGCCTCCGTACAGCAGAGACAGAGACGCTGGGAAATGATCACAACTTCAGTCATTTAACTATATAATCCACACAAAAGAAGATAACTAGTCCTATATGGCTCAGCCCTAAAACAACGTAACGCTTTGGAGAGTGTGCAGAGTAGACGTGATATTAATTTTTAATGTAGCGCCATACCGGTGTATTTCATTACGCGACACTGTTTCAGACGGGACCCTTTTCAGTGTTGCGCTTCCTGCCGAGTGAGTTAAGATCTACAGTCTATGGTTAAGATGAGATAGTTCACGCACCACATCCTGGTTTTTAATAATTAGTCAGTAAACTCAGCATCGTCTGACGCAGGCTGGAAAATGTGCACTTTTATTTACAGTTAAAAACATTTCGCCGTGTTTCAGCTTCTGTCAAACTAACGGAGCTGCGGTGGCTTCCTGTCTAAGCTTTCAAAATAAAACCTTTGTTATTGTGCTCTTCTTCTTCTTATTATTAACAAACAAAGTTGTGGCTGTAAAATACGGGAGAAACCCGGGAAAACGGGAATGTTGACAGCTCTGATATTACTACTAATGTGGAATTCTACAATATTCACTCATCATGACAGTGAAATAGTCCATCCTAAGTCAATCTGCTGCAGTAGATTAGTAGTTCCTCTCTCAACCAGTAGAAGATGTTGTGAACAGCTGATTATGCATGAAAAAAAATACCGTCATGTCCCGTGAATTTTGAAAATGTCCTACAGACACCACTGCAGCTCCACACCTCCCCTCAGCACACACACTGGTTTTACTGCTTCATTTCAAGGTAACTAAAAATAACTCCTCATATTGATGTTAGTGTGTTCAGTGACTGAATATGTGAGGCAGTGTCAAAGATTCACAGTCATAGATTTGAAAAGAGACACAGGAAGTGGCAGGCGGGCGTCTTAAATACTATTAGCTTAACTGAGTGTACATTAACTATGGTGCCTCACTAAGGACATTTTTGACTTTTCATTTTTTATTTTCTTGATCATTTGGGCTGTGTTCATGCTTATGGCATCAAATTCTCCAAGGTCTTTTTTGACTGTTCCTTCTTTCCTTTGTTTCTTCCTTCTGTCCTTATTTCCTTCCTTCCATTCTTTTCTTCCTTCCTCCCTCCTTCTCTCTTACTTTGCTCCCCCCACCACCTTCCCTTCCGTGTTTCCTCTGTCCTTCTTTACTCCCTTCCTTTCTCCCTCGTTCTTTCCTTTCCTCCTTTCCTTCCTTTCCTCCCTCCCTCCCTCCTACAGTACCTTCCTTCCTCCTTTCTTTCCTTCCTTTCTTCCTTCCCTCCTTTCTTCCTCCCTCCTTTTCTTCCTTCTTCCTTCCTCCCTTCCTTCCTTGACTTGATCATTTGGGCTGTGTTCATGCTTATGGCATCAAATTCTGCAAGGTCTTTCTAATATATATATTTTTATTTTAATCAAATCACTTATAATAGATCTATAATACACTGTATGAACTAAATTGTTCCTCTGGGATGAAACCCATTATAACTGTGTATGTGTGTGTGTGTGTACATAGAAATAGTCTTACAGGTCTGCATTTATAGCATTATGTGTAAATCTCTCTCACACACAAATGCTATAAATGCAGACCTGCAAGTCAATACAAATCCTCCATTTTTATCTACACACACACACACACACACACACACACACACACACACACACACACACACACACACACACACACACACACACACACACATACACACACTTATTTTTCAATACACACATACACACCACACTCTGACACCCATACCTACACATCCAGGTCATTTTGGATGCAACCACATTTTTCATTGGTCTGCTTCATAAAACAGGAAAAGCAGGACTGGGGAATTCTCCCAAAGGTAAAATACAGTTAAATCATGTTATCTGGTGAAAAACTAAAATAACTAAAGTTTTGAAGCCCTGGCTCTAAAATGAGCCCAGAACACAGGAATGCATGAAAGAGTCAATATTTAACAGGGGGTCAATAAACGTAGTTATAATGGGTTTCAATGGGGACATGTTTGTCTCTAAGGATCTCAGAGGGAATAATAGTGCATCAATGTTGTTGCTAATCATTGACATTTCCCAGACTGTGATAATCCCCCCAAAATAATTCACTTTGCATTTAGTATATAGAAAATAATTCATTCATTTTCTTCTGTTTTTTTATTTAAAAAAACAGGCATAAACAAACTGGCATTTAAAAATAAATAATTAAAAGTAGACAATAATACTAATTTATATATTTTTAATTAATGGTTGTCCTTTCACAGACATTTGTGTCCCTCAACAAGCATTTTCTGCCCGTTCCACTGCTTCCACTCTACAATAAACCCCCCAAACATGTTCCTCTTAGCCCTGCTCTTTACATCCCTCCATCATGTCCTTCCTTTCTACTGTCACTAACTGCTGCTCTGAGCTTTATAGTGTGTATGTGTGACGTAGTACAGGGCGTCACTGAATGGTCGACACTCAGCTCAATGAAAAAGTTTTTCTAAATAAATTTTCTTAAATAGTAATTACTTACCAGAAAAGTGGAAAGGGGCAAAAGTAGCGGGAAAAATATTTAAATAACTGCATGTATCAGTGGCGGCTGCTCACTTTACGTCTTCATTGTAAAACTTGTCATATCGAAGGCAGTTACAAATAAAAGGAGTGTTTAATTGAGGTTGTTGAAAATTAAAAATGCTTAAATAAAATAAAATAATTTGGGGTTGAGCATAGCTCAGCGGGTAGAGCACCCACTCCATGTGTTGAGGCTATAGTCCTTGTTGCAGGCGATCCTGGTTCGAAGCCCGAGCCGAGCGATCTTATTCTGCGTGTCATAATAACTAATGTTGTATAAAGACTAAAGACAGTATTTGTTTGCTCTCCTTGTTTGTTCAGTATTTCTCTTTAGATGTAAAAGCAAGTCAGCACAAAAAGTTGTCTCAACTTAAATCTATACATTCACTCAGTATGTATCCTCTGATATTTTAACAACACAATATAACATGTTGTCTCAACTAATTCAGTTACAAAAAGTTGGCCCAACGATATAAAGTTAAGTCAACATTAATCAAGTTGAGGTTTAATATTTGCTCATAATGTACTCAGAGGCATTTACTAAAGGTCAGCCAATCAAATGTGACTCTGTAGCTAACAGAGCATTATGGAGAGAGATTAGAAGAGATGTGTTTTAATATCAGTGGGCAAAAACTTTGTTTCCATGTCCAGAACAATGTGGCTGAGCTCTGATTCATTTAAAACCATCTTTGTAATCTGTAATGAATATTATTTATCACATTACAAGAAAAAAACAACAGATTTTCATTCTAGATCAGTTTGGGTCTGTTAATGAGCAGACTTTCACTTTCTGCTGCCTCTGCTCAAAGAGATCTTAAATGAATATTATTTATCACATTACAAGAAAACAACAAAGTAAACATCAATATTGACAGTCCATGTGTTGCTTTATGGCAGTGTTCCTCAAATCCAAAACAAATATCAACACTTTTCTTTTAAAATACAGACACAAAGGACACAAGAAAGGAGGAAGGAACTGTAGTGCTGTTCTTAGTGCTGTGCATCAAAAGTGACTCAAGTATAAAGTAAAAATGTGGGTCTGGCCCAAGTCACAGCCTATCAGCACATTGTTGCCATGGAGATAATTCCAACTCGTGCGGACACTCGCATTTAATAATGATAATATTTTATGCAACATTTTTCTTTTTTTAAGGTCTGACCATATATTTCATTATTATTGGTCAATTGTTTTGCACATGTAGTTCTAAAAATATAGATGTGTCATACTTTAGTCTGTTTGCACTTTTTAACTTGTGTTTGGCTGCACAACATGAGTTAGTATAGATGGAGTCAGTGGTGGAGCTGCAGAGTTTAAGAGGTGAAGTCACTACGTCTTTATTGAAGTAGCAGCATGTTGTCATTAATATTAATGAGAGCTCTTTTTCACTGTTTGTATTTGACAGTTTTAAACCTGCATCCTGTTGGGTTCAGCTGTTTGGAGTTTCCATTTTCTAAACTTCTACATTTAAACCTTCTTCAGCTCTGAACAGATTATGAAACACTGAATGATTTCAAGCATGAACTTTGTCTTCTAAAGTAACATCATTTATTCTTTATTCAGAGTGTGGCGCTGCAGTCTATCAGAGATCAGCTGTGCTTCTCTGGTCTCAGCTCTGAAGTGCAACCCTTCCCATCTGAGAGAGCTATATCTGAGTCAAAACAAGCTGCAGGATTCAGGAGTGGATCTACTGTGTGACTTTGTGAAGAGTCCAGACTGCAGACTGGAGGAACTGGGGTCAGTTCATTGACAGTCTGTTACTATTGTTGATCTTATTGTTTAACAACTAAACATAGTTTATATACATTTATAACTTACGTCCATGATGTTATTTGTTTTTTACTTCACAGTTTAATCTGTAGTTATAAAAGATGACTGATTCTTAAAGAAACTGTAGAAAATGTTCACTGTTAGTTGTTAAAGAAAATTAATGTTTCTCATTTTAATTTTAAAGAGTCACATTTGTAAAAAGATCAACTAATGTTTTAAGATGGGGCTGTCAAACCTTTTTCAACACCTTCATTTTGCATTTCACAACAGTTTTTAGTCCATATTTACAATGCAAAGTAATTCTTACCAATGTATCTTGATTGGGAATCAAATTAATTCAAAGAAAGTTACTTTATGAACTTTGACTTTTTATTTATTTCAAATCAGAAGAAGCACAATGAGCCTGAGGTAATACAATGTCTACTTCAAACATATAGAAAAGAAATGCTACAACAACAGTGTGGTCAACTTCAAAGTGCTTATTCTGTTAAATATATTTTATTTTGAAGGATTACACTGTTCCACATTGATAAATAAACATGCAGCACATTATAATAAAGAGCATAACAAACAGAAAATACTCCATAGCTCCATTATCTTTGAGTTCAGATGAAAACTGAGGAACTTCCACATTGAGAAATGTGCAGCAGTGAAGGACACTCTGCAGAAACATGAGCAGCACTTCTCTGAAGCTGCAGAGCGATGGGACATTGAAGGTGCAGACAGTGCAGGAATATGACAGCAGCAGCAAGACTCCTCCATACCAACACATGCTGTGGACTGTGCACAGTTTACAGAGTCGGCCTGTGACAGTGCTTTAGAGTCAGAGAGCAGCAAGATTAACAGCATAACAAAGATAATACGTTTTGCTCAATCCTTAATCACATCGAGATTAACATGTCAACGCTGACAGGCCAAGTTTTAAATTGATCAAGTTTACTTGTTGAAGGAGAAATATCTGTTTTCATGAATTGTGTGATGTAGATAGATAATTTAAAACCTGAACACATTTGATTGATCATACCAACACGTGCTGTGGACTGTGCACAGTTTACAGAGTCAGTCTGTGAGTCAGAGAGCTTTAGAGTCAGTGAGTCAGAGAGCAGCATGATTAACACCATGAAAAAAGATTACAGACATTGTCTAAGTTTACATGAATTTATAATGTGTTTTCATGAATTGTATTTGTTTACTGATATTGATCCTTCAGAAGACACACACACACACACACACACACACACACACACACACACACACACACACACACACACACACACACACACACACAGAGATCAATGCAGGTGTTAAAACATTATTTATGACTCAGTGTTGGTGTGTCTGAATGTTGTGGAGACATTTGGATGATCTCTGTAGAAGGCTGACATTATGATGATCCACAATAACACAATGACAAAGTCACTCTACTTATTTTAGAGAAAAGCTCATTGATTAGGATATAGTCACATTTAACTACACATTTAAAACTTGAACACATCTAATTGGATTATAAATTAATTTTCATCTCCATTTATTCTTTATTCAGGTTGCAGAGCTGCAGTTTGTCAAAGATCAGCTGTGCTTCTCTGGCCTCAGCTCTGAAGGACAACCCCTCCCATCTGAAAGTGCTGAGACTGGGTAAAAACAACCTGAAGGATTCAGACATGAAGCAGCTGATTGATCTTCAGAAGAGTCCAGACTGCAGACTGGAGACTCTGATGTGAGTAGAGAGTTGGAGTCAGTCTGTGCTGGTTTCAGCAGTTTAGTATTAAACACAGTCAGCATTAAAGCAAAGATCCAGTATTTTCTGGTGAACCTCCAACCTTCTCAGTGCTGCTTTCCTCAGTGAAGCTGTGAGAGGAGAATGGTGAAAGGCTTCAGGATTGGACAGAGACACACAGAGAGAGAGAACAGTCAGCCAATCAGATGAGCCAGAAGCTTGTTGTGATCATGTGTTTGAGTCGATGTGAAGACGACTGTTGTTGTTGTGTTGATGTCTGCAGGAAGGCTGCTGCTCTTTATACTGGATGTGCTGCATCACTGACAGCTGATGAAGTGAGTCTCACTAAACACTCTTTTATCACCTCTGTTGTTTCTTCTCTCATCAGATGGAAGGATGTATGATCTCTGTCAGAGTGAGTGAACATCCAGGAGTGTTGAGAGAGGATCAGCTGGATCCTGATGATCCATCTGGACCGGAGTCTGGATCTGGATTTCGTCGTTTTCACTTAAGCCTCTGAACATGAGCTGTTTGATGCAGAAAAGATAAAGTAAAACAGGTGTTATAAGTCAGACTGTGAGCCTGGGCTCATATTTATCAAGTGTCTCAGAATCACACTGAGAGTTAACGAGAACTAAAACTAATGAATGAAGCAGAAGAGAATTGACTGTGACTTTCAGCAGGAGAAGGATTACTGCTGGGAGAGAGTGAGACGTCGCTGTTTTACCACAATCAGAGCAGCAAAGTAGAAATAATGAGGACGTGTTGTAGTTTTCTCACAGTCTCAGCTGGAAACATTAAACAGTGGTAATTTGGGATATTATGTGTATAGACAGGTAACCAGACAGGTAACTTACCAAGGTTATGGAACAAAACTATGATGCCAACATTTCAATGTAAGATATTTACAAACTGTAAAGAAAGTGTGAAAAAGCTCTGCTATACATGTTTCTGTGTGATTACATCATTTACTATTTTTTACTATATTATATTTTATATTTTTATATTGTGTATTTTTAATCATTTGTCAATTTTAGTAATTTTCTACTACTACTACTTTGGTAATATAGATTTCTGATCTATTTGAATTTGAGAAGTAATTGTCGTTTATATGTTATTCAAGACAAAAAGGTAATTTGACTAACATTTAACAAGCAGGTTTAAATTCAGTTTGCCAAAGGTCCATCAGTGATCTGTAATCTGGGTTTGTTTGGTTTGCAGTATGTTTAGTTACAGTTCACATAGCAGCAACATTTAGTGTTAAATTAAAACAGTAACAAGTATTTAGTTTAGTTGTTTATTGGTTTAGTTCTGTGTTCAGTAAGTTCATAATTTTCTTTCTGTGCTACTTACCAACTACTTCCTGTATTTATACACTGGTTGACATCAAGTATGGGAAGATTTATTTCTAGTTTAGTTTCTATTATGATTTATACTTGTTGTGGATTATATTTATATGTATGATGTTCTTGTTGTAAATAATGTTGACTGATTCATTCACTCAAGTAGTGAACAAATCAAGTACTTTTAATCAACTTGAGTATTTCCACTTTATACTTTCTGTATAATATTGAAATATGATGTTGCAGCCATTATACATTTATGGATTAATTTTTAATGTTGTGTAACAGTCTGTTTTAACTCTGGTTGGTGTATAGAGGAGCTCACCAGGACAGGCTCATTATTCATTCATTATTATAAGGATTTATGTTCTTATTTTAGGTGACATAGCTCAATAACATGTTGGATAAACTCATGTTGACCTGAGTATTTTTAATGAATCGCTGCCATCTAGCGGTCACTGTGAGGAACTGCACTGATTAAATTCAAGTTAATTCAATGCAGGCCGGTTTGATAGCATACTACCACTTCTGCTTATTTTAAATACAGTGACATAAATTAAATAAAACATTTTCAATTTCTTCTTCCACGAAATGATTAAATACAAAATATGAAAAATATTAGTTTAAGGTTTAACAGAAGAAAAGTTTCTCATTATAAACATTTGCATCATTTTTTAAAATTTCTTCACTGATATGTTTTAAAGTGTTTTAAAGCAACAGGATTAGATAAAAGGATTTCAGTTTGTTTGTTTATTGTGTTTTTCTTTTAATTAATGCATTTTTGTATCAGGGTCAATGACGTTTTTTGTGTTCATGTGGTTTAGTTCAAATTTAAAGGGTTAAAATGTGAAAATAAACGCATGAACTTTCTGTTTTTATGGACCCAGCATCAAATTTCTTCTTTTAATGCATTTTGAGAGAATATATTAGAGGATCATCGTTTGGCTCGGCAAGCTGGTGTGAAAAAGTATGAGTAAGTTTACAGTGAACATATAAATCCTGATTTGGTTTAGGCTACTAATAAGAACAATAAGTATTTGTAGAACAGTTGTCATACAAGAAATGCTTCAAAGTGCTTTACAACAAAATACATTATATCAAACACAAAGTGCTTCACATTAAAATGACCTAAAAGGAGCATAAAACAATGTTTAAAAAAAAACATAAAAAGAAATATTGTATATTAAAATATATATATTGTAATATTGAAATATTATCAGGGCTCTCAAGTTTCATGAATAGTTTGCAGTGAGATTACATCTGTTAGGACCGGAGCGACTCCAAACTCTGCGTTTTGGCCCCAGCGGCCCCGACCAGTACCCCCAATTATTTTTACTACTTAAAAACTATTTCAATTTTACACTCTGTTCATAACTGACCAGCACAAATAAACATGAAAATAAAGGGTTAATCCAATTAATTCAGCTAAATAAAATGAATAGTTTTATGATATTGATCCCAAATGGATCAATAAGAAAAAAGATATTTGGCCCCAAATGAGCCTTTTAACCTTCACACACTGTTCATATTCAGACCATTCACAGTATCCCTGCAGAATTAGTCTCTAACAGATTTCTGCACAACAAACCATTCATGAATACTTCATCATCAGTCACATATAAACAGCAAGATGAATCATAATGAAGCTTTCAGAGAGCAGACAGTTCATTCCTCCGTTTTTACACTTTGTGTTTATGGAGAAAAAACATGAATTGTATTAAATGTGAAGAATGTAACACTATTTATTTATTTTTATGTTTTGAATAAATA
The DNA here is from genome assembly GCF_027409825.1 of Scomber japonicus. Classification (NCBI taxonomy): domain Eukaryota; kingdom Metazoa; phylum Chordata; class Actinopteri; order Scombriformes; family Scombridae; genus Scomber; species Scomber japonicus. The sequence continues at coordinate 35,522,895 of NC_070583.1, read as the reverse complement.
TGGGTCAAACATTTATCAGCTGCTCACAGATGTTTTTAAGAGGTTGAAATATTTTACTAAGTTCAAAGTAAAAAAGTATTTAAGGTGTTTTTACAGCTTTAAAATATAAAAATGGGTCAAATTTGATCCTGAACAGCATGTAAGGGTTAAACAGCAGTGCTCAACGTGTGTGTGTGCGCGCGCGTTCGTGCGTGTTGGACTGTGCGCGCGCATTTCCGTGTATAGATGGTGTGTGTTGTAAGTGTGTGTGTCAGATATTGATGCCTTGATGACAGAGGTTATACATTAAACACAGGTGTGGGCTGTTTGGGCAGGTAGAGGCTACACAGACCCGCGTGCGTATGAGAACGTGCTCGCAGCGGGAGAAAAAAAACCAACTTATTTTCATAATCTACCGAGGAACAAGAAATACTGTTTTCTGATTGGCTGGTAGGTCGCTAACTCGGGACAGCTGTGAACTGTCAAATCCCGGTGAGTTTTTCATTCAAACTAATGTGTATAAATATGACATTATTCACTGACAACGTCATTTAGTTTAGGAAAAAGATAAACGCTAGCGTTAGCAACGGTTAGCAGCTGTTAGCCACCGCTAATGTTGACAACCTGTGGCTGTTAATAGCCGTTGGTGCTAATGGTGGTTTCTTATACAGTCTATGGTGCTAACGTTAGCGGCCATTAGCACCCGCTAGCATTGGTAGCCGTTGATAGCCGTTGGAGCTAATAAAACTAATGTTAGCTGATTATTACCTTTTACCTGAGTACTCTGAGTTGCGCGTGTAACGAGAGAGAGAGAGAGAGAGAGAGAGAGAGAGAGAGAGAGAGAGAGAGAGAGAGAGAGAGAGAGAGAGAGAGAGAGAGAGAGAGAGAGAGAGAGAGAGTCAACATTTCAATCAAATTATAATTTGTAAAAATAGAAGAGGAGTGAATTTGAAAGAAAAGAAAACGGTATTTGATCTGTGTAGTGATTTTTTTTGGCTTTGTGGTTACAAGGCCAGCTCCTCATCCTCTTCATCATCCCTTCGTCCTCATCATCATCATCAAAATCACCAGAGACCTTCAACCTTCAGCTCAGCTGGTTCCTCCAGTGAACATTACAGTAGGGCTGAAACACACACACACCTGCAGTCCATCAAACACACTCACTTCTCTTCCTTTCTTCCTTCCTCCCATCATCTTTTCCTTCCTTCCTCCCTTCCTTCTCTTCCTTCCTTCCTTCCTTCTCTTCCTTTCTTCCTTCCTTCCATAATCTCTTCCTTCTCTTCCTTCCTTCCTTCCTTTTCCTTCCTTCCTTCCTTTTCTTCCTTCCTCCCTTCTTTCTTTCCTTCCTTCCTTCCTTCCTTGTCTTCCTTCCTTCCTCCCTTCTTTTTTTCCTCCCTCCTTCCTTCCTTCCCTTCACTTCCTCCCTTCTTCCTTTCCTTCATTCCTTCCTTCCTTCACTTCCTCCTTCATTCCTTCTTTCCTTCCTTCCTTCCTCCCTTCCTCTTTTCCTTTCCCTCCCTCCCTCCCTCCCTCCCTCCTACCTTCCTTCCTTCTTTTTCTCCTTTCCTTCCTCCCTCCCTCCTTCTTTCCTCTGTCCTTCCTTCTTTTCCTCCTTTCCTTCCTCCCTCCCTCCTTCTTTCCTTCCTGCCTCCCTCCTTCTTTCCTTCCTTCCTTTCCTTCCTTCCTCCCTAATTTCCTTCCTTTCCTTCCTTCCTCCCTTCCTCTTTTCCTTTCCTTCCCTCCCTCCCTCCTACCTTCCTTCCTCCCTTCCTCTTTTCCTTTCCTCCCTCCCTCCTACCTTCCTTCCTTCTTTCCTCTGTCCTTCCTTCCTTCCTTCCTCCCTTCCTTCCTTGACTCGAGGACACCAGGAGGGTTAAGGTGGTTTAGGTTGAAAGCAACGTTCACAGTTGGAGACAGGAAGCAGACGGAGGTCTCCAGTGTCAAAGTCAGACACTTCATTCAGCTTATGAGGTGTTACTTTAACTTAATGCTGCCAGTGTAGAAACACAACCATACACATTTTAATACTGTAGTGTCTAATATCACATGTTTTACTGCTAGATCACATATTTGGTTGGGGGAAAAACAACATGTAGCTTTTCTGCATATCACCATATTTCACATTCAGATTCACTTTAACCCTTGTGTCGTCCTCCCGGCTCTTATTCTTCTTCCCTCCTTCTTTCATTCCCTCCCTCTTTCCGCCCTCCTTTCCTTCCTTCCTTCATTCCTCCCTCCCTTCTTTTCTACCTTCCCTCCTTTCCTTCATTCCTTCCTTCCTCCCTCCCTCTCTTCTTTCCTTCCTTCCCTCCTTTCCTTCCTTATTCCTTCCTCCCTTCCTTCTTTCCTCTGTCCTTCCTTCCTTTCCTCCCTCCCTCCTACCTTCCTTCCTTCTTTCCTCTGTCCTCCCTTCCTTTCCTCCTTTCCTTCCTTCCTCCCTAATTTCCTTCCTTCCTTCCTCTTTTCCTTTCCTCCCTCCCTCCTACCTTCCTTCCTTCTTTCCTCTGTCCTTCCTTCCTTTCCTTCCTCCCTCCCTCCTACCTTCCTTCCTTCCTTCCTTCTTTCCTCTGTCCTTCCTTCCTTTCCTCCTTTTCTTCCTTCCTCCCTAAGTTCCTTCCTTCCTCCCTTCCTCTTTTCCTTTCCTCCCTCCCTCCTACCTTCCTTCCTTCCTTCCTTTCCTTCCTTCCTCCCTAATTTCCTTCCTTCCTTCCTTCCTTCCTCCCTTCCTCTTTTCCTTTCCTCCCTCCCTCCTCCCTTCCTTCCTTCCTTCCTTTCCTTCCTTCCTCCCTAATTTCCTTCCTTCCTTCCTTCCTTCCTCCCTTCCTCTTTTCCTTTCCTCCCTCCTACCTTCCTTCCTTCTTTCCTTCCTCCCTCCCTCCTACCTTCCTTCCTTCTTTCCTCCCTAATTTCCTTCCTTCTTTCCTTCCTTCCTTTCCTTCCTCCCTTCCTCTTTTCCTTTCCTCCCTCCCTCCTACCTTCCTTCCTTCTTTCCTCTGTCCTTCCTTCTTCCTCCCTTCCTTCCTTCCTTGACTCGAGGACAACAGGAGGGTTAACGTGGTTTAGGTTGAAAGCAACCATCCCTCCTACCTTCCTTCCTTCCTCCCTAATTTCCTTCCTTTCCTTCATTTCCTCCCTTCCTCTTTTCCTTTCCTCCATCCCTCCTACCTTCCTTCCTTCCTTCCTTCCTTTCCTTCCTTCCTCCCTAATTTCCTTCCTTCCTCCCTTCCTCCTTTCCTTCCTCCCTCCCTCCTTCTTTCCTCTGTCCTTCCTTCTTTTCCTCCTTTCCTTCCTCCCTCCCTCCTTCTTTCCTTCCTCCCTCCCTCCTTCTTTCCTTCCTGCCTCCCTCCTTCTTTCCTTCCTTCCTCCCTTCCTCCCTCCCTCTTTTCCTTTCCTCCCTCCCTCCCTCCTACCATCCTTCCTTCTTTCCTCTGTCCTTCCTTCCTTTCCTCCTTTCCTTCCTTCCTCCCTTCCTCTTTTCCTTTCCTCCCTCCCTCCTACCTTCCTTCCTTCTTTCCTCTGTCCTTCCTTCCTTTCCTCCTTTCCTTCCTTCCTCTTTTCCTTTCCTCCCTCCCTCCCTCCTACCTTCATTCCTTCCTTTCCTCCTTTCTTTCCTTCCTTCCTCCCTTCCTCTTTTCCTTTCCTCCCTCCCTCCCTCCTACCTTCCTTCCTTCCTTCTTTCCTCTGTCCTTCCTTCCTCCCTAATTTCATTCCTTCCTCCCTTCCTCCTTTCCTTTCCTCCCTCCCTTCTTTCCTTCCTTCCCTCCTTTCCTTCCTTCCTTCCTTCCTTCCTTCCTTCCTTCCCTCCTTCCTACCTTCCTTCCTTCTTTCCTCTGTCTTTCCTTCCTTTCCTTCCTTCCTCCCTTCCTCTTTTCCTTTCCTTCCTTCCTTCCTTCCTTCCTTCCTCTGTCCTTCCCTCTTCCTCCCTCCCTTCCTTCCTTGACTGGAGGACAACAGGAGGGTTAAGGTGGTTTAGGTTGAAAGCAACGTTCACAGTTGGAGACAGGAAGCAGACGGAGGTCTCCAGTGTCAAAGTCAGACACTTCATTCAGCTTATGAGGTGTTACTTTAACTTAATGCTGCCAGTGTAGAAACACAACCATACACATTTTAATACTGTAGTGTCTAATATCACATGTTTTACTGCTAGATCACATATTTGGTTGGGGGAAAAACAACATGTAGCTTTTCTGCATATCACCATATTTCACATTCAGATTCACTTTAACCCTTGTGTCGTCCTCCCGGCTCTTATTCTTCTTCCCTCCTTCTTTCATTCCCTCCCTCTTTCCGCCGTCCTTTCCTTTCCTTCCTTCCTTCCTCCCTTCCTTCTTTCCTTCCTTTTCTACCTTCCTTCCTTCTTTCATTCCTTCCTTCCTTGCTTTTCTTCCTTCCTACCTCCTTTCCTTCCTTCCTTCCTCCTTTCCTTCTTTCCTCCCTCCCTCCGTCTCTCTTTCTTTCCTCTGTCCTTCTTTCATACCTTGCTTCCTTCCTTCGTTCCTTTCCTCCCTTCTTCCTTCACTCCTTCCTTCCTCCCTCTTTCCGCCCTCCTTTCCTTCCTTCCTTCCTTCCTCCCTCCCTTCTTTCCTTCCTTTTCTACCTTCCTTCCTTCTTTCATTCCTTCCTTCCTTCCTTCCTTCCTTCCATCATTTCTTCCTTCCTCCCTTCTTTCCTTCCTTTTCTACCTTCCTTCCTTCTTTCCTTCCTTCCATCATTTCTTCCTTCCTCTTTCTCTTCCATCTCTTCCTCCATTCTTCATTTTCTTTCTTCCTTCCTTCACTTCCTTCCTTTTCTTCCTTCCTCCCTTCTTTCCTTCCTTCCCTCCTTTCCTTCCTCCCTTCCTTCTTTCCTCCCTCCCTCCGTCTCTCTTTCTTTCCTCTGTCCTTCTTTCATACCTTGCTTCCTTCATTCGTTCCTTTCCTCCCTTCTTCCTTCCTTCCTCCCTCCTTTCCGCCCTCCTTTTCTTTCCTTCTTTCCTTCCTTCCCTTCTTTCCTTCCTTATTCCTTCCTCCCTTCCTTCTTTCCTCCCTCCCTCCGTCTCTTTCTTTCCTCTGTCCTTCTTTCATACCTTGCTTCCTTCCTTCGTTCCTTTCCTCCCTTCTTCCTTCACTCCTTCTTTCCTTCCGCCCTCCTTTCCTTCCTCCCTCCCTTCTTTCCTTCCTTCCCTCCCTTCCTTCTTTCCTTCTTTCCTCCCTCCCTCCGTCTCTTTCTTTCCTCTGTCCTTCTTTCATACCTTGCTTCCTTCCTTCGTTCCTTTCCTCCCTTCTTCCTTCCCTCCTTCCTTCCTCCATCCTTTCCGCCCTCCTTTCATTCCTTCGTTCCTTCCTTCCTCCCTCCCTTCTTTCCTTCCTTCCCTCCTTCCCTTCCTCCTTTCCTTCTTTCCTCCCTCCCTCCGTCTCTTTCTTTTCTCTGTCCTTCTTTCATACCTTGCTTCCTTCCTTCGTTCCTTTGCTCCCTTCTTCCTTCCCTCCTTCCTTCCTCCCTCCTTTCCGCCCTCCTTTCCTTCCTTCCTTCCTTCATTCCTTCCTTCCCTCCTTTCCTTCCTTCTTTCCTCCCTCCCTCCGTCTCTCTTTCTTTCCTCTGTCCTTCTTTCATACCTTGCTTCCTTCCTTCGTTCCTTTCCTCCCTTCTTCTTTCCCTCCTTCCTTCCTTCCTCCCTCCTTTCCTTCCTTCTTTCTTCTTTCCTTTCCTCCCTTCCTTCCTTCCTCCCTCCTTCCTGCATATCACCATATTTGCAACTTGCTAAATACATGAACATTTTCTCATTATGTTGACAGATAACGTGATTCAGCCCAAATTATTACTAACACATTGTTACTAGCTAAATGTATTAGCTGTTGCAGTTTAGTCATATATAATAGTAATTACTAGGAGATGGAGTTTATTTGCCTTCCATAGAACTACTCTACAGAGACTGAAAACATGACACTCACTCATCTGGTTTTAATACCTTTTGGACAACAACAGAGGAATAACATATATAAGCCTTTTATAGTGTCGTCTTAGTGTATTTTAAAGAATTATAGACTCTCTGTCAGGAGATGATTTCTGACTCACCACTCTGTTTCAAACACAGAGATCTCTGTTACATTGCATCACATCCATTTATTTTCATAATGTTCAAGTATTACAAAACATAACCGTAAACTTTCTCCTTATAAATATAACAAAAGGCCTCGTGTGTGTGCGGTCAAAAGACATTTCTGATCTTTTCCTTCTCATCATGAGTTGTCAAGAGTTCAACCCACCTGTCTCCAATGACTCATTCATTCATAGGGTCTGTCACTCCCACCTCCCGACCACAGATGCAATACATATAAAGGACAGCAGGGGGAGACCAAACCATTCAACCATACATACCTAAACATAATATCTAAATAATTAGGTGAGTACTCTAACACCCATCAAAGTAATTAATCAAACAATAATATAATGTAATGAAGTAAATTATAATAAAGTAAAATGTTAGTAGATCAGTTCATTGTTGGTTTGGATTTGTTGACAATAAGAAAAATGTGGAAAGTTGCAGCCTTGTCCTTTAACTTAGTTGTTTCTTGTTGGACACACCTTTTCTCCCCTATCAGATAAGCTGTCCTCAATCACCTCTCTCTCTCTCTCTCTCTCTCACACACACACACACACACACACACACACACACACTCTCTCTACTAACAGGAAATAAGAAGGTGGGAGGAGCAAACAGTCTGTTTCCTCATCAAACAGGTAGTGAAAGCATTCACTCAGTTCAGACGACATTTTAGAGTCATGAGAGCAGAAGGAGGAAAACATCAAGTGTGAATCAGGGTGAGTGTTAATGTTACTGTAGACCTGGAAATATTGAGTGTCTATTGATCATTGCTGATTACTTTACAGATTAATTGTTAAATTGATTAAACTTTGTCAGAAAAGTATGAATAGACAGTGTTGATGTCTTCAAATGTAGTTTCCCTTCTTCTTTTCCTGGTTTGTGCGTCCTCACAGTGATGTAACGTGACTCACTGGTTCTGTTAAAATAGAGAGAAGTCACAGTTAAGAACAACACAGATGTTTATCTGAAGTCTGTTTGTTGGATTTAAACCAGAGTCAAAGTTTCTCTTTGTGATGGACAGAAAACACACATGGTTGTAGTTAAAGTCATGTAAACTAATAAGAAGATACAGTACTAACATGAGAGACAGGACTGGGTTTATGATACTGTGTGTGTGTGTGTGTGTGTGTGTGTGTGTCTCCAGTGTTACTGCTTTACCTCTCAGACTCCAGAAGATGAAGGAAGAGGAGGACGGAGCAGAGTCTCTAATATCCAGCTGTCTGTCTATGAAGAGTGACCGGTCTAAAGATCATAATCCAGACTTCAGTAATGAACCTGGACCCTCAGACACAAAGTAAGAGACTGTTTCTACTGTAAACTGACCTGAAGATGATTCATTGTTGAAATGTCACTTTAAAAAAACAACAACACTTTGAGCAGAAAATGTTTCAAGTTCAGTGAAAAGTTTGCATGTAGCTGCAAAACAACAAAATTGAGAAATGACCCACCTCCACTACAAGCATAACATTTGTGATGGCTGCAGACCTTTTCAAGAAGCAGTTTTTAGTTTGTCCATTCTGGGCTACTGTAGAAACATGACACTGCAACATGGCGGCCTCTGTGGAAGAGGAGCAGCTTACTATGTCGATATAAAGGTCTCAATTCTTATTTTCATTTAAATAAATGTCTGTTCAGTCATGAGATGTAAACTTATACTCTTATGTTATTGTATTTTAATTATATTACACTGCCGTAAAGTCAAAGCACATTGTAAGAGTTTAAGATCTCTGAATCATCTGTTAAAATGTTCCTAACAGTTATCATCAAAGATGAACTTTGAGCTTCAGTCACTGTAACTTTACTGCTCATTAGACAGAGACAGAGAGGTAAAGTCCAGGGAGGAAAGGCAGAGAAGGATTCAGCCTTTAAAAGGCATTTCCAGGAGATTTGGTTCAGCAGCCATTCTGGGAAATTGTTGCAGGAGTCAGGGAACCAGGAGAGTTGGGATGTTTGCTTTAGCTCCTTATTCTCAGCAGAGACTGAAATAAACTGCCTATAGATACAGTGAATTTATTAAAAACAATAACTGTTAGGGTGATGAATATTAGATTATTATGACACATGCAGCTGTGTGTATAAATACTGACACTGACCTTCATACATTTTCTCTTCAGTCCAGCAAACTGGGAGATCCACATTAGTGAATGTGTAATCTGGTTAATGCAATAAAAAAAGATAAATGTACAATGTAGTATAAAGTCCAGAGGTTGATATGAAGAACAAACTAATGAAGCTGTAAACAGAATCATGTTCCTGCACATGCTCAGTTACATCTGCTCAACTCTGTCTCCTAGAAATTACATTCATACTATTAAATACATAACCACTGAATGAAGCTACATTAATATATTGCTCTGAAGTCAGAGGGAGGAGATCAGAGTGGACAGGAAGTGTTTAGGCAACAAAAGAGAAAGTGTGTGTGTGTGTGTGTGTGTGTGTGTGTCTTAAAGGACCAACATGTAGGATTTAGTGGCATCTAGCAGTGAGGCTTCACATTGCAACAAACTGAACTTCCCCACGCACCATTTCAAGTGTGCAGGAGAACCTATGGAGGCCGTTACACTTGTGAAACTTATTAAAGAGCCTCTGTAGAGTCTGAGTTTGTCCATTCTGGGCTACTGTAGAAACATGGCATGGCAAAACCTGTTCCCTGTGTAAATATAAAGGACTAATTCTAAGGTTACAAAAATCAACAGTTCTTGATTGATTATACACTGATTAAAGCATACATATGAATATTATATTCAATTTCCAAGTCGGTTCCACTTGATGTAAATAAATTATACACACTGTTCCTTGAAATGGACAAATTCAGTTTTCGGGGGGTAGACTAGTTCATTAATTGGCAGAGGTGTGAGACTTAGTTGGGGTCACGTGTGTCTTGCTACATGTACAGGAAATGTAAAGGATTAAAATGATGTCTATCTCAGACCCACAGTGAGATAGACAACAATAAAATAAATAACAACTAAAAAGTAAAACACATTAAAAAACTGCTGTAAAGCTTCAAGTATGAACAGTAGGGCAACAAGGCACTTACAATACTGAATATATATTTACAAAGTCATGCAAATGCTGTGAGACAGATTGTCCATGTGCAAAGGGAGCAGCAGATTAACTTATATAACGTGGCTACTGCTGTTTTGTGTGAGAGTGTGTGTTGGGAGGGTTGAGGGGTGGGGGGGCAGACCAATTCGGTTTTGGGGGGGCAGACAAGTTCATTAATTGGCAGAGGGGTGAGACTTAGTTAGGGTCACATGTGATGTTGAGTGCTTTACAGGCCAGGTGTGTTGTAGATGTCCAGAAGGGAGGGGAGTGAGGCACCAATGATCTTCCCTGCTGCATTCACTATGTGTTGGAGGGTTCTCTTGTTGGAGGAGAGGTGCAGCTTCCAAACCACACAGTGATGCAGCTGGTCAGGATGCTCTCAATGATACCATGGTAGAAGGAGCACATGATGGGTGTGGGGGCTCTGGCTCTCTAGAGGTGCTGCTGAGCTTTTCTCGGCCAGTGATGTGGTGTTGTTGGTCCAGGAGAGGTCCTCTGTTATATGCACACCCAGAAACCTGGTGCTGCTCACCCTCTCCACAGCAGCACCGTTGATGGACAGAGGATGGTGCTGGGTGGGTGCTCTCCAAAAGTCGACAATCATCTCCTTTGTCTTCTCCACATTTAGAGAGAGATTATAGTCGCTGCACCACGTGGTCAGCTGGCTCACCTCCATCCTGTAGCTTGTTTATCATTGTTAGTGATGAGATCCACCACAGTCGTATCATCCACAAACTTTATGAAGAGGTTGGAGCTGTGCTTTGGTGTGCAATCACGGGTCAGCAGGGTGAAGAGCAGGGGGCTGAGCACACATCCCTGGGGGCCCCCGCGTTCACTGTGATGTTGCTGGATGTGTTGATGCTAACCCACATTGCCTTTGGTCTACCAGTAAGAAAGTCTAATAACCAGTTGTACAGGGAGGTGTTAAGACCAAGATTGTCTGGTTTCTGAATGAGCTGCTGGGGGATGATTGTGATTGTGTTGAAGGCTGAGCTGCAGTCTATGAACAGCATTCTCACATATGAGTCCTTCCTGTCCAGGTGGGTGAGGGCTGATTGGATGGCAGTAGAGATTGCATCATTGCAGACTGGAAGAGGTCCAGGGAGGGAGGGGGGATTTAATGTGCTGCACGAGTATCCGATCAAAGCACTTCATGACAATGGGAATCAGTGCAACAGGTCGGTAGTGATTGAAACTGGATGGAGATGGCTTCGTTGGCACTGGTATAACTGTGGTGGCATTAAACCATGTAGGGAGAACAGCCTGGCTCAGAAATGTGTTAAAGAAGTCTGTGAGAACATCTTTGAGCTCTTCTGCACAGTCCTTTAGCACACAGCCAGGTTTGTTGTCTGGACCTGTTGAGCTTCAAGTCACTGCAGACTTTTTCTTATTCTTGGTATTAAACCAACATAACAATCTCTTCCTAACCTTAACTAAGTGCTGCCAGTGTATAAACACAATCATAACAAGTTTAATGCTGCAGTTGCTAATAGCAGATGTTTTACTGCAAGATATTTTGTTGGGAAAAAAATAAAACAGATACATTGTCAGAACATTTAATTCATACATTCAATATCACAAGTGGACTTTTCTGTTTGGCTCAGTTGTCTCCTGCTTATTTTTCCTCATTTTTAGGAGTTTTCTTGTTAACAAACAAAAGTCATGTTTACATTGACTTATGTATCCTTGTGCTCTAACAAATTTGCTGAATCCACTTCCCTCCTTGTTAATAATTTACAAAGCCAACTTTTGAACGTAGGATTGTAAATCCTGCATTGTATACATCCATATTTACTAGCTTGCAGTCTTCTTCTTCTTCTCTGCCTTTTCTGGCACATTGTTTTGTCTCTCTATTTACTTTTGAACCCTTGTAATTGTAGTATATCATATTGTATTTAAACTTGAACGTACTAAACCCGGGCCTGAAGAACAAATACTGTCCAAATACTGACAGTCTGGACTGTTTATGTGGGAAAGAGCTGCAGCTTGTGAGCTGTTGGTTGGTCTCCACTAATGTCATGTGTCATAAAGAATGTGTTCATGTCCACAGAGAGACGAAGAGGAGGAGGAGGAGGAAGAGGAGGGCTGTTTCTGTGGAGGAGCAGCTGTCCTGCTGTTCTTTGTGTCAGGACGTCCTGAAGGATCCAGTCTCTACCAGCTGTGGACACTGGTTCTGCAGACAGTGCATCACCTCATACTGGGACCAGTCTGCTTCATCAGGAGACTCCTCCTGTCCCCAGTGTGGAAAAAGATCCAGAACCAGACCTGGACTGCAGACAGACAGTCAGACCAGCACTGTACAAAGTAAGACTGAACATCTGTCTGCTGATGTCATCATCTCTGAAAACAGGACAGGAATCTACCTCCTCTATCCTGCTGAACATTAACACAGTGACTCATATTTCATTTTATTCACACTTTTTCTTCTTCTCTTTCAGTAGAAAGTGGTCAGCAGGAGGTTTTAGATAAACATCAGATCAGTCTGAGCAGCAGATGTGAACGTGTGACTGATGAGGCAGGAAATGAAATCCTCCTCATCAGCATCTTCACTGAGGTCCACATCATAGAGGGACTGAGTGAAGAGGTTAATACCCAACATGAAGTGAGGCAGCTTGAATTAGTTTTCAAGATGAAGACCTTCCATGACGCTCCCATCAAGTGTCAGGACATCTTTAAAGTCTTACCTGACCAACAGAAACACATCAGAGTCGTTCTGATGAACGGAGTCGCTGGTGTTGGAAAAACCTTCTCAGTGCAGAAGTTCACTCTGGACTGGGCACAGAGCTCCAAAAACCAAGATATCCGTCTGCTGATTCTGTTCTCGTTCAGGTCGCTGAACTTGATCAAAGATGAGCAGTACAGTCTGCTCATGCTGATCCAAGTTTTCTATCCAACATTACAGAAGCTCACAGCAGAGACGCTCGCTGTCTGTAAAGTTTTGTTCATCTTTGACGGCCTGGATGAAAGCAGACTTTCACTGGATTTCAACAACAGTGAGGTCGTGTCTGATGTCACACAGAAGTCATCAGTCAGCGCGCTGTTGACAAACCTCATCAAGGGGAAGCTGCTTCCCTCGGCTCTCATCTGGATAACTTCCCGACCTGCAGCAGCCAATCAGATCCCTCCTTCATGTGTTAGCAGGGTAACAGAAGTACGAGGCTTCACTGACGCCCAGAAGGAGGACTACTTCAGGAGGAGATTCAGTGATAAAGAGCAGTCCAGCAGAATCATCTCACACATCAAGACTTCCAGGAGCCTCCACATCATGTGTCACATCCCAGTCTTCTGCTGGATCACTGCTACAGTTCTGGACCACATGGTGACTACAGACCAGAGAGGAGAGCTGCCCAAGACTCTGACTGACATGTACTCAAACTTCCTGCTGGTCCAGACAAAGAGGAAGAAGAACAAGTATGATGAGGGACATGAGACGAGTCCACATGAGCTGACTAAGGCTGACAGGGAACTTCTTCTGAAGCTGGGGAGGCTGGCGTTTGAACAACTTGAGAAAGGAAACATCCTGTTCTACCAAGAAGACCTGGAGCAGTGTGGTCTTGATGTCACAGAGGCCTCGGTGTTATCGGGATTTTGTACAGAGATCCTCAAAAGAGAGAGTGTGATCTTCCAGAAATCAGTCTACAGCTTTGTTCATCTGAGTGTTCAGGAGTTTCTGGCTGCAGTGTACGTGTACCACGGTTACACCAGCAGCAACACAGAGGTACTGAAGAACTTCCTGGGAGAAGACTCCAAAGACAGAGAATCAGAACAAAATACGTTCCTCGCGATGATATTTTCTTATTTCAGAAACATTGATAGTGATGTCTTCCTGAAGGGAGCCATGGAGAAATCTCTCAGAAGTAAAAATGGCCACCTGGACCTGTTCGTTCGCTTCCTTCATGGCCTCTCTCTGGAGTCCAACCAGAGTCTCTTAGGAAGCCTGCTGGGTCAGACAGACAACAGTCCAGAAACCATCCAGCGAGTCATCAACAACCTGAAGAAGATGAACAGTGAGGATTTCTCTCCTGACAGAAGCATCAACATCTTCCACTGTCTGATGGAGATGAAGGACCACTCAGTACATCAGGAGATCCAAGAGTTCCTGAAGTCAGAGAACAGATCAGAGAAGCTCTCTGAGATCCACTGCTCAGCTCTGGCCTACATGCTGCAGATGTCAGAGGAGGTTCTGGATGAGTTGAACCTGAAGAAGTACAACACATCAGAGGAGGGACGACGGAGACTGATCCCAGCTGTGAGGAACTGCAGAAAGGCTCAGTAAGTCCAGATGTGATTAACATTATACATCAGTGTAGATCAGTAGATTTAATCTTCAAATATAAATTATATAAAACTCTTATTTTTGTTAAAATAATGCTCTACTTGTTTATATCTGCAGTAACATGTCAGTTATATTTCATCACAGATGTACTTGAGTTTATTCAAATATGAGCACAAACAATCTTGATTTTACAGTTGGTTGTATTAATGTTGCTAACTTAATGAACAATTATTCAATGTATTTGTAGTAATTATTGGATTTTACAGTTGTTTTAATAATTCAACCGTATTAATTTGTTAATGTTTTTGTGCTGAATCAGTTTTTAGTTTCTCAAAATAATGTTGACAACTAAACGTAATGCAGTCATCTGTTATGCACATCTAAATATTTAATTACATGAATATTTAATTATGTACAGGTCCAATACTTTCAAGCCATTTGTTTCGTTGGTGTTCAACAGTCACTACTATTCACTGACATTAAAAATAGAGAACAATAAAACTGTTGTTCTAATCCAAATGTCCTCATGTTAACTTTGTGGACACAGATTACATAAAATAAAGCCTCAGTACTCCCAGTTTTGCCCAAGATGCATATCTGGAATAGGAACGTTGGTACATATGTTTTGGACTTGCCCTTGTCTTAATTCATATTGGGTGTCTGTACTCAAAGTGCTTAATGATATTCCAGGACTAACCAAGAGTAATTCTCCTGGGCGACACATCTAGGATGAAAGCCAATAAAAAACAAATTTATTAGAACAGCCAACCAATGTATAACTATGCATTGGAAAGATGTATTACCACCTATATTTGGTAGATGGACGAATGAACTAGCATCATGCATATCTAGTGAAAAGATTATGTACAATTTGAAGGGTAAACCTAGAGAGTTTCAAAAGATCTGGGCTGGTTTTCTAACATATCTGGACATAGAGTCCACAATACATTAATCCTTTTATATTTAAACAAGTATTAAACTCCAATGTCATGTGATGGTTAAACATGCTTATTCAACAACTGTTTCTAGCTTTATCTTTATTTATTTAAATGTTCTTTTCTACCTCCTTCTTCTTATCCCAGTCTCTCAACTAAAGTGCTGTACAGTGGCTGTTATTTACTCCCTCTCTGCAACAGTCTTGTTTTATGTTGTTTTTGTTTTTGTTTGTTTTATGACATACTGAAGGTTTGCATTCATTCTTACTTATCTGAATTGGTACACACTCTGTAAGAATGTATGGTCGGACCTGTAGGGGAGGGTTGAGAGAGAGAGGGAGGGAGGGAGGGAGGGAGGGAGGGAGGGAGGGAGGGAGGGAGGGATGGATGGATGGGCTGATCTGATCTGGTACCTATCTGTTTTCTGAAGAAGAAAAAAAAAAAAAAAAAAGATATTGTTGAAGAAAAAAACTGTGGAGACAGACATGGGATCAGATCACACAGACAGGCTGAGAACATTATGGAAGCCTCAATGTAACTCCATTGTCTTTCCTTCATCTACAAGATGCAGGTCTGCAGGTCTGACAGAGAGTGATGAGAATTATTGTTTCATTCAAACACAGTGAGAAACCATCAGCTGAACTCGGACTGTTCTGGTAGCTTACTGGTTAAGATGCCATATAACTGCAATATCTGCTGATCTCTCCTTTTGTTTCCTGTTATCTCTCAACTGTTGCTGTCCATTAAACAAATAAAATGCTCCTGAAACACAAAATTATTTGCTCCTCTCATGTGAAGAGTAAATGTAAAAATATCGAACTGCTTTGTTACCAAATGTATGAAGTAAATATAAAGTCTCCTCTTTCATGATAATTATGTTGTAATATATGTTTCATTACAGACTTTCTGACTGTGGACTCTCAGAGTCTCACTGTGAAGTTGTGGCCTCAGCTCTGAAGTCCAACCCTCATCTGACATTTCTGGACCTGAGTAACAACAAACTGTCTGATTCAGGAGTGAAGCTTCTCTCTGCTGGACTGGAGAGTCCAAACTGTAAACTGAAAACTCTGAGGTAAGTTCACTGACTGTAGCTTTGCTAGTTTTGGTATATTTAATATCTTTCACTAAAGTTTCAAAAGTTAATTCTCTCATGAATTTAAAATCCACAGTCTTGTTCTGTGTATAAATGACTTCCAGAGTTTAAACTAATTTGAGGCTTCAGCAGTCTGAGTTCCACATATCAAGTTAGTATCTTTGAGTTTCTTCAGTGTTTCCTGAGCTGCAGTGGAGGGATAGTGGTGTAACTCAAAGAGGGAATTTTATACTAAATATTCTGAAACTTTGAGTCAGACAAATCAAGTGTGAGTCTAACAGTTCATGTTGTCATTAATATTAATGAGAGTTCTTTTTCACTGTTTGTATTTGACAGTTTTTAACCTGCATCCTGTTGGGTTCAGCTGTTTGGAGTTTCCATTTTCTAAACTTCTACATTTAAACCTTCTTCAGCTCTGAACAGATTATGAAACACTGAATGATTTCAAGCATGAACTTTGTCTTCTAAAGTAACATAATTTATTCTTTATTCAGGTTGGAGGACTGCAGTTTGTCAGAGATCAGCTGTGTTTCTCTGGTCTCAGCTGTGAAGGACAACCCCTCCCATCTGAGGGAGCTGGATCTGAGAGGAAACAAGCTGCAGGATACAGTAGTGAAGCTTCTGTGTGACTTTCTGAAGAGTCCAGACTGTAAACTAGAGGATCTGGGGTGAGTTCACTGACAGTCTGTTACTATTGTTGATCTTAAATTTTAACAACTGAATCTAATTTATTTCCATGTGTTACTTACATCCATGAAGTTATTTGTCTTATTGTTATATTTATTTTTTACTGTACAGTTTAGCTTGTAGTTATAAAAGATGATTGATTCTTAAAGAGTCAAATGTGTATACAGAAGATCCTCTCAACTAATACTCAACTGTTTAAATCTAAAGTTTACATTCATTTGAATGTGTTTCAGTAATGATGTTCGTTTACTGAGTCATCCTGCACAAAACACACACACACAAGCACACCGAAACTCTTCATTTTTGCATTAAATTTTACTATCACTTAAACTTTTGTTCTCTAAGTTTAAAGACATTTTTTATAAACAGAACAAATATAATATCCAGTTTTTACTTGTTCCAACACTTTTATGAAGCTGTGCAGTGTTTATACTGACTGAAATATTTAAACAACATGCTGTGATTGTTTTATAGCGACACCATTAAATATAAATATTGTAGATATATTGAACATCCTTTTCCTCCTATTCTCCCAAAATCCATCCTGACATATTGGTTATCTTTATAAACGTTGGGATCCTGAGTAGAATCTGAAATAAATCTCTGTGGGTTTTTTAACTAGTGTTTGGCTGCACAACATGAGTTTGTATAGATGGAGTCAGTGGTGGAGCTGCAGAGTTTAAGAGGTGAAGTCACTACGTCTTCATTGAAGTAGCAGCATGTTGTCATTAATATTAATGAGAGCTCTTTTCACTGTTTGTATTTGACAGTTTTTAACCTGTATCCTGTTGGGTTCAGCTGTTTGGAGTTTCCATTTTCTAAACTTCTACATTTAAACCTTCTTCAGCTCTGCACAGATTATGAAACACTGAATGATTTCAAGCATGAACTTTGTCTTCTAAAGTAACATAATTTATTCTTTATTCAGGTTGGAGGACTGCAGTTTGTCAGAGATCAGCTGTGCTTCTCTGGTCTCAGCTGTGAAGGACAACCCCTCCCATCTGAGGGAGCTGGATCTGAGAGGAAACAAGCTGCAGGATACAGTAGTGAAGCTTCTGTGTGACTTTCTGAAGAGTCCAGACTGTAAACTAGAGGATCTGGGGTGAGTTCACTGACAGTCTGTTACTATTGTTGATCTTAAATTTTAACAACTGAATCTAATTTATTTCCATGTGTTACTTACATCCATGAAGTTATTTGTCTTATTGTTATATTTATTTTTTACTGTACAGTTTAGCTTGTAGTTATAAAAGATGATTGATTCTTAAAGAGTCAAATGTGTATACAGAAGATCCTCTCAACTAATACTCAACTGTTTAAATCTAAAGTTTACATTCATTTGAATGTGTTTCAGTAATGATGTTCGTTTACTGAGTCATCCTGCACAAAACACACACACACAAGCACACCGAAACTCTTCATTTTTGCATTAAATTTTACTATCACTTAAACTTTTGTTCTCTAAGTTTAAAGACATTTTTTATAAACAGAACAAATATAATATCCAGTTTTTACTTGTTCCAACACTTTTATGAAGCTGTGCAGTGTTTATACTGACTGAAATATTTAAACAACATGCTGTGATTGTTTTATAGCGACACCATTAAATATAAATATTGTAGATATATTGAACATCCTTTTCCTCCTATTCTCCCAAAATCCATCCTGACATATTGGTTATCTTTATAAACGTTGGGATCCTGAGTAGAATCTGAAATAAATCTCTGTGGGTTTTTTAACTAGTGTTTGGCTGCACAACATGAGTTTGTATAGATGGAGTCAGTGGTGGAGCTGCAGAGTTTAAGAGGTGAAGTCACTACGTCTTCATTGAAGTAGCAGCATGTTGTCATTAATATTAATGAGAGCTCTTTTCACTGTTTGTATTTGACAGTTTTTAACCTGTATCCTGTTGGGTTCAGCTGTTTGGAGTTTCCATTTTCTAAACTTCTACATTTAAACCTTCTTCAGCTCTGCACAGATTATGAAACACTAAATGATTTCAAGCTTGAACTTTGTCTTCTAAAGTAACATCATTTATTCTTTATTCAGGTTGAATGACTGCAGTTTGTCAGAGATCAGCTGTGCTTCTGTGGTCTCAGCTGTGAAGTGCAACTCCTCCCATCTGAGAGGGCTGAGAGGAACCAAACTGCAGGATTCAGTAATGAAGCTTCTGTGTGATTTCCTGAAGAGTCCAGACTGCAGACTGAAGACTCTGGCGTGAGTTCACTGACAGTCTGTTACTATTATTGATGTTAATGTTTAACAACTGAAGATATTTTATATACATATATAATTTACATCCATGAAGTTATTTTTCAGATTGTCGCATTTATTTTTACTGTAACGTTGAGTTTAAAGTTATGAAATATGACTGATGGACTCTGAAAAATAGCCCCCCGGCTTGGTGCCTGTATGTTGGAGTTTACCCCGGTAGACGAGAGGATAGCCTCCCTCCACCTTCAGGTGGGGGAACGGATCCTGACGGTTGTTTGGCCTATGGTCCAAACAGCAGTTCAGAGTATCCACCCTTTTAGGACTCCTTGGAGGGGGTGCTGGAAAGCACTCCTTCTGGGGATTCCCTCATTCTGCTGGGGGACTTCAATGCTCACGTTGGCAGCGACAGTGAGACCTGGAGTGGTGTGATTGGGAGGAACGGCCCCCCTGATCTAAACCCAAGTGGTGTTCTGTTATTGGATTTCTGTGCTCGTCACAGATTGTCCATAACGAACACCATGTTCAAGCATAAGGGGGTCCATATGTGCACTTGGCACCAGGAGACCCTAGGCCGCAGTTCGATGATTGTAGTCGTGTCGTCAGACTTGCAGCCGAATGTCTTGGACACTCGGGTGAAGAGAGGGGCGGAGCTGTCAACTGATCACCACCTGGTGGTGAGTTGGCTACGATGGTGGGGGAGGATGCCGGTCAGACCTGGCAGGCCCAAACGTATTGTGAGGGTCTGCTGGGAACGTCTGGCAGAGTCTCCTGTCAGAGAGAGTTTCAACTCCCACCTCCGGGAGAGCTTCGACCGTGTACCGGGGGAGGCGGGGGAAAATTGAGTCCGAGTGGGCCGTGTTCTGTGCCTCTATTGTTAAGGCGGCTGACTGGAGCTGTGGCTGCAAGGCAGGGGCGGTTTTTGCTATGGGCAATGTGGGCAACCGCCCAGGGTGCAAACTACTTGGGGGCGCACGAGCACTCTCAAAAAAAAAAGAAAAAAAAAGTGTGTTCTCAAAAAAGAGAAAAAGCCAGTTTTCTAGACTAATACTGCTCATTTCCACATCAAGTTGGTACAGTGGGCAATGAGGCGCCCCTACTATCACGTCAACTTGCTGCTGAGAGTCATGTATACAGGTTGTGTGTGTCAGAAGAAAAGGCAAAGGGGAGGGGGCGGGGGATCAACTTGCGACTGCAGAGGCTGTGAGCAGGTTGTGAGTGAGTCTGACTCTCAAAGGAAAAGCAAAGGGGGGAGGAGGGCGGGGGATAGACTGACCTGTGATGATTATGATCCCAGGCCACACAACACAAACTGCTGCTTCCAAATAAATAGTAATACATTTATAAAATGAATACAGACCCGTTATAGCTACATGTAAGTTATTGGGTTATGTGAAAATGCAATAAATAAAATGCAAAAAAAAAAAAAAGGTTTACATACTATATTTCATTTATTCACCTTATTTTTGTGTGGTGAAGGATTTGTGCAATTTACAGTGGTGTTAACATACTACATGTCATTTATTTATCTTAATTTCTTTCTCTACTCTTGTTAACTTTTGTATTTAATAACATATGTAATAAAATAACAAATAGTTAAAGGGGAGGGGGGGGGGGGTGATGGTCAGGCCGTCCAGGGTGCAAAACTAGCCAGGACCCCCTCTGCTGCAAGGTGGTCGGTGCCTGTCGTGGCGGGAATCCCTGAAACCCGCTGGTGGACACCGGCGGTGAGGGATATGGGAGTCCAATAGGGCCTTTTTGGCCTGTGGGACTCCGGAGGCAGCTGGCAGGTACTGGAAAAAACTAAATATAAATCAACACAATATACAAACTAAGGGAGTGGGCAGGTTACAACATAAACTAGCTAAACTGAGTAATCACTGCCCAAATAAAATAACTAGCATACAATTAAAATGAGGGAATTAAACCCGGGTTAAAGGTGGTGCCTTTAGCAGCAACCTTCCAGAGACATTTTACCACACTACCGGTAAAATAGGTTAATTCTGATATCTCTATCGGAGACACAGCAGCAGTGGTCCCAATCAGCTGGTGGTGACATCATGTGTTACACCACCGGTGAAGTCGGCCAGCTGATGAGCGTTTCCTGTTTGCAGAATCTGAAACATGCACAAGGAGAGAGAGGGAGAGAGAGAAACCCACATAGCTGCCGGCATCTAGCACCACAAAACAAGGCCAGACGGCACTCTGTCGCTGCTCTGTGAGGGCAAACACCAGCATTTCTATGCTGCTACACAAAGAAGACACAGACAAAGAAAATATTATAAGTACTGTACATACTGTATATGCTATTACAAATAAATACAATGAAATAAATATAAGCAGGAAAATAAACACATTTGCAAATATTGTGAAACCCAAAGTACTCACTCTCCAGCTTGCGCAACAACCCCCAGACACACACACACACACACACACACACACACACACACACACACAATCACTTTTTACATTAAATCTTCCCATAACCTTAAATTTCATTCTTTAAATGTAAATAAAAACTCAAACAGTAACAAATATAATATCCAGTATTTACTTGTTCCAACACTTTTATGAAGCTGTGTAGTGTTTATACTGACTGAAATATTTAAATACAACATGCTGTGATTGTTTTTATGGCGACACCATTAAATATAAATATTGTAGATATATTGAATATCCTTTTCCTCCTATTCTCCCAAAATCCATCCTGACATATTAGCTATCTTTGTAAACGTTGGGATCTTGAGTAGAATCTGAAATAAATCTCTGTGGGTTTTTTAACTAGTGTTTGGCTGCACAACATGAGTTAGTATAGATGGAGTCAGTGGTGGAGCTGCAGAGTTTAAGAGGTGAAGTCACTACGTCTTTATTGAAGTAGCAGCATGTTGTCATTAATATTAATGAGAGCTCTTTTTCACTGTTTGTATTTGACAGTATTTAACCTGCATCCTGTTGGGTTCAGCTGTTTGGAGTTTCCATTTTCTAAACTTCGATATTTAAACCTTCTTCAGCTCTGAACAGATTATGAAACACTGAATGATTTCAAGCATGAACTTTGTCTTCTAAAGTAACATCATGTATTCTTTATTCAGGTTGGAGGACTGCAGTTTGTCAGAGATCAGCTGTGCTTCTTTGGTCTCAGCTGTGAAGGACAACCCCTCCCATCTGAGGGAGCTGGATCTGAGAGGAAACAAGCTGCAGGATTCAGTAATGAAGCTTCTGTGTGACTTTCTGAAGAGTCCAGACTGTAAACTAGAGGATCTGGGGTGAGTTCACTGACAGTCTGTTACTATTGTTGATCTTAATGTTTAACAACTGAATCTAATTTATTTACATGTATTACTTACATCCATGAAGTTATTTGTCTTATTGTCATATTTATTTTTCACTGTATAGTTTAGCTTGTAGTTATAAAAGATGATTGATTCTTAAAGAGTCACATGTGTATACAGAAGATCCTCTCAACTAATACTCAACTTTTTTTAAATCTAAAGTTTACATTCATTTTTAATGTGTTTCAGTAATGATGTACGTTTACTGATAGTCATCCTGCACAATACACACACACACACAGACACACACACACACACACACACACACACACACACACACACACACACACACACACACAGGCACACCGAAACTCTTCATTTTTGTATTAAATTTTACTATCACTTAAAATTTTGTTCTAAGTTTAAAGACATTTATTATAAACAGAACAAATATAATATCCAGTATTTACTTGTTCCAACACTTTTATGAAGCTGTGCAGTGTTTATACTGACTGAAATATTTAAACTCAACATGCTGTGATTGTTTTATAGCGATACCATTAAATATAAATATTGTAGATATATTGAACATCCTTTTCCTCCTATTTTCCCCAAATCCATTCTGACATATTAGCTATCTTTGTAAATGTTGGGATCTTGAGTAGAATCTGAAATAAATCTCTGTGGGTTTTTTAGCTAGTGTTTGGCTGCACAACATGAGTTAGTATAGATGGAGTCAGTGGTGGAGCTGCAGAGTTTAAGAGGTGAAGTCACTACGTCTTTCTTGAAGTAGCAGCATGTTGTCATTAATATTAATGAGAGCTCTTTTTCACTGTTTGTATTTGACAGTTTTTAACCTGTATCCTGTTGGGTTCAGCTGTTTTTCTAAACTTCTACATTGAAACCTTCTTCAGCTCTGAACAAATTATGAAACACTGAATGATTTCAAGCATGAACTTTGTCTTCTAAAGTAACATCATTTATTCTTTATTCAGGTTGAATGACTGCAGTTTGTCAGAGATCAGCTGTGCTTCTCTGGTCTCAGCTGTGAAGTCCAACCCCTCCCATCTGAGAGGGCTGAGAGGAACCAAACTGCAGGATTCAGTAATGAAGCTTCTGTGTGATTTCCTGAAGAGTCCAGACTGCAGACTGGAGACTCTGGCGTGAGTTCACTGACAGTCTGTTACTATTATTGATCTTAATTTTTAACAACTGAAGATAATTTATATACATATATAATTTACATCCATTAAGTTATTTTTCGGATTGTCGTATTTATTTTTACTGTAACGTTTAGTTTAAAGTTATAAAATATGACTGATGGACTGTGAGAAATAGCCCCCCGGCTTGGTGCCTGTATGTTGGAGCTTACCCCGGTAGACGAGAGGGTAGCCTCCCTCCACCTTCGGGTGGGGGAACGGATCCTGACGGTTGTTTGGTCTATGGTCCAAACAGCAGTTCAGAGTATCCACCCTTTTAGGACTCCTTGGAGGGGGTGCTGGAAAGCACTCCTTCTGGGGATTCCCTCATTCTGCTGGGGGACTTCAACGCCCATGTTGGCAGCGACAGTGAGACCTGGAGTGGTGTGATTGGGACTTCTGTTATTGGACTTCTGTGCTCGTCACAGATTGTCCATAACCAACACCAGATTCAAGCATATGGGTGTCCATATGTGCACTGGGCACCAGGAGACCCTAGGCAGCAGTTCGATGATTGACTTTGTAGTAGTGTCGTCAGACTTGTGGCCGCATGTCTTGGACACTTGGGTGAAGAGAGGGGCGGAGCTGTCAACTTATCACTACCTGGTGGTGAGTTGGCTCTGATGGTGGGGGAGGATGCCGGTCAGACCTGGCAGGCCCAAACGTATTGTTAGGGTCTGCTGGGAACGTCTGGCAGAGTCTCCTGTCAGAGAGAGTTTCAACTCCCACCTCCGGGAGAGCTTCGACCGTGTACCGGGGGAGGCGGGGGAAAATTGAGTCCAAGTGGGCCATGTTCTGTGCCTCTATTGTTAAGGCGGCTGACCAGAGCTGTGGCTGCAAGGCAGGGGCGGTTTTTGCTATGGGCAATGTGGGCAACCGCCCAGGGTGCAATCTACTTGGGGGCGCACAAGCGCGCTCAAAAAAAAAAAAGAAAAAAAAAAAGTGCGTCCTCAAAAAAGAGAAAAAGCCAGTTTTCGAGACTAATACTGCTCATTTCCACATCAAGTTGGTACAGTGGGCAATGAGGCGCCCCTACTATCACGTCAACTTGCTGCTGAGAGTCATGTATACAGGTTCTGTGTGTCAGAAGAAAAGGCAAAGGGGAGGGGGCGGGGGATCAACTTGCGACTGCAGAGGCTGTGAGCAGGTTGTGAGTGAGTCTGACTCTCAAAGGAAAAGCAAGGGGGGGAGGAGGGCGGGGGATAGTCTGGATAGTGTGATGATTATGATCCCAGGCCACACAACACAAACTGCTGCTTCCAAATAAATAGTAATACATTTATAAAATTAATACAGACCCGTTATAGCTACATGTAAGTTATTGGGTTATGTGCAAATGCAATAAATAAATAAATAAAATGCAAAAAAAAAAAAAAAGGTTTACATACTATATTTCATTTATTCACCTTATTTTTGTGTGGTGAAGGATTTGTGCAATTTACAGTGGTGTTAACATACAACATACTACATGTCATTTATTTATCTTAATTTCTTTCTCTACTCTTGTTAACTTTTGTATTTAATAACATATGTAATGAAATAACATAAATAGTTAAGGGGGGGGGGGGGTGATGGTCGAGGGAGAGAGAGAAACCCAGACAGCTGCCGGCATCTAGCACCACAAAACAAGACCAGACGGCACTCTGTCGCTGCTCTGAGGGCAAACACCAGCATTTCTATGCTGCTACACAAACAAGACACAGACAAAGAAAATATTATAAATATTGTTCATACTGTATATGCCATTACAAATAAATACAATGAAATAAATATAAGCAGGAAAATATACACATTTGTAAATATTGTGAAACCCAAAGTACTCACTCTCCAGCTTGCTCAACAACCCCCAGACACACACACACACAATCTCTTTTTTCATTAAATCTTACCATCACTTTAAATTTCATTCTTTAAATGTAAATAAAAACTCAAACAGTAACAAATATAATATCCTGTATTTACTTGTTCCAACACTTTTATGAAGCTGTGCAGTGTTTAAAATCTGAAATAAATCTCTGTGGGTTTTTTAACTAGTGTTTGGCTGTACAACATGAGTTTGTATAGATGGAGTCAGTGGTGGAGCTGCAGAGTTTAAGAGGTGAAGTCACTACGTCTTTATTGAAGTAGCAGCATGTTGTTATTAATATTAATGAGAGCTCTTTTTCACAGTTTGTATTTGACAGTTTTTAACCTGCATCCTGTTGGGTTCAGCTGTTTGGAGTTTCCATTTTCTAAACTTCGATATTTAAACCTTCTTCAGCTCTGAACAGATTATGAAACACTGAATGATTTCAAGCATGAACTTTTTCTTCTAAAGTAACATAATTTATTCTTTATTCAGGTTGGAGGACTGCAGTTTGTCAGAGATCAGCTGTGTTTCTCTGGCCTCAGCTCTGAAGTGCAACGCTTCCCATCTGAGAGTGCTGAATCTGAAAGGAAACAAGCTGCAGGATTCAGTAATGGAGCTACTGTGTGACTTTCTGAAGAGTCCAGACTGCAGACTGGAGATTCTGGGGTCAGTTCACTTATATTCTATTTCTATTGTTGATCTTAAATTATCTTCAGTTGTTAAACATTATGTACATATATAACTTACATCCATTAAGTTATTTTTCTGATCATATTTATTTTTTACTGTACAGTTTAGTCTGTAGTTATAAAAGATGACTGATTCTTAAAGAAACTGTAGAAAATATTCACTGTTAGTTGTTAAAATGAATTAATATATTTTAAAATATAATTTTCTGTAAAGAGTTACATCTGTATACAGAAGATCCTCTCAACTAATATCTGTTTT
This sequence comes from Scomber japonicus, assembly GCF_027409825.1. Taxonomy (NCBI): domain Eukaryota; kingdom Metazoa; phylum Chordata; class Actinopteri; order Scombriformes; family Scombridae; genus Scomber; species Scomber japonicus. Next base: position 35,497,313 of record NC_070583.1, on the reverse strand, counting down.
AAATTGATGAACTTTACTGTCTGAAGGAGAAATATTGTAATTTCACATTAATTTTAATGTGTTTCATTAATAATGTTTGTTTACTGATAGTCATCCTTCGACACACACACACACGCGCACGCGCGCGCGCACACACACACACACAGTCAAGTTATATTTCGTATATAATGTGTGCAGCTTCTCCACTTGAAAGAGATAGATCATCTACTCGGAGTTTTTAACTGGATTTCACTCAATGACCAAACAGCTTTTCTTTTTCTTCTTCTTTTATTTGCAGGTGCAGTTTAGTTGACAGATGAATGGCTTTAGTTGTATTTCATTAGTTTCATTAGGTGAAAAACCTTTAAACAAATGTGGCGAGCGGAATGATCTATAAGTACAATGATATGTTACACTTTTTTAGCTGTGCACCCTCTTCTATGTCCCAACCGGGTTGACGCACCCCCAATCCCCCACACCTTAAAAAAAACAAAACGTAACAAGCTTTTTTATGGCCATATTAAAGGCGGCATGTTTAATCATGTTCAAATGACCGGAACACACATATAACAAAATAATCACAATCACAACAATGCGCTCTCGCATTTGAATTCAACTGAAACGCTGTAACACAGTTTCAATATAATGCAACAAAGTTATGCACAAGCTTCCACTTTTAAGAGCAAAGACGATGAATGACAGGCTCAGAGGCAGAAAGCAGATAAGTTGGGGAAAATGTTATAATATTTTGAACCGCGTTGAACAAAAATTGACCGTGGAGCTAACACAACCCCCTCATCATAACACAGGTTATGGAAATAAAATTAGAACGCCAGTAATTTGAATTAAATTTCAATAAAGTTACACACAACATAAATGACAAAGAGCATGGCTCAGGAACAGATTAAAAAAACAAAAAAACAACAAAAAACAGGATCCTGAGGATTTTCAAGTGCAGCGCAGCTCGGTGACTCAGCCTGCAGCGAGAGAAAGAAAGAGAGAGAGAGAGAGAGAGAGAAACAGGGAGGGGGATGTGTGAGTATTTCCAATATATTAGTAGCAATAATATTAATACCATTTGGCCAAATACTTACCCAAATACTTGCCCGCTGGTATTAAAGCCCGACCCTAACCCTAACCCTAACCCGAAATTTTATATTTTATTTGTGAGGACTCAGGAGGAGGAAGAAAGGGAGGGGATGCGTCAGTCAGAGCCGGACAGAGCATTGCTCCGGGAAAAGGGACTGGTTGTGATTTCTGTGATCCCATTTGTGACGATGCCTGTGCATAATGATAACAAATTAAAGCCTGTCTTTTGTAACAAATTCTCCCAGTTAAACAAGAATGCAAGATGCATATTCTCTGACAAGGAGAGGAACAGCAGCAGGAGCAGGTCTCAGCTGTTCCTGCTCGTGAAATGAAGCTGTGGGACCGGGAGGGAAACTTCAAATGGGTTGTGAATCCACGCTTGAGATCATGTGTCTATAGGTGGGAAGTATTTCTGTAGCTGCTCAGCGAGTTAGCTGAGGTGTTCAATTATGAGACTTGGCACATGCTCACCCAGGTGCACGTCACTTTCCCCCAAGAGCTCGCTCACCCCCAGAGAGTTTGAGTTATTGGATGGGTATTACACCCTTACAAGCTCAACAGGTTGCCAGGTAACGCCACTTTTATATCACCATGAGGACACACAGGTTCAGTTACTCAGGAGGCAAGAGACGTGGTTCCCAGTTTAAAAAAAGGGTAGATTATATTACATGAAGAAAGATGTTCTTTTAAAAACTACAAAAACAAACCATCCATACCAGAAAGGGGAAAGGGAACCTAATCAGGAGCTGAGGTCTACTGGTGGGACAGGAGCTAGTGAGAGGAGGGGGATCCAACAAAACAAATATAAGTCACCCAAGAACACGTGGAAGGAACACACACACTTTGTGAAGTGACCCAGGATCCCAGGGGAAGCACAGCACACAGAAGGGGGGAAACCTCCACCCAGGTCACCAGCAGCACCAGCCTGCAGCTACTGAGAAGGATATAAAACTAAAAGGAGTTACACCAACAGAAAAAACTAAATATAAATCAACACAATATACAAACTAAGGGAGTGGGCAGGTTACAACATAAACTAGCTAAACTAAATAATAACTGCCCAAATAAAATAACTAACATACAATTAAAATGAGGGAATTAAACCCGGGTTAAAGGTGGTGCCTGCAGCCAAAACCTGCAAGCAGAGAAACCACGAACCGAACCACGAAGCAGCGACACCAAGCAGCAGCGACACCAAGCAGCACCATGGAGAAAAGCAGCAGTAAATAATCAGACACAGCAGGAGACTAGGGATGTCATGATGTCACATTTTAAAGACAAATAAAAGACTTCAAGCCTCCACTTTAAAAACTAACTGGAGAGCCTGTAACTAATGGAGATATACTATATGTTGTTGAATTAATATCTATTTATACTATTACATTTGGCTTTAGCCATATTTTTCATACACATTCTTGCCAATAAAGCATTTTAAGTGGAAAGGTAGAGACCTGAGAGAGAGCCCCTCCCCTTCACCGTGTGTCTGTTTGAACTCAGGTGACTTTAAAGGAGTTACACAGTTTAGGGACACAATGATTACCTGATAATGTTGGATGTGTTGGAGCCTATAGCAGCAACCTCTGCAAACAGGAAACGCTCATCAGCTGGCAGCTGATGAGCGTTTCCTGTTTGCAGAGTCTGAAACATGCACAAGGAGAGAGAGGGAGAGAGAGAAACCCACACAGCTGCCGGCATCTACCACCACAAAACAAGGCCAGACGGCACTCTGTCGCTGCTCTGTGAGGGCAAACACCAGCATTTATATGCTCCTACACAAAGAAGACCACAGTAAAAGAAAATATTATAAATACTGTACTGTACTGTATATGCTATTACAAATAAATAAGATGAAATAAATATAAGCAGGAAAATATACACATTTGCAAATATTGTGAAATCCAAAGTTTCCTTTTTCCCTTAAATTAAACATTAAATGCAAATAGTTACTCACCCCCCCCCCCCCCCACACACACACACACACACACTCTTTTTACATTAAATCTTACCTTCACTTTAAATTTCATTCTTTAAATGTAAATAAAGATTCAAACAGTAACAATATAATATCCAGTATTTACTTGTTCCAACACTTTTATGAAGCTGTGCAGTGTTTATACTGACTGAAATATTTAAACAACATGCTGTGATTGTTTTATAGCGACACCATTAAATATAAATGTTGTAGATATATTGAACATGCTTTTCCTCCTATTCTCCCAAAATCCATCCTGACATATTAGTTATCTTTGTAAACGTTGGGATCTTGAGTAGAATCTGAAATAAATCTCTGAGTTAGTATAGAAGGAGTCAGTGGTGGAGCTGCAGAGTTTAAGAGGTGAAGTCACTACGTCTTTATTGAAGTAGCAGCATGTTGTCATTAATATTAATGAGAGCTCTTTTTCACTGTTTGTATTTGACAGTTTTTAACCTGCATCCTGTTGGGTTCAGCTGTTTGGAGTTTCCATTTTCTAAACTTCTACATTTAAACCTTCTTCAGCTCTGAACAGATTATGAAACACTGAATGATTTCAAGCATGAACTTTGTCTTCTGAAGTAACATCATTTATTCTTTATTCAGGTTGAGGGACTGCAGTTTGTCAGAGATCAGCTGTGTTTCTCTGGCCTCAGCTCTCAAGGACAACCCTTCCCATCTGAGAGAGCTGAATCTGAATGGAAACAAGCTGCAGGATTCAGTAATGAAGCTTCTGTGTGATTTCCTGAAGAGTCCAGACTGCAGACTGGAGATTCTGGGGTCAGTTCACTTATATTCTATTTCTATTGTTGATCTTAAATTATCTTCAGTTGTTAAACATTATGTGCATATATAACTTACATCCATGAAGTTATTTTTCTGATCATATTTATTTTTTACTGTACAGTTTAGTCTGTAGTTATAAAAGATGACTGATTCTTAAAGAAACTGTAGAAAATATTCACTGTTAGTTGTTAAAATGAATTAATATATTTTAAAATATAATTTTCTGTAAAGAGTTACATCTGTATACAGAAGATCCTCTCAACTAATATCTGTTTTAAATTGATGAACTTTACTGTCTGAAGGAGAAATACACACACATACATACAAGTTATATCTTAAGAATGTGTGCAGCTTCTCCACTTGAAAGAGATAGATCATCTACTCAGAGTTTTTAACTGGATTTCACTCAATGACCAAACAGCTTTTCCTTTTCTTCTTCTTTTATTTGCAGTTTAGTTGACAGATGAATGGCTTTAGTTGTATTTCATTTGTTTCATTAGGTGAAAAACCTTTAAACAAAGAAAACACAGAAAAAACAATATTATAAATACTGTACATACTGTATATGCTATTGCACATTAATACAATTAAATAAATATAAGCAGGAAAATATACACATTTACAAATATTATGAAACCCAAAGTGTCCTATTTCCCTTAACCCTTTCATGCATGAATTATGATAACCTCAGTCAGGATGTTTTATTTCTCTTTAGGCATGAACAAATATTTGAACTCTATTTTCTTTTTCATCAAATTACATTACATTATAATAACATAAATTAACTGATTTACAACTAAAAACCTTACTGCAGATGAAGTGGTAGTGTATGGGATGACGTACTAGTGTCCACTGTGGAGGCTGAAGTGCAACTATGCATCAAAATCCATCATCATGCATATATAAGAAAACAGCTTCTGAATAGCTTTCCACTGTAGTGACACTATGCATGAAAGGGTTCAATTAAACATTAAGAGCAAATAAAGTTACTCACTGTCATTATTTATAAGCTTCACGTCAGGTAATGAATTCATTTTACTTCCTTTTTAATGTTTACTGCATTTTAATATTAACTGAATTATTTTAACATTAATGTAACATTTTACTGTCATATTCATTTAATTTAATATTTAAATTACACAATGTTTTAAACCAACCTTCCACACATGAATTAAAAAGTACCCCATTAATAAATACAGTCACAATCAACAGATTGAGAAATAAAGCATCGAGCGAACCCTGGCATTTGAAGAGTGACATCATCAAGCCACGCGTTACCAGGCAACCAACCACGCGGTAACCAGCAGCAACAGTTGAGCTGCAGTAATAATTGAGCGCAGACAGTGTTTAAAAGTTAGCCGTCTTACCGGCTGCCTCTCTGGTGTTTGTAGATGTTTCTGCACAAACAGGCGAGCAAACAGTCTCTCTTCCTGACGCTGTGTCGTTGTCTTTTCACCTGCTCTGCTTCTGCAGGGACGCTGTGTGCCGCTTTTTTTATGGTCCGTGCTGCACAGAGCGACTGTCAATGGTTCCTTCCGGCTGGCTCAACAGCCTGTGGATACTTGATATTTGTTTGTTTATTTGTTCATTTTTCCTCCAATTTATCTATTTAAACAGTTTATATTCCTTTAGGCTGGATGTTTAGATTTCCTCTTTCTCTAGTTTACACACACACACACACACACACACACACACACACACACACACACACACACTCTTCATTTTTACATAAAATCTTACCTTCACTTTAAATTTCGTTCTTTAAATTTAAATAAAGATTCAAACAGTAACAAATATAATATCCAGTATTTACTTGTTCCAACACTTTTAAGAAGCTGTGCAGTGTTTATACTGACTGAAATATTTAAACTCAACATGCTGTGATTGTTTTATAGCGACACCATTAAATATAAATATTGTAGATATATTGAACATCCTTTTCCTCCTATTCTCCCAAAATCCATCCTGACATATTATCTATCTTTGTAAATGTTGGGATCTTGAGTAGAATCTGAAATAAATCTCTGTGGGTTTTTAACTAGTGTTTGGCTGCACAACATGAGTTAGTATAGATGGAGTCAGTGGTGGAGCTGCAGAGTTGAAGCAGGGATTAAAGTTCAGATTTCCGTCAGTTGTCCTGCTGAAAGGGCAGATATGAGATCAATGCAGATCCCATGACAATTACAAAGGTATAACAATAATATATAACGTGATACTCTACATTATTATCACCACACACACACAGAGCAGGCATGGGCAGCCCGCCAGTCAATTTCCAAATATCAATAAATAGTTAAAATGATGTTGAAAGCAAACAGACCATTACTGCATCTAAATGACTGAGTGAAGTTGTTACAACTCTCCACCGCTGTGACTGTCTCTTCTGCACGGAGGTTCAGCTCCGCCCTGAGACGGAGGAGAGGAGCAGCTAGCGTTAGCCTCTGCTGCTGTTAGCTGTCATCACGCTGCTCTCCTTTGAGTCTGTTCAGAGCAGGAATGCTGTTACTTTACTCCTCCTCACTGTTCTGTATAAAAGGTCCGGACACTGAATGAGGACAGAGTTGCTTCGTCAGTAAGCGGCTGTGGAGATAGCTGCTGTAGGACGCTGTTGTGTTAGCTGGGGAGCTAACTCGGTTTAAAATACAAAATGTTAATTGAAATAAATTTTTTTGTTTTCCTGGTCAAATAGTGATGAGCAGAAATTTAAAAATGGTTTGATTTTCTTTTAATATTTAGAATAATAAAAGATAAAATCTCTGGCAAACCAACAAGAAATGACCCGTTTTCTCATATTATGAGACTGGATGTTGTCATCAAGGCAAGAGAGCAATAAATATAAATAAAAAATAAAAATCCTCTCTGTGTCACTGCAACGCTCTGATGTACCGTTTGAGTTTTTATAATGTTAATAACTATTTTCTGAAGCTCATAAGGTGCTAAAATAAAATACAAACGATTACTGAACATTTATACCTCCGACCCCCACTGTGGTTATACAGACTGCAGCCTTATTATTATATTATTATTATTATTATTATTATTATTATTATTATTATTATTATTATTATTAGGGGTGTAAGAAAATATCGATACACTTAAATATCGCGATGTTTTATTTGACGATACCGTATCGATATTCAACAGCACTTTAACGATTTTTTAATTAACAATTAACATCCAATTTGTTTTTCAATAAACTTTATTATCATTTCCATAATATACAAAAAACTCTCGATAGGAAAACATGTGCATTATTTTTACAATACAAAGATATCTCCATTATAAATAAAATCTACAAGGCTATAGACATAAAAGGATATAGTTTAAAAAATATATAAAAAAGAAAAGAAAATACAAGGCACTTTCATATCATTAATAAAAACAAATATTTCATTGCAGTTTCACTCAATTTACAAATTGGCTTGTTTACATTTAACAACTTCAAAGAAGAAAAATATTTATTTAGTTCATTTTTTAACCAAACTATTGAGGGGGAGGGGTTATTTTTCCATTTGCTTGAATGGATGTGATATTTACCCAAAACTATAATAATATTGACCAGTTCTGAAAATTCTTTGGTAAGATTATCTTTATATAAAAGAATCTGATGTTTATCAAATGGTGTGATATTTCTATTTTATTACCTCTCCATTCAAAAACATCCTGCCAAAAATGTGATGTCACTGAACAAGAATAAAAAAGATGTTCAGTATGTTTCACAATCCGCATTACAAATACAACATGGCTCAACCTCAGATCCAAACCTTTTCTTTCATGTTTCTGCTGCTGGATAATAGACATTCATATTTTTAAATTGCAATTCTTTGGCTTTTGGGCTGATTGGCCATTTCAGATATTTAGTAAATGTGTTCATAATTTTTAGATGACTCTCTTATTCTAACGTTTGTTGCTCTTGTATGACCATAAAAAAGGTTCTGCATGAACATCTTTCATATTATTTTATTATTGCATTTTTTATCAGTAATTAGCATTTGTTCAGTTTTAATATCTGGTAAGAGTATCTGTACACTGGAATGAGAGAGTATTTTTAATCAGTTGTATTAGTGGAACTGGAATAGCTTTACATATGTTGCTGTATTCCCTGTAAGAGCACTGCATATTACATGTTTCATTGAAAGAGTTGAGTTATAAGATTGAACCATGTTCATCCAACATGTCAGCAACAAACATTATTTTCTTATCACACCATTTTTGATGTACAAGGTTTTTCTATTTGATGTCATTGCTCTGTTGTTCCACAATGTGGATCCATGTGGACTAAAGTTGTGGGTAAATATCATTTTCCAGTATCTTAACACTTGTTCATGAAATTTTGACAGTTTCAAAGGTAACTTTGTGATTTCAAAATCACATTGTAACAAAAATTCAAACCCTCCGACTCTTTTAAAAATATTTCTGGGGATATGAAACCAAATAGATTCAGTTTGTGACAGAAAGGCTTTTATCCAATTTACTGTAAACATCCCTACCATTGATTCTATATCTAATGTTTTTAAACCTCCTTTATTAGTATCTTTGACCAAATGTGACTTTTTAATATAATGGGTTTTATTTTTCCATATAAAATTGTAAATTATGGAATTTGTTTTCTTAATGTTTTGAGAAGTAACATACAAAGATTGGCATGGATAAAACAATTTCGATATGCCCTCCGCCTTAGATAATATGTTTCGGCCAAAAATGGATAGATCTCTTATAAACCAATGATTTAGGGTTTTTTTCATAATCTCTAGTTTTTCATGAAAATGTTTTTCCTCCCTTAATTTGGCATCTTTAATTAGTTTTATTCCTAAATATTTCACCTCACTTTTTACAGGAAGTGACATAATCTCAACATCTTTACAAGGATATAGTGGCAATAGTTCACATTTGTCCAAATTTAAACTCAAACCAGATGCTTTGGAAAATATGGAAATTACATTTAAAGCTTTTTCTATTACTAATTTATCTTTTAGAAAAAATACCGTATCATCAGCAAACTGACTGATCCCAAATTCATAGACAAAAAGTGTAACTCCTTTTAGTTCAGAGTGATTTATAATCAAGTATGCCAGTAGCTGAGTGCATCAAATGAAGAGTTTTGGTGATATGGGACATCCTTGTCTGATCCCACGAGAAACGTTTATTCTTGGGGTCATTCCTGGATTAAGAGAAATACAACTGTTTATATCATTATAGAACATTTTAATAAAAACTTGTCACCAAATCCACATTTTTTTAGAGTTTGAATCAAAAAGTCGTGTTCAATAGAATCAAATGCTTTAAAGAAATCACTGAATAAAATGAGACTTTCTGATTCAATGAAGGATTGATAATCAATCATATCCAAAATGAATCTGACATTGTTGTGTATATTCCTACCTTTAATGAAAGCTGACTGAAACTCATCTACCAGTCCGGCCAACACATGTTGAAGTCGATTAGCAAATACAAGAGCTAATATTTTATAATCATTGCAAAGAAGTGTTATTGGCCTCCAGTTATCTCATTTCATTAAATCCTTATTTGGTTTGGGCAATAGAGTTATCAAACCTGTTTTCATGGAAGAAGATAAACTTCCTTTTTCTATACATTCTTTAAAAGACTTGTACAACAGATCTTTGATGTCATTCCAGAAGTGTTTATAGAACTCTATTGTTATACCATCGATTCCTGGGGAGTTTTATTTTTCATCTACTTTATTGCCATTTCTATTTCTGTTATATTTAGATCCTCTTCTACAATGTTCTTTTCCTCCTCATCAAGTTTTTTAATTTTGTCTTTAACTGATTCAAAAAGGAAGTCACAGTCTGCATCTTGATAGTTTGATTTATATAGATTATTGTAGAAAAGCCATATTTCTTCATTTACTTGTTTTTGATCTCCAATTATTATTTGTCATTTTTCTTCTATTTAGAAATCTTTTTTTTGCTTTGCCTGCGTTTTTCTAGTCCAAAAAAGTAGGCTGAATGTTTCTCTCCTTGTTCAAGCCACCTGGCTCTTGATCTTATAAATGCCCCATTTGCTTTATTCATGTAGAGATCGTCTAGTTGAATTTGGAGGGAGTGTAACTCTCCCTTTTCCTCTATTGAAAGTTCCTAATTGTTACATAACTTGTTTATTTTTAAATTACTTCTTTTTGTTTACATTTGCGTATCTGTGATATTTCTTTTCCAGTTTCAATTGCTATCTGTTTGAGTTTAAATGTGAACCATTCCCATTTGCTTAAATTTGACATTTGGAGCATAATAACATTTTGATACAGAGCTTTGACCTGTTTGCAGAACCCTTCATTTAATAACAAATTGTTGTTAAATTTCCAAATATGATGTGATTTAATAGTTGGTTGAACAACTGTAAACTAATCAGACAATGATCTGTAAGAGGGGATGCTGAAATCTCACACTTCGTTGCCTCCTTGCATAACATCTGAGAAGTAAGCCAATAATCTGATCTTGAATATCGAGTATTATCTGAAGCACTGTTCCACGTATATTTTAAGGAGGTGGGATTAGATATCCTTCAATAGTCCACTGTGTTTGTTATTGTACATAAATTGGTTAGAACATCATCATATTCAGGTTGCTGACCTCTATGAGGTATTCCATCCATCCATGAATTCGGAGCTATATTAAAATCTCCACCAATAATAACTTTTTCTGTCAGATATATAATTTTCCACTCGTTTATGAGTAATCCTAAACTTTCCATCATGGCTCTATTGTTGGTTCTATTATTATATCCATAAACACATGTTAAGATGAACCTTTGGTCATGTATCTCTGCTACCATCAAAATCCAGTGTCCATCCGTAACACTTTTATGTTCAATGATCTTTCCTGGTAATCTATTAAATAACACCATAACACCTGCTGAGTGCGCAGTTCCTCTCCCCACTGCTGTCTCCATAGTTTTTCATCTGCTGATCCTGAGTGAGTCTCTTGTAAGAAAACACAATTTGCCTTTTGTTCCTTACAAAATTAAAAAATAGCCTTGAGTTTAACAATATTTTTCAAACCTCTAACATTAATAGAAACAAACAAAATAGACATTTTTACTCTATAAAACTCTTGAATGCGCTGTATAAAATAACTATGTGCAGGAATGAGCATGTTGTCCAAAAATACCAAGTTTCAAAGCAACCAACCTTAAATTATTATTTTTTTCCCCCTTTCTTTAGTTTTGTTTCTTATCTTTTGAATTTGTTTATTTTATTTCTCTATTCAAGTGGTTTTTTCTCTACTCTTTGAATTAACCCTTTACTCTAACTGTTCAAACATGTAGAAAATGAGGTTAATCATTTTACCTTTCGTATGCTACCATATGATGAAGACCATGTGACTCTTTTGATGTCCACATTTTAAGGCTCAATTCTCCGTCCATCTATCACAGCATATCCCTCCTTTAGGAAAGCTTTCCTGCCGCTTCGTCGAGCTTCCTCCACTGTTGACCACAGCTTTGCCCGAGCTTCTCTGTCCTCTTTAGAGAAGTCCTCCCTGAAGTACATTTTCAGCTCCTTGCAAACTCTCGCACCTTTGGATTTTTTCCATATTTCGTTCCGAATAGACCGCGTTGTATGATGATGGGTCTCGGCAGACACCTTGTAACCATGGAAACTGGTCCTTAACTTTACAGTTTAGCTTAACTACAGCACATGTGCGTCTTCACCTTCTCCTGTTTACTTCTCACTCTCTGCCACAGCGCAGCAAAAACACAGAATGTCAAAATAAAAGCGGTATTTTCAAAATAAAAGTTGACAGCCCTCTTAAGCAACACAGCCACAAAGACACTTGAAACATGTACAAAATGACAATAATAGTATGAACAGTGATAAATTATAACTATCAGCTACATATTATATTGTAATGCTGCTGTTAAGAATGTTTTTGACATTTTGTTTTATATATTTTGCTTAATATACATTTTCATAATTATATGTATATTTCATGTCAATTTTAAAATAAATTGGGAGGGGGGGGGCTCCCTGACCATTTATGCTTAGGGCCCCCAAAAGCTTAGCAGCGGCACTGGGTCTCGGCATCTTGTTTTGTGCAGCGTGGTTCTTCCTACCAAGTCGATGGACCGTGTCTACCATCTCCCTGAGTTTGTCCACTGCCACAGGAATCACCCTTGTGAGGATGCCGACGACCACTTCTTTTGTATCCTCGTTTTCTCCTTCTTTTAATCCCAGTAATCTGAGATCCCACCTTCTCTTGTACTTTGCATTTTCGGCATATTTTAGGCATATTTCTTTGAAGGAATGATTTTTACTTGTCAGGGTTTCAATTTGTTTCTGCATTTTTACAATTTCCTTATTGTTCTCTTTGACAGCTTTAGTGTTTGCCTCTATGCGGAATTCAAGAGTCTTTAGCCGCTCGTCAAGCTTTTTGAGTACTGTTTGAACGGCTTCAAATATGCTTTTGTTGCTGACCTCTCTTTTTTTTCTTGTTCTCTGTCATCCATTTTCTTGAGTTTCTTGGGGTTGGGGCTTGGCAGTGGTGTGTGGTCGTTATTACAAGTTGTTTTACCTTCATCCATCTCCTCAAACACGTCTTCATCACATGCCTCCTGGAGGGCTGTGAGGTCATAATCATGATCCGACATGTTAGCGTTTTTAGCATTAGCCATTTTTTCAAATCTTGATGAAAACAGTCAAACTACTCGAGGTAGCCGTAACTAGGCTGTCCAAAAGTTATTTCTCCATGTCGGGTTCGTTTTTCTATATTGTGGTTGGGTGCTGGTCTTGAATGTAAGGTTTTATGGACTCAATTTGTTGTTTTCTTGCTGACCCAGCTGAAAGTGCTGCTGCTGACTCCGCCATCTTGGGTCCCTCCTACAAGGCGTTTGTTAATTTTTATGTAAACCTCCGGCGGCTATTTGGCAGCAGTCATCATGTCCTCCGCGCCAAAGGAACAATGAAATAGGCATTCCAGTGCCAAGGCTCTGGAAAAAATCAATAGTAATTCCCATACCTAAAAAGGTCAGTCCCAAGGAGGACAATGACTACCGGCCGGTGGCCATAACCTCAAATGTTTTTAAATCACTAGAGAAGATCTTGATAGGGAAACTTCGAATAGCTGTGGAACCAGTGCTTGATAAATATCAGTTTGCCGCAGCACAAGTGATGCTATAGCGACTATAATGCATCTTGCCCTGAAGCACCTAGAAAATCCAGCTGGATATGTCAGACTTCTTTTTGTCGATTTTAGTTCTGCTTTTAATCTTATCCAGCCACACATCCTTCTTAAAAAACTAGTTCAGTTGAATGTTAACCCTTTTTTAGTGAGGTGGTACTACTCCTTTTTATCCAATAGGCCACAGCAGGTCAAGTTCAACTCAGCTCTGTCTGATTTGGCTGAATGTAGCACTGGTGCCCCTCAGGGGTGTGTCAGTTCACCTTTTCTGTTCACGTTGTATACCAACGACTGTGTCAGTTCTGAGCCAAACCAATTCATAGTAAAATTTTCTGATGACACAGTCATTCTTAGCCTGCTCAATGCCAATAATAATTTAAGTGTTCACCGAACTGCAGTTGACAAGTTTGTCAACTGGTGTGATGCGAATCTGCTGCATATTAACACAATAAAATCTGTAGAGATGCTGCTTGATCCTAGATCAGTTGGAGACCATAGTCCTGAAGATATCAAACAGGTGAAAACCTTCAAGTACTTGGGAGTACATGTTGACAGCGACCTGAGCTGGCGCACACAGGTGGCCAATGTGTGTGCCAGAATCCACCAGCGTCTTCATTTTTTACGTAGGCTCAGGGTTTTTGGAGTCTGTAAAAATATTATGTTGATTTTTTACAGAGCAACAATTGAGTCAGTCCTCCGTTATGGAATCACCAGCTGGTTTGGTAATCTAACAGTTAAATCCAGAGCTGAGATCTCAAGCCTAGTTAGAACTGCAGGTAAGATTATGGGAACAACACCCCCCCTTAATCCACAGGACCTGTTTGAGCAGGCGACTATGAGACAGACAAATGCCATTTTATCGGACAGTGCTCACGTTTTGAACACTGAATATGCTCTTCTGAATTCTGGGAAGAGATATAGACTTCCTCTGTGCAGGCACAATCGATATAAACACTCTTTTGTTCCTATATCAATTAAGCTTCTTAACAACCAGAAATGAATGTATGTGATGGTTTTATGTATGGAAATGAATTTGTGTATTATGACTCCAGATAATGGGTGGATGTATGTGAATGAACGGATCTATGAGTATCTGTGATGGAATGCTGGGATGTGTGACTGAACCCATATTTATGATGGAATGAATGTTTTGGTAGGTTGCTATGGTGATGTGGAGGGGGTGATGGGAGGTGATGTGAATGCCTGTGTGAATGCTTTGATGGGGAGGAGGGGGTATATGGCGGTACATGAGTAGGATCATCCAATGTCAGGTTGCGTTTGTTCCACCACTGTCTGTCTTTTTACCGTATGTCTGTATTGCATGTTGTTTTGTTTTTTATTGTATGTTATTTATGCAACACTGTCCCTGTCTCCAAGATAAATTTCTCCCTAGGGAGACCAATAAAGTAACCTAACCTAACTAACCTAAATCCCGCGAGAGTGCCAGTCTGTGGCAAACTGCATGCTAACCGCTAACTTAGCACAGTTCACCGGCGATGGCTGAGGACGAGAGGCTACAGCCAGCTCCAGCAGCTTTTAAAGCTGATGTTTGGGCATATTTTGGTTTCAAAACAAAGGAAGGCAGTTACGACTACGACAAGAGCCATGCGGTGTGTAAACTCTGCAACGCCAGATGTATTGTTATGTTAGATTATACACAGGGACTGCATATATTTGCAAGTATTTGAGACTTTTACTGAAAGGCTGATATTAATTTCTTCAGCCTGCACATAAAGAGCAGATGTTCCAGTGACTTTGAATTTTCTTTTTCGACTTCAGAAATTTCAACCTGCTTATTATAGTTAAGGGATAACCTTTTAACGGGAGCGTACCTATGTTCCCCGGGTCCTATGTTCCCCGATCGCGGCTAACTCGGTTGCTAGCTCAGCGGCTAACTCCGCTGCTAGCTCGGCAGCTAACTCATCTGCTAACTCAGCGGCTAAGTCGGCTGCTATCTCAGCTAACTGGCTAACTGTAGACGGGATCAACATCCCTATGGTTCCCCGCTTTGTATGTGATAGGGGAACATAGGGATGTTCCCACCTTTTAACAGAGTCAAGAAATCTGTTAACTTATTTTTTTCATTTGTTTATCCAAAAATCCTGCAAATGCGTGTGTTTCTTAAGCAAGCTGATGTTAAGCATGTAACAACATTGTGTGTGCTATGTGCTACAGTTTTCTTACAATTAAATTCTTTCAAAGAAACTCAATATATTGTTGTTCCTAAAGTCTCGCAATATATCGCAATATATCATATTGTTGCCCCTGTATCGTGATACGTATCGTATCGCCAGATTCTTGCCAATACACACCCCTAATTATTATTACCTGTAAGCTTTTCCATTTAATTTAGTAAAGAGCAGCAATGGTTAGTGGGTGAAATATAATCTAGTTTTCTCAGCTGTTTCCACCTTGTTTTACCTTAAATTCCAGGAAGCGACCGCAGAAGGGTTTCTATGACAAGATAGATGGTGAACAGTTTATTAGTTTTTTAGTTATTAGTTAAAAAATTCAGCCAGAAGATTTTTGCTTTAGTGCCTGAGTTTAAGAGGTTAAGTCACTACGTCTTTATTGAAGTAGCAGCATGTTGTCATTAATATTAATGAGAGCTCTTTTTCACTGTTTGTATTTGACAGTTTTTAACCTGCATCCTGTTGGGTTCAGCTGTTTGGAGTTTCCATTTTCTAAACTTCTACATTTAAACCTTCTTCAGCTCTGAACAGATTATGAAACACTGAATGATTTCAAGCATGAACTTTGTCTTCTAAAGTAACATCATTTATTCTTTATTCAGGTTGGAGAACTGCAGGTTGTCAGAGATCAGCTGTGCTTCTCTGGCCTCAGCTCTGAAGGACAACCCTTCCCATCTGAAGCTGCTGAATCTGTGTAACAACAAGCTGCAGGATTCAGGAGTGAAGCTTCTGGGTGATTTCCTGCAGAGTTCAGACTGCAGACTGGAGACTCTGAGGTCAGTTCACTGACAGTCTGTTACTATTGTTGATCTTTATGTTTAACAACTGAACATTTACGTGCATATAACTTACATCCATTAAGTTATATTTTTCATTTCATTTTAATGTGTTTTGATGAGTAATGTTTGTTTACTGATATTGATCATTCAGCGCACACACACACACACACACACACACACACACACACACACACACACACACACACACACACACACAGGGAGAGAAACATATAAAACTTGAATTTATCTATTTGGACTATACATCATTTTTATCTACATAATTTATTCTTTATTCAGGTTGCAGGACTGCAGTTTGTCAGAGATCAGCTGTGCTTCTGTGGTCTCAGCTCTGAAGTCAAACCCCTCCCATCTGAGAAAGCTGGGACTGAGTGAAAACAAACTGCAGGATTCAGGGATGAAACTACTGTGTGACTTTATTGAGAGTCCAGATTGCAGACTGGAGGATCTGAGGTAAGACAACATTTTTACTTCTGGTTTTCATGACTTGTGTTTGTTTACTGATATTGACCCTTCAGAACACACACACACACACACACACACACACACACACACACACACACTTTTAAAACCTGAACACATCTGGACTGTAAATTTATTTTTATATCCATCATTTATTCTTTATTCAGATTGAATGAATGCAGTTTGTCAGAGATCAGCTGTGCTCCTCTGGTCTCAGCTCTGAAGTCCAATCCCTCCCATCTGAGACAGCTGAATCTGGGAGGAAACAAGCTGCAGGATTCAGGGATGAAACTACTGTGTGACTTTCTTGAGAGTTCAGACTGCAGACTGGAGGATCTGAGGTAAGACAACATTTTTACTTCTGTGCTGACATGAATAAGATGTGACAGTTGTGATGACACTAAACTGCAGACATAAAGCTGATATTAGGCTGATCCACACTGAGTATATTAATGGTAAAGTCTATTTTCTTCATCAGTGGTTTAGTCCATCAGCTGTGTCAGATTAATGTTGAGCTGCACATTTAAAACCTTTATATAACAAGAAGAATTCAATACTGGATAATTCACTCTGAACCTCTTCATCTCTTTTCCTTTGATATTTGAAAGTTTTAACCTGCTTCCTGTTGGGTTCAGGTGTTTGGAGTTTCCATCTTCTAAACTTGAGGGCTGGACAAAAAAATACTTAATCTGATTAATCGTGGTTCTTATTTGAATGATAAATAATCCATAGTTGAAATCCAGAGATGGATCTTTGCATTTACACCTTTACTCAGTAAATGTGAACATGTGCACTGTGTTGTGTGTCTGCAGTGGTTACTTGTTGTAAATGGTTCAGTTAGAGCAGCATGATGAGTAAAATGTCTGCTGGGTGGAAATCGAGTTATTACAACATGCACTTAAATGTTATTTTAAGTTAAAAAGCAACATAGATGCTAGCTGCTATATTAGCTGCCTAGAGCCGTGGTCTCCAACCTGCTCCTGGAGAGCTACTGCCCTGCATGTTTTACATATCTCCCCACTCTAACACATCTGATTCTAAGTATTAGCTCATTATCAAGCAGCTGAAGCTCATCAAAGGGCTTGATAATGAGTTAATTATTAGAATCAGGTGTGTTAGAGTGCAGAGATACCTAAAACATTAAGGGCAGTAGCTCTCCAGGAGCAGGTTGGAGACCACCGGCCTAGAGTCACAACAGTCCCAGAAACCGAGCCATGAAAAGTGTCAGTCGGTGGACTCGCTGCAGTTTACGGGACTGTGATGACTCAGGATGGTCAGCTGACTCTGGCTGTCTTGTAGGGATCTAAGCATCACATCTACAAGAGGAACAGACTGAAACAAGACTCCACACACTGATCTGAGCTCTCTGATTGTGTTTGTTAACAAGATATTATCTGTGACTCTGAGATGTGAAACTGTGGAAGTGGACTGAACAGTGATCAGATTCTACTGTATTCAGTGTGTCTCTAGCTGCCGGGGAGCTAACAGCAGCCAGCAGCTGTCTGCAGTATCAGACTGATGTCAACACTAATACAAACAGTGCACATTAACTAATGAGCAGACTTTCACTTTCTGCTGTCTGTGCTCAAAGTGATAAAGTTTAAACAGCAGCTACTGACAGTCCATGTGCTGCTTTACAGGATCGCTCTTATGTTTATTAAATATACATAATGATGAAGCCCTTGGAAGTGATGCAGGTCTTTCATTATTATTGGTCAACTGTAGGGCTGCACAATTAATCACATTTTAATTTTGGCTTCGATTAAATTAATGTGATCGAGCGATATTGATGCTTCCTCTGTCCGTAGAGCGCCCCGAATCAAAGCATTTATTCCACTGTGAAGCAAATCAAGCGCTCCTTAAACCACTGTCTGATCTGAGCCTGTGTGAGCCAATCAGAGCTGCTCCCTGCCTGAAGTTTCTTGGATGCAGTCTGAAAGAGTAACGCATGAAAAAAACATCAGCAGAGGGTGAGGAGTCTTTCCCTCGAAGCGGATCATCATGCTTTGTCTGGAAATGACCCATACTGAAAAAGTCAACACATTTTCAGAAATGTATACAAATGAGTCAAGAGAGAAAAAACAACTTTCATAATTTAATAAATTTGCAGAAAGGTGTAAGATGTGTTTTCACTTTGTCAGTTTGGCTTATTGAGTGTAGACTGATGGAGAAAATATTTATTCAACATTAAATTGACACTATAACATTATACAGTATGTAATAATAGAGGAAGGGGTCTGAATACTTTATGAAGTGACTGTTCATAGCTAAATACCACTCGATGGACTCAGCAAACATTATGACGTCATAGCAGGAAACTGACAGGTGTATTAATGATTGAGTCTTCCACTTAGAGAGGTCTGCTATTGGTTCTGGTTTCACTCTGAGAGCAACATTAACAGGTTATATCTAGAAATGTTTTAGTGCTTTAGTAATTTAACTACTGGTTGAACAGTGATGACACCCACAAAACACAGGAAATACATTTTACCAGTTAATAAATGTTTGAAACAAACCATCAAAAAGACTAATGTCCATATTTCAGCTCTGAAACAAAGAAAGCAGAAGTGATTATCTAAGTTCAACTAGTTTATTACTGAGGAACATATAAATACTGTTTCACTAAATATCTTTTCTACATTGTTTCTTCTAATAACTAAACTAACTGTCTGCTGACCAATAAAAGACTTCCAGATGTCTTAGAAGTGGATCAGGATCAGAGTTGATTTATTGTACAGATGGAAATAAAGAAGATCTCTCATTAAGACTTTTTAAACTGAAGCAACTAAAGCAGCATAAAGCTGCTGCTGTGTTTTAAACAGCAGCAGGTGTTTCACATTCAGAGGTTTGAGGCTGAGCTGCAGGTTGAGTGGAGGTGTGTGAGGAAGTTTATTAGTGCTGTTGAACGTAACCGCTGTGAAACAATCAGAAAATAACGTTTTATTGATCTGATTCACCGGCTTTCTTACTGTCAGCGCTCCCTCTCTTCATTCACTCTCTAGCTCGCTCGACCACAGCTAACACAACAGCGTCCTGTAGCCGCTTTCTGATGAAGCAACTCCCCCCAGTGTTTCCCATTAATTATACAGACTGTGGCGGCCCTCCATAGTCTAATTTGAGCTGCTCTGCCCTTTGTTTCACAGCTGAAATATGGACATTAGTCTTTTTTTGATGGTTTGTTTCAAACATTTATTAACTGGTAAAATGTATTTCCTGTGTTTTGTGGGTGTGACTTTTTACTGTGTCATCAATGTTCAATCAGTAGTTTAATAATTAAAGCACTAAATAGTTTAGAACACAATTAATTTGTTTAAATAGATGTAAGCTCTTCATGTTGCTCTCAGAGTGAACCAGAATGATGCATTTAACTTAAAAATGTATCCCGGACCCCCCTAGAGCAGAGGTGTCAAACTCATTTTCATTCAAGGGCCACATAATTTGATCTGATGTGTGACCTTTTACTTTAGAACACTATGTAATTTAAATAGAAAGCAATGAAGGAAGGAAGGACAGAAGGAAGGGAGGAAGGACATAAGGAAGAAAGGAAGGGAGGAAGGACAGATGGAAGAAAGAAAGGAAGGAACAAAGAAAAGATAAGGAAGGAAGGAAGGAACAAAGAAAAGATAAGGAAGGAAAGAAGGAAAGACAGGCAAAAGGAAGGAGGAAAGAAAGGTAGGAAGGACAGAAGGAAGAAAGGAAGGATGGAAGGACAGATGGAAGGTATGAAAAGAACACAGGAAGGAAAGTGGGCCGTATTGGACCCCTGGGTGGGCCGGTTCTGGCCCGCGGGCCGCATGTTTGACACCCCTGCCCTAGAGGGTCGACTGAGGTCTCACCACCATAGTCTCTCATGGTTCAGGGTCCTTTTCTACAGTGAGGAGGAATAAAGTAGTAATATTCCTGCATTGAACAGACTGAGAGCAGAGGAGAGCGACGGGACGAGAAGTGACAGCAAACAGCAGCAGAGGCTAACGTTAGCTGCTCCTCTCTGTCTCAGCGAGGCGGAGCTGAGCCTCCGTACAGCAGAGACAGAGACGCTGGGAAATGATCATTCACGAGCAAGGAACACATCACCAACGAGCTACGTTTTAACGGATTTATTGACAGAATTTGAATGAATTGTGTATTCTTGATGCGGAACGATTCTTGATACGGTGATTCTTGATGCGGTGTGGGGAGGTCGGACGAAGGATCCGCCGCTGCGCCCGGGCAGTGACGAACCCCCAGGAACCTATAAGAGAGGAGAGAAGAACAGAAGAGAGGGCGGGGGGGAGGGAAACTCGAAAGCGAGAGTGAACGAGGGGGAAGCTGTTAGGTCTGTTTATATAGGAGCCGGAAGGGGTGTAATTGGTGTGTGTTCCCGCTCCTGAAACTGCGCTTATCAAGCTTCGACAACTTCAGTCATTTAACTATATAATCCTCACAAAAGAAGATAACTAGTCCTATATGGCTCAGCCCTAAAACAACGTAACGCTTTGGAGAGTGTGCAGAGTAGACGTGATATTAATTTTTAATGTACCGCCATACCGGTGTATTTCATTACGACACTGTTTCAGACGGGACCCTTTTCAGTGTTGCGCTTCCTGCCGAGTGAGTTAAGATCTACAGTCTATGGTTAAGATGAGATAGTTCACGCACCACATCCTGGTTTTTAATAATTAGTCAGTAAACTCAGCATCGTCTGACGCAGGCTAGAAAATGTGCACTTTTATTTACAGTTAAAAACATTTCGCTGTGTTTCAGCTTCTGTCAAACTAACGGAGCTGCGGTGGCTTCCTGTCTAAGCTTTCAAAATAAAACAAACAAAGTTGTGGCTGTAAAATACGAGAGAAAACGGGAATGTTGACAGCTCTGATATTACTACTAATGTGGAATTCTACAATATTCACTCATCATGACAGTGAAATAGTCCATCCTAAGTCAGTCAGTCTGACTGACTTAGGATGAGCCCAGAACACAGGAATGCATGAAAGAGTCAATATTTAACAGGGGGGTTAATAAGCGTTGTTATAATGGGTTTCAATGGGGACATGTTTGTCTCTAAGGATCTCAGAGGGAATAATAGTGCATCAAAATCAGTGTTGTTGTTAATCATTGACATTTCCCAGACTGTGATAATCTCCCCCAAAATAATTCACTTTGCATTTATTATATAGAAATTAGGGCTGCCAGCGTTAGCGCGTTAATCGCGATTACATTAATGCAATCCATAACGCGTTAATATTTTTTAATCGCATTTCAATTTTGCAAGCCTTTTTGTCCCTTCTACTCTCCCGTAGACGGCTCCTCTAGCTGTAGCGCTATGCTTTGAAGTGGCCTCCTGCAGTAAACCTACCGCGCTGATGGAAAGTAAGAGAGCTACTGGACTTTTGAACGGCTTGTTTAACTTTAAAACACTTCCAGACGCTTCAGTTGACAAGTCAAAAGTAAAATGCAACCTGTGTCAAACGGAGTTTAACTACCACCGGAGTACGTGGTAGGTGCAGCCAAGTGTTTTGGAGTGTGCAGCAGAGCCGTGATCGATTCCCAGTTAAGACACTCTGGTAAGAAATGCTTTACATTATGGGCTTAAAACTGCCTTGAAATGTAAAATAAGAGGATTTAAACCCTTCAACAGGCAGGGATGGAAAATGAGATGTAAGTAAAATATTTCCACTCATATTTTTAATATATTGTAACGTCCCTCAATAAACACCGAGACGTTAGCCGGTTTAGCTGGCTCTTTATTCCTTTTTATTACACAGGCTACTGTGGGCCGTAGCTAACACCAAAACAACCAAACCTAATGTAGTAGCTCCTTAGCCACACACGTGCTGCCGTCTTCTTCTCAGAGGCTAACAACAACAACACACCTGCACGCTGCAAGTCTCACTCTCAAGATGCGTTCACAGACACTCGGGGAAAAACAGCACTTTAACTGAACAGAACAGAAACTGGCTTAAACTCTCAAATTTTATAACACAACACTGTTTAAGGGTTAAACATGCAATTAAAAATGTGATTAATCGCGATTAACTATGGGAATTCTGCAATTAATCGCGATTTTAAAAATTAATCGTTTGACAGCCCTAATAGAAATTAATTCATTTTCTCTCTTTTTTTCTTTACATTAAAAAATCAGGCATATGTAAACAAACTGGCATTTAAAGGGTTAAAATCCTGAACATTATTATTATTGTTATCAGGACTGATGTTTGTTTTAAAAAATAATTAATTAAAAGTAGACAATAATACTAATTTATATATTTTTAATTAATGGTAGTCCTTTTACAGACATTTGTGTCCCTCAACAAGCATTTTCTGCCCGTTCCACTGCTTCCACTCTACAATAAACCCCCCAAACATGTTCCTCTTAGCCCTGCTCTTTACATCCCTCCATCATGTCCTTCCTTTCTACTGTCACTAACTGCCGCTCTGACTTTTATAGTGTATATGTGTGAAATAACTCTGCATGTATGTATTATAATAGCTCTTATAATACATACATGCACTGTAGTGTTAAAAAACTCAAATATATAAATAAATAAATCACTGCACATTAATGTTACATATTTTATTTTTTAGTTAATCTGCCTGATAATGTTTTAAACAAGAATCAACTTTGGATTTTGAAAATTAAAAATGCTAAAATAAAATAAAATAACAATGTTGTATAAAGACTAAAGACACTATTTGTTTGCTCTCCTTGTTTGTTCAGTATTTCTCTTTAAAAGCAAGTCAGCACAAAAAAGTTGGCTCAACTTAAATCTATACATTCACTCAGTATGTATCCTCTGATATTTTAACAACACAATATAACATGTTGTCTCAACTAATTCAGTTACAAAAAGTTGGCTCAACAATATAAAGTTAAGTCAACATTAATCAAGTTGAGGTTTAATGTTTGCTCATAATGTACTCAGAGGCATTTACTAAAGGTCAGCCAATCAAATGTGACTCCGTAGCTAACAGAGCATTATGGAGAGAGATTAGAAGAGATGTGTTTTAATATCAGTGGCAAAAACTTTGTTTCCATGTCCAGAACAATGTGGCTGAGCTCTGATTCATTTCAAACCATCTTTATAATCTTTAATGAATATTATTTATTACATTACAAGAAAAAAGTAAACATCAAATATTGACAGTCCATGTGTTGCTTTATGGGATAGCATTTATATTCTGAAATGATGAAGCCCTTGCAAATGATGTATTTCATTATTATTGGTCAACTGTTTTGCACATGTAGTTCTAAAAATATAGATGTGTCATATTTTAGTCTGTTTGCACTTTTTAACTTGTTTGGCTGCACAACATGAGTTAGTATAGATGGAGTCAGTGGTGGAGCTGCAGAGTTTAAGAGGTGAAGTCACTACATCTTTATTGAAGTAGCAGCATGTTATCATTAATATTAATGAGAGCTCTTTTTCACTGTTTGTATTTGACAGTTTTTAACCTGCATCCTGTTGGGTTCAGCTGTTTGGAGTTTCCATTTTCTAAACTTCTACATTTAAACCTTCTTCAGCTCTGAACAGATTATGAAACACTGAATGATTTCAAGCTTGAACTTTGTCTTCTAAAGTAACATCATTTATTATTTATTCAGAGTGTGGCAGTGCAATCTATCAGAGATCAGCTGTGCTTCTCTGGCCTCAGCTGTGAAGAACAACCCCTCCCATCTGAGAGTGATGAGTCTGGGTCAAAACAAGCTGCAGGATTCAGGAGTGAAGCTTCTGTGTGACTTTGTGAAGAGTCCAGACTGCAGACTGGAGGAACTGTGGTCAGTTCACTGACAGTCTGTTACTATTGTTGATCTTAATGTTTAACAGCTGAACTTAATTTTTGTACATTTATAATTTACATCCATGATGTCTTTGAAAACTGTAGAAGATATTCACTGTAAGTTGTTAAAGTAAATTAATGTTAACATCTGTGTACAGAAGATCAACTAATGTTTTAAGATGGGGCTGTCAAAAAACACATTTTCTTAATTGCTGAATTTCAATAGTTATTTGTGATTAATCACATTTTTTATCACGTTTAAACTTCTCTTATTTTGCATTTCACAACAGTTTTTAAAACCATATTAACAATGTAAAGTAATTCTTACCAGTATATCTTGATTGAGATTAATTAATACATTTTGCTCAATCCTTAATCGCATCGAGATTAACACGTTAACTTTGACAGGCTTTGTTAAATTTGCATGAATTGTGCAGTAATAAGTAATGTGCTTTAATGAATTGTGTTTGTGTTTTTTTGGGGGGGGTTTTACGTATATTGCTCCTCCAGAATACACACACATTTTCTTAATTTTTAAAAATCATTTATTCTTTATTCAGGTTGCAGAACTGCAGTTTGTCAAAGATCAGCTGTGCTTCTCTGGTCTCAGCTCTGAAGGACAACCCCTCCCATCTGAGAGAGCTGCAGTTGGGTAAAAACAACCTGAAGGATTCAGACATGAAGCAGCTGTCTGATCTTCAGAAGAGTCCAGACTGCAGACTGGAGACTCTGAGGTCAGTAGAGAGTTGGAGTCACTCTGTGCTGGTTTCAGCAGTTTAGTATTAAACACAGTCAGTATAAAAGCAAAGATCCAGTATTTCCTGGTGAACCTCCAACCTTCTCAGTGCTGCTCAGTGAAGCTGTGAGAGGAGAATGGTGACAGGCTTCAGGATTGGACAGAAAGACAGAGAGAGAACAGTCAGCCAATCGGATGAGCCAGAAGCTTGTTGTGATC
This sequence comes from Scomber japonicus, assembly GCF_027409825.1. NCBI lineage: Eukaryota > Metazoa > Chordata > Actinopteri > Scombriformes > Scombridae > Scomber > Scomber japonicus. Next base: position 35,472,189 of record NC_070583.1, on the reverse strand, counting down.
ATGTGTTTGAGTTGATGTGAAGACGACTGTTGTTGTGTTGATGTCTGCAGGAAGGCTGCTGCTCTTTATACTGGATGTGCTGCATCACTGACTGACAGCTGATGAAGTGAGTCTCACTAAACACTCATTTATCACCTCTGTTGTTTCTTCTTCTCTCATCAGCTGGAAGGATTGATGATCTCTGTCAGAGTGAGTGAACATCCAGGAGTGTTGAGAGAGGATCAGCTGGATCCTGATGATCCATCTGGACCGGAGTCTGGATCTGGATTTTGTCGTCTTCACTTAAGTCTCTGAACATGAGCTGTTTGATGCAGAAAAGATCAAGTATAACAGGTTATAAGTCAGACTGTGAGCCTGGGCTCATATTTATCAAGCGTCTCAGAATCACACTGAGAGTTAACGAGGGCTAAAACTAATGAATGAAGCAGAAGAGAATTGACTGTGACTTTCAGCAGGAGAAGGATTACTGCTGGGAGAGAGTGAGACGTCGCTGTTTTACCACAGTCAGAGCAGCAAAGTAGAAATAATGATGACGTGTTGTAGTTTTCTCACAGTCTCAGCTGGAAACATTAAACAGTGGTAATTTGGTATATTATGTGTAGACAGGTAACCAGACAGGTAACTTACCAAGGTTATGGAACAAAACTATGATGCCAAAATTCAATGTAAGATATTTACAAACTGTAAAGAAAGTGTGAAAAAGCTCTGCTATACATGTTTCTGTGATTACATAATTTACTATTTTTTACTATATTATATTTTATGTTTGTTGTTATTTTTATATTGTATATTTGTAATCATTTGTCAATTTTAGTAATTTTCTACTACTACTACTTTGGTAATATAGATTTCTGATCTATTTGAATTTGAGAAGTAATTGTCGTTTATATGTTATTCAAGATAAAATGTAATTTGACTGAATTTAAACCTGCTTGTTAATTGTTAGTTTGCCAAAGGTCCATCAATGATCTGTAATCTGGGTTTGTTTGGTTTGCAGTATGTTTAGTTACAGTTCACATAGCAGCAACATTTAGTGTTAAATTAAAACAGACAAGTATTTAGTTTAGTTGTTTATTGGTTTATTTCTGTGTTCAGTAATAAATCATTTTATTTCTGTGCTACTTACCAACTACTTCCTGTATTTATACACTGGTTGACATCAAGTATGGGAGGATTTATTTTATTTAGTTAAATGTTTGGTTTAGTTTCTATATGATTTTCTGTGTGATTACATCATTTAATATTTTTTACTATATTATATTTAATATGTTTGTTGATATTTTATTTCTTTCTGTGCTACTTACCAACTACTTCCTGTATTTATACACTGGTTGACATCAAGTATGGGAGGATTTATTTTATTTTACTTAGTTAAATGTTTGGTTTGGTTTCTATATGATTTATACTTGTTGTGGCTTGTGATAAGGATTATATTTATATGTATGTTTGTTGTAAATAATGTTGATTAATGCTGATTCATTCACTCAAGTAGTGCACAAATCAAGTAGTTTTAATCAACTTGAGTATTTCCACTTTATATTTTCTGTATAATATTGAAATATGATGTTGCAGCCATTATACATTTATGGATTATTTTTAATGTTGTGTAACAGTCTGTTTTAACTCTGGTTGGTGTATGGAGGAGCTCACCAGGACAGGCTCATTATTCATTCATTATTATAAGGATTTATGTTCTTATTTTAGGTGACATAGCTCAATAATATGTTGGATGAACTCATGTTGACCTGAGTATTTTTAATTAATCGCTGCCATCTAGCGGTCACTGTAAGGAACTGCACTGATTACATTTATCAAGTTAATTCAATGCAGGCCGGTTTGATAGCATACTACCACTTCTGCTTATTTTAAGCACAGTGACATAAATTAGGAAGTAACAGAAACTGTTTTTCCCTTTATTGACAAAACATTTTCAATTTCTTCTCACACAAAATTATGAAAAATGAAAAATATTAATTTGAGGTTTAACAGAAGAAAAGTTTCTCATTATAATGACTTGCATCATTTTTTTTCATTTCTTCCATAATCACTGATAAGTTTTAAAGTGTTTGAAAGCAACAGGATGAGATAAAAGGATTTCAGTTTGTTTGTTTATTGTTGTGTTTTTCTTTTAATTAATGCATTTTTGTATCAGGGTCAGTGAAGTGTTTTGTGTTCATGTGGTTTAGTTAAAATGTGAAAATAAACGCATGAACTTTATGTTTTTATGGACCCAGCATCACATTTCTGCTTTTAATCTATTTTGAGAGAATATATTAGAGGATCATCGTTTGGCTCGGTTCAAGCTGGTGTGAAAAAGTATGAGTAAGTTTACAGTGAACATATAAATCCTGTTTTGGTTTAGGCTACTAATAAGAACAATAAGTATTTGTATAGCAGTTGTCATACAAGAAATGCTTCAAAGTGCTTTACAACAAAATACATTATATCAAACACAAAGTGCTTCACATTAAAATGACCTAAAAGGAGCATAAAACAATGTTTTAAAAAAAAAACATAAAAAGAAATATTGTATATTAAAATATATATATATTGTAATATTGAAATATTATCAGGGCTCTCAAGTTTCATGAATAGTTTGCAGTGATGTTACATCTGTTAGGACCGGAGCGACTCCAAACTCTGACTTTTGGCCCCAGCGGCCCCTCGGCCCCTCGGCCCCGACCAGTTCTCAATTATTTTTGCTACTTAAAACTATTTCAATTTTACACTCTGTTCATAACTGACCAGCACAAATAAACATGAAAATAATGGGTTAATCCAATAAAAGACTAATTCAGCTTAATAAAATGAATAGTTTTATGATATTGATCCCAAATGGATCAATAAGAAAAAAGATATTTGGCCCCAAATGAGCCTTTTAACCTTCACACACTGTTCATATTCAGACCATTCACAGTATCCCTGCAGAATTAGTCTCTAACAGATTTCTGCACAACAAACCATTCATGAATACTTCATCATCAGTCACATATAAACAGCAAGATGAATCATAATGAAGCTTTCAGAGAGCAGACAGTTTATTCCTCCGTTTTTACACTTTGTGTTTATGGAGAAAAAACATGAATTGTATTAAATGTGAAGAATATAACACTATTTATTTATTTTTATGTTTTGAATAAATATGGGTCAAACATTTATCAGCTGCTCACAGATGTTTTAAAGAGGTTGAAATATTTTACTAAGTTCAAAGTAAAAAAGTATTTAAGGTGTTTTTACAGCTTTAAAATATAAAAATGGGTCAAATTTGATCCTGAACAGCATGTAAGGGTTAAACAGCCGTGCTCAACGTGTGCGTGCGTGCGGGTGCGTGTGTGTGTGTTCGTGTGCGTGTTGGACTGTGCGCGCGCATTTCCGTGTATAGATGGTGTGTGTTGTAAGTGTGTGTGTCAGATATTGATGCCTTGATGACAGAGGTTTCTTTTCTTCCTTCCTTCCTTCCTTCCTTCTTTCTTTCCTTCCTTCCTTCCTTCTCTTCCTTTTCTTCCTTCCTTCCTTCCTTTTCTTCCTTCCTTCCTCCTTCCTTCCTTCTTTCCTTCCTTCCTTCCTTCCTTCCCGACCCTCCTTTTGTAAATATGTTCCTTCTTTCCTTCCTTCCTTCCTTCCTTCCTTTTCTTTCCTTCCTTCCTTCTTTCCTCCCTCCCTTCTCTTCCTTCCTTCTCTTCCTTTCTTCCTTCATTATACATTAAACACAGGTGTGGGCTGTTTGGGCAGGTAGAGGCTACACAGACCCGCGTGCGTATGAGAACGTGCTCGCAGCGGGAGAAAAAAAACAACTTATCTTCATAATCTACCCAGCAACAAGAAATACTATTTTCTGATTGGCTGGTAGGTCGCTAACTCGGGACAGCTGTGAACTCAGCAGAGAAATGTAAGAAATTTACAAACTGTAAAGAAAAGTGTGAAAAACCTGGTTGACATCAAGTATGAGAGGATTTATTTTATTTTATTTAGTTAAATGTTTGGTTTAGTTTCTATATGATTTATACTTGTTGTGGTTTGTGATAAGGATTATATTTATATGTATGATGTGTTTATTGTAAATAATGTTGACTGATTCATTCACTCAAGTAGTGAACAAATCAAATACTTTTAATCAACTTGAGTATTTCCACTTTATACTTTCTGTATAATATTGAAATATGATGTTGCAGCCATTATACATTTATGGATTATTTTTAATGTTGTGTAACAGTCTGTTTTAACTCTGGTTGGTGTATGGAGGAGCTCACCAGGACAGGCTCATTATTCATTCATTATTATAAGGATTTATGTTCTTATTTTAGGTGACATAGCTCAATAATATGTTGGATAAACTCATGTTGACCTGAGTATTTTTAATGAATCGCTGCCATCTAGTGGTCACTGTGAGGAACTGATTACATTTATCAAGTGCAAGGAGTTAGATCAGAGGTGTCAAACTCATTTTAGTTCAAGGGCCACATACAGCCCAATTTGATACTAAAATAGGTCATTATTTTGAGATACTAAGTCACTATTATGAGATAAGTCCCCTGTAACCCCTGGTTACCAAAACAGTTTAGACAAACAGAGCAGAACCCAGAGTGATAAAACATATAGAGCTGTAACCTGGAGCAGTCACACTACTGCTGCTCTTTCTGCGGAGCTCAAACCCCGGTGAGTTTTTCATTCAAACTAATGTGTATAAATATGACATTATTCACTGACAACGTCATTTAGTTTAGAGAAAAGGAAAAAGAAAAGAAAAACGGTAGCTCTAGCCGCGCTAGCGTTAGCAACGGTTAGCCACCGCTAATGTTGACAACCGTTGGTGCTAATGGTGCTAACGTTAGCGGCCATTAGCACCCGCTAGCATTGATAGCCGTTGGAGCTAATAAAACAAATGTTAGCTGATTATTACCTATTACCTGATTATTCTGAGTTGCGTGTGTGTGTGAGTGTGTGTGAGAGAGAGAGAGAGAGAGAGAGAATTATAACTTGTAAAAATAGAAGAAGAGTGAATTTGAAAGAAAAGAAAAAGGTATTTGATCTGTGTAGAGATTTTTTTTTTTTTGCTTTGTGGTTACAAGGCCAGCTCCTCCTCCTCTTCATCATCCCTTCATCCTCTTCATCATCATCATCATCTGCATCGAAATCACCAGAGACCTTCATTCTTCAGGTCGGCTGGTTCCTCCAGTGAACATTACAGTAGGGCTGAAACACACACACACACACACACACCTGCAGCCCATCTCTCACACAAACACACACACATACACACACACACCTGCAGCCCATCTCTCACACAAACACACACACACTTATTCTGAGTCACTTTAATTAAAGTAATGAATAATAATATATTTAAATGAAACTTGTATGTATTGATGTGTGTTTCTATAAGTTTGGACATTTTTAAGAGGAAACTCAAAACTCACCTGTTCAGCCGGCTTTTGATTAAACATGAAAAATGTTTTTAACCCTTTAATTTTATTCTATTGTGCTTTCTTTCCTTCCTTCCTCCCTTCTTTTCTTCCTTCCTTCCTTCCTTCCTTCCTTCCTCCCTTCTTTCTTTCTTTCCTTCCCTCCTTCCTTTTCTTCCTTCCTTCCTTCCTTTTCTCCCTTCCTCCCTTCTTTCTTTCCTTCCTTCCTTCCTTCCTTTTCTTTCTTCCTTCCTCCCTTCTTTCTTCCTTTTCTTCCCTTCCTTCCTTCCTTCCATCATCTCTTCCTTCTTTCCTTCCTTCCTTCCTTCCTTCCTTCCTTCCATCATCCCTTCCTTCCTTCCTTCCTTCCATCATCTCTTCCTTCCTTCCTTCCTTCCTTCCTTCCTTCCTTCCATCATCTCTTCCTTCCTTCCTTCCTTCCTTCCTTCCTTCCTTCCTTCCATCATCTCTTCCTTCTCTTCCTTCCTTCCTTTTCTTCCTTCCTTCCTTTTCTACTTTCTTTCCTTCCTTCCTTCCTTCTTTCCTCCTTACCTTCCTCCCTCCCTCCTTCTTTCCTTCCTGCCTCCCTCCTTCTTTCCTTCCTTCCTTTCCTTCCTTCCTCCTTAATTTCCTTCCTTCCTTCCTTTCCTGCCTCCCTCCTTCTTTCCTTCCTTCCTTCCTTCCTTCCTTCCTCCCTTCCTCTTTTCCTGTCCACCTTCCTTCTTTCCTCTGTCCTTCCTTCTTCCTCCCTCCCTTCCTTCCTTGACTGGAGGACAAGGTGGTTTAGGTTGAAAGCAACGTTCACAGTTGGAGACAGGAAGCAGACGGAGGTCTCCAGTGTCAAAGTCAGACACTTCATTCAGCTTATGAGGTGTTACTTTAACTTAATGCTGCCAGTGTAGAAACACAACCATACACATTTTAATACTGTAGTGTCTAATATCACCTTCCTTCCTTTCCTTCCTTCCTCCCTTCCTCTTTTCCTATCCTCCATCCCTCCTACCTTCCTTCCTTTCCTTCCTTCCTCCCTCCCTTCCTTCCTTGACTGGAGGACACCAGGAGGGTTAAGGTGGTTTAGGTTGAAAGCAACGTTCACAGTTGGAGACAGGAAGCAGACGGAGGTCTCCAGTGTCAAAGTCAGACACTTCATTCAGCTTATGAGGTCTTACTTTAACTTAATGCTGCCAGTGTAGAAACACAACCATACACATTTTAATACTGTAGTGTCTAATATCACATGTTTTACTGCTAGATCACATATTTGGTTGGGGGAAAAACAACATGTAGCTTTTCTGCATATCACCATATTTCACATTCAGATTCACTTTAACCCTTGTGTCGTCCTCCCGGCTCTTATTCTTCTTCCCTCCTTCTTTCATTCCCTCCCTCTTTCCGCCCTCCTTTCCTTCCTCCCTCCCTTCTTTCCTTCCTTCCCTCCTTTCCTCCCTTCCTTCTTTCCTTCTTTCCTCCCTCCCTTCTTTCCTTCCTTCCCTCCTTTCCTTCCTTATTCCTTCCTCCCTTCCTCCTTTCCTTCCTTATTCCTTCCTCCTTTCCTTCTTTCCTCCCTCCCTCCGTCTCTTTCTTTTCTCTGTCCTTCTTTCATACCTTGCTTCCTTCCTTCGTTCCTTTGCTCCCTTCTTCCTTCCTTCCTTCCTTCCTTCCTTCCTCCCTCCCTTCTTTCCTTCCTTCCCTCCTTTCCTTCCTTATTAGTTCCTCCCTTCCTTCTTTCCTTCTTTCCTACCTCCCTCCGTCTCTCTTCCTTTCCTTTGTCCTTCTTTCATACCTTGCTTCCTTCCTTCGTTCCTTTCCTCCCTTCTTCCTTCCCTCCTTCCTTACTCCCTCCTTTCCTTCCTCCGTCCTTTCCTTCCTTCCTCCCTCCCTCCCTTCTTTCCTTCCTTCCCTCCTCCCTTCCTCTTTTCCTTTCCTCCCTCCCTCCTTCCTTCCTCCCTTCCTCTTTTCCTTTCCTCCCTACCTTCCTTCCTTCCTTCCTTTCCTCCTTTCCTTCCTTCCTCCCTAATTTCCTTCCTTCCTTTCCTCCCTCCCTCCCTCCTTCCTTCTTTCCTCTGTCCTTCCTTCCTTCCTCTTTTCCTTTCCTCCCTCCCTCCCTCCTACCTTCCTTCCTTCCTTCTTTCCTCTATCCCTCCTACCTTCCTCCCTCCCTTCCTTCCTTGACTGGAGGACAACAGGAGGGTTAAGGTGGTTTAGGTTGAAAGCAACGTTCACAGTTGGAGACAGGAAGCAGACGGAGGTCTCCAGTGTCAAAGTCAGACACTTCATTCAGCTTATGAGGTCTTACTTTAACTTAATGCTGCCAGTGTAGAAACACAACCATACACATTTTAATACTGTAGTGTCTAATATCACATGTTTTACTGCTAGATCACATATTTGGTTGGGGGAAAAACAACATGTAGCTTTTCTGCATATCACCATATTTCACATTCAGATTCACTTTAACCCTTGTGTCGTCCTCCCGGGTCTTATTCTTCTTCCCTCCTTCTTTCATTCCCTCCCTCTTTCCACCCTCCTTTCCTTCCTTCCTTCCTCCCTCCCTTCTTTCCTTCCTTTTCTACCTTCCTTCCTTCTTTCCTTCCTTCCTCCCTTCCTCCCTTCCTCTTTTCCTTTCCTCCATCCCTCCTACCTTCCTTCCTTTCCTTCCTTCCTCCCTAATTTCCTTCCTTCCTTCCTCCCTCCCTCGTACCTTCCTTCTTTCCTCCTTCCTTCCTCCTTTCCTTCCTTCCTCCCTAATTTCCTTCCTTCCTTCCTTCCTTCCTTCCTCCCTAATTTCCTTCCTTCCTTTCCTCCTTTCCTTCCTTCCTCCCTTCCTCTTTTCCCTCCCTCCCTTCCTTCCTTTCCTCCTTTCCTTCCTTTCTCCCTAATTTCCTTCCTTCCTCCCTTCCTCTTTTCCTTTCCTCCCTCCCTCCCTTCTACCTTCCTTCCTTCTTTCCTCTATCCCTCCTACCTTCCTCCCTCCCTTCCTTCCTTGACTGGAGGACAACAGGAGGGTTAAGGTGGTTTAGGTTGAAAGCAACGTTCACAGTTGGAGACAGGAAGCAGACGGAGGTCTCCAGTGTCAAAGTCAGACACTTCATTCAGCTTATGAGGTGTTACTTTAACTTAATGCTGCCAGTGTAGAAACACAACCATACACATTTTAATACTGTAGTGTCTAATATCACATGTTTTACTGCTAGATCACATATTTGGTTGGGGGAAAAACAACATGTAGCTTTTCTGCATATCACCATATTTCACATTCAGATTCACTTTAACCCTTGTGTCGTCCTCCCGGGTCTTATTCTTCTTCCCTCCTTCTTTCATTCCCTCCCTCTTTCCGCCGTCCTTTCCTTCCTTCCTTCTTCCTTCCTTCCTCCCTCCCTTCTTTCCTTCCTTTTCTACCTTCCTTCCTTCTGTCGTTCCTTCCTTCCTTCTTTCATTCCTTCCTTCCTTCCTTCCTTCCTTCCTTCCTTCCTTCCTTCCTTTCTCTTCCTTCCTTTCTTTCCTTCACTTCCTTCCTTTCTTCCTTCCTTCCTTCTCTTACTTCCTTCCTTCCTCCCTTCTTTCTTTCCTTCCTTCCATCATTTCTTCCTTCCTCCTTCTCTTCCATCTCTTCCTCCATTCTTCATTTTCTTCCTTCCTCCCTTCTTTCTTTCCTTCATTCCTTCCTCTTTTCCTTTCCTCCCTCCCTTCCTCCCTACTACCTTCCTTCCTTCTTTCCTCTGTCCTTCCTTCCTTTCCTGCCTCCCTCCTTCTTTCCTTCCTGCCTCCCTCCTTCTTTCCTTCCTGCCTCCCTTCCTCTTTTCCTTTCCTCCATCCCTCCTACCTTCCTTCCTTCCTTCCTTCCTTCCTTCCTTCCTTTCCTTCCTTCCTCCCTAATTTCCTTCCTTCCTTCCTCCCTTCCTCTTTTCCTTTCCTCCCTCCCTCCTACCTTCCTTCCTCCTTTCCTTCCTTCCTCCTTTCCTTCCTTCCTCCCTAATTTCCTTCCTTCCTCCCTTCCTCTTTTCCTTTCCTCCATCCCTCCTACCTTCATTCCTTCCTTTCCTTCCTTCCTTCCTCCCTTCCTCTTTTCCTTTCCTCCCTCCCTCCTACCTTCCTTCCTTCCTTCTTTCCTCTGTCCTTCCTTCTTCCTCCCTCCCTTCCTTCCTTGACTGGAGGACAACAGGAGGGTTAAGGTGGTTTAGGTTGAAAGCAACGTTCACAGTTGGAGACAGGAAGCAGACGGAGGTCTCCAGTGTCAAAGTCAGACACTTCATTCAGCTTATGAGGTGTTACTTTAACTTAATGCTGCCAGTGTAGAAACACAACCATACACATTTTAATACTGTAGTGTCTAATATCACATGTTTTACTGCTAGATCACATATTTGGTTGGGGGAAAAACAACATGTAGCTTTTCTGCATATCACCATATTTCACATTCAGATTCACTTTAACCCTTGTGTCGTCCTCCCGGGTCTTATTCTTCTTCCCTCCTTCTTTCATTCCCTCCCTCTTTCCGCCCTCCTTTCCTTCCTTCCTTCCTTCCTTCCTTCCTCCCTCCCTTCTTTCCTTCCTCCCCTCCTTTCCTTCCTTATTTCTTCCTCCCTTCCTTCTTTCCTTCTTTCCTCCCTCCCTCCGTCTCTCTTTCTTTCCTTTGTCCTTCTTTCATACCTTGCTTCCTCCCTTCTTCCTTCCCTCCTTCCTTCCTCCCTCCTTTCCGCCCTCCTTTCCTTCCTTCCATCCTTCCTCCCTCCCTTCTTTCCTTCCTTTTCTACCTTCCTTCCTTCCTTCCTTCCTTCCTTCCTTCCTTCCTTCCTTCCTTCTTTCTTTCCTTCCTTCCATCATTTCTTCCTTCCTCCTTCTCTTCCATCTCTTCCTCCATTCTTCATTTTCTTCCTTCCTTCCTTCACTTCCTTCCTTTTCTTCCTTCCTTCCTACCTCCTTTCCTTCCTTATTCCTTCTTTCCTTCTTTCCTCCCTCCCTCCGTCTCTCTTTCTTTTCTCTGTCCTTCTGTCATACCTTGCTTCCTTCCTTCGTTCCTTTCCTCCCTTCTTCCTTCCTTCCTCCCTCCTTTCCGCCCTCCTTTCCTTCCTTCCTTCCTTCCTCCCTCCCTTCTTTCCTTCCTTCCCTCCTTTCCTTCCTTATTCCTTCCTCCCTTCCTTCTTTCCTTCTTTCCTCCCTTCCTTCTTTCCTTCTTTCCTCCTTCCTTCCTTCCTTCCTTCCTACCTTCTTTCCTTCCTTATTCCTTCTTTCCTTCTTTCCTCCCTCCCTCCGTCTCTTTCTTTTCTCTGTTCTTCTGTCATACCTTGCTTCCTTCCTTTGTTCCTTTCCTCCCTTCTTCCTCCCTCCCTTCTTTCCTTTCTTCCCTCCTTTCCTTCCTTCTTTCCTCCCTCCCTCCCTCCGTCTCTCTTTCTTTCCTCTGTCCTTCTTTCATACCTTGCTTCCTTCCTTCGTTCCTTTCCTCCCTTCTTCCTTCGTTCCCTCCTTTCCTTCCTTCTTCCTTCTTTCCTTTCCTTCCTTCCTCCCTCCTTCCTGCATATCACCATATTTGCAACTTGCTAAATACATGAACATTTTCTCATTATGTTGACAGATAACGTGATTCAGCCCAAATTATTACTAACACATTGTTACTAGCTAAATGTATTAGCTGTTGCAGTTTAGTCATATATAATAGTAATTACTAGGAGATGGAGTTTATTTGCCTTCCATAGAACTACTCTACAGAGACTGAAAACATGAGACTCACTCATCTGGTTTTAATACCTTTTGGACAACAACAGAGGAATAACATATATAAGCCTTTTATAGTGTTGTCTTAGTGTATTTTAAAGAATTATAGACTCTCTGTCAGGAGATGATTTCTGACTCACCACTCTGTTTCAAACACACAGATCTCTGTTACATTGCATCACATCCATTTATTTTCATAATGTTCAAGTATTACAAAACTTAACCGTAAACTTTCTCCTTATAAATATAACAAAAGGCCTCGTGTGTGCGGTCAAAAGACATTTCTGATCTTTTCCTTCTCATCATGAGTTGTCAAGAGTTCAACCCACCTGTCTCCAATGACTCATTCATTCATAGGATCTGTCACTCCCACCTCCCGACCACAGATGCAATACATATAAAGGACAGCAGGGGGAGACCAAACCATTCAACCATACATACCTAAACATAATATCTAAATAATTAGGTGAGTACTCTAACACCAATCAAAGTAATGAATCAAACAATAATATAATATAATGAAGTAAATTATAATAAAGTAAAATGTTAGTAGATCAGTTCATTGTTGGTTTGGATTTGTTGACAATAAGAAAAATGTGGAAAGTTGCAGCCTTGTCCTTTTAACTTAGTTGTTTCTTTTTGGACACACCTTATCTCCCCTATCAGATAAGCTGTCCTCAATCACCACACACACACACACACACACACACACACACACACACACACACACACACACACACACACACACACACACACACACTACTTACAGGAAATAAGAAAGAGGGAGGAGCAAACAGTCTGTTTCCTCATCAAACAAGTAGTGAAAGCATTCACTCTGTTCAGACGACATTTTAGAGTCATGAGAGCAGAAGGAGGAAAACATCAAGTGTGAATCAGGGTGAGTGTTAATGTTACTGTAGACCTGGAAATATTGAGTGTCTATTGATCATTGCTGATTACTTTTCAGATTAATTGTTAAATTGATTAAACTTTGTCAGAAAAGTATGAAATCACAGTGTTGACTTCTTCAAATGTTGTTTCCTTTGTTCTTTTCCTGGTTTGTGCGTCCTCACAGTGATGTAACGTGACTCACTGGTTCTGTTAAAATAGAGAGAAGTCACAGTTAAGAACAACACAGATGTTTATCTGAAGTCTGTTTGTTGGATTTAAACCAGAGTCAAAGTTTCTCTTTGTGATGGACAGAAAACACACATGGTTGTAGTTAAAGTCATGTAAACTAATAAGAAGACACAGTACTAACATGAGAGGCAGGACTGGGTTTATTATACTGTGTGTGTGTGTGTGTGTGTGTGTGTGTGTGTGTGTGTGTGTGTGTCTCCAGTGTTACTGGTTTACCTCTCAGACTCCAGAAGATGAAGGAAGAGGAGGAAGAGGAGGACGGAGCAGAGTCTCTAATATCCAGCTGTCTGTCTATGAAGAGTGACCGGTCTAAAGGTGAACCTCCACGCTTCAGTAATGAACCTGGACCCTCAGACACAAAGTAAGAGACTGTTTCTACTGTAAACTGACCTGAAGATGATTCAGTGTTGAGTGTCACTCTAAAAAACAAGATGTTTCAAGTTCAGTGAAAAGTTTGCATGTAGCCCAAACCTTTATGTATAAGCGTTATAAATATATAGAGGACAGAGGAAAAGAGAGACAGTGGAGATAAATAACAGCAACAGGAGTTTCTGCTGAGTTCTGAGTTCAGTCAGAAGTTGAACTGAACACAAACAAACAGACACAGTTTGTTTGTTGCTAGCTAAGTTAAAGCTAATGTAGTAGAGTTGGTACTGAGACTGTTTGGGGCAAATAAACATGAATGATCCAGCAATTGAACTCTTGAAAATTAGGTGAGATTCACTTTGCATTCTGCCTGATCAAACTTTACTATTATTGTCTGTGTATCCAAAGCCTGATATATTTTCTACCTCTGTACTGTAGACCTGCTGTTGCATATAAACTGTTATAAACACATTAAGGAGTCACAGCTCTGCACTTGGTGACATTTTCTTTTGTCACAGAAGAGTTTGAGTTTATTGAGAAATGACTCCAAAGACTAATTTACCCCACCACCCACCTCCACTCCAAGCATAACATTTGTGATGGCTGCAGACCCTTTCAAGAAGCAGTTTTTAGTTTGTCCATTCTGGGCTACTGTAGAAACATGACAGAGGAGCGGCTTACTTTGTAGATATAAAAGTCTGAATTCTTATTTTCATTTAAATAAATGTCTGTTCAGCCATGAGATGTAAACTTATACTCTTATGTTATTGTATTTTAATCATATTACACTGCCGTAAAGTCAAAGCACATTGTAAGAGTTTAAGATCTCTGAATCATCTGTTAAAATGTTCCTAACAGTTATCATCAAAGATGAACTTTGAGCTTCAGTCACTGTAACTTTATTGCTCATTAGACAGAGACAGAGAGGTAAAGTCCAGGGAGGAAAGGCAGAGAAGGATTCAGCCTTTAAAAGGCATTTCCAGGAGATTCGGTTCAGCAGCGATTCTGGGAAATTGTTGCTGGAGTCAGAGAACCAGGAGAGTTGGGATGTCTGCTTTAGCTCCTTGAAAGAAACTGCCTATAGATACAGTGAATTTATTAAAAACAATAACTGTTAGGATGATGAATATTAGATTATTGTGACACATGCAGCTGTGTGTAGAAATACTGACACTGGCCTTCATACAGTATCTCTTCAGTCCAGCAAACTGGGAGATCCACATTAGTGAATGTGTAATCTGGTTATTGCAATAAAAAAAGATAAATGTACAATGTAGTATAAAGTCCAGAGGTTGATATGAAGAACAAACTAATGAAGCTGTAAACAGAATCATGTTTCTGCACATGCTCAGTTACATCTGCTCAACTCTGTCACCTAGAAATTACATTCATACTATTAAATACATAACCACTGAATGAAGCTACATTAATATATTGCTCTGAAGTCAGAGGGAGGAGATCAGAGTGGACAGGAAGTGTTTAGGCAACAAAAGCAATATTGTGTGTGTGTGTGTGTGTGTGTGTGTTTTTCTATCCTGGTGGGGACCAAAACCTGACATATTATTAACCAGTGGGGACCGACTTCTGGTTTCCATGGGAACAAGCATTGGAATCAATAGCAAACAGCCTCCTGATAGGCCTGGTCCCCGCAGGGTTGGTTTTCCTGACCTTGTGTTAACACACGGTACTGCAGTGCAAGAATTTCCCGGTGGGGACTTTTTCCTGACAAAGTGTGTATATTAGCATATTAGCTAATTAATAATTAGCAGAATTATGATAAATTTAGTAGTTAAAATTACGTCTGTAGACCCTTTAGGAGAAGGGTGGAGCCCAGTCAGGGTCCCCACGAGGTAGTAAAAACAGGTGTACTGTAGGTGTGTGTGTGTGTGTGTGTGTATGTATGTGTATGTGTATGTATGTATTGCTTAAAGGACCAACACAAGGATTTAATGGAATGCAGGAGAATCTATGGAGGCTGTTACACTTGTGAAACTCATTAAAGACCATCTGTAGAGTCAGAGTTTGTCCATTCTGGGCTACTGTAGAAACATGGCAGCTTCCATGGAAGAAAACCTGCTCTCTTTGTAGATATAAATATTTTCTGAATATTACACTCATAGGTTAACTATCAACATAGTTGTACATAGAGACTGAAATCATGATCACTGTTATTAGTCGGTGGAACCGTTTCTAAATGAACTAATATGATGAAACTCTTCATCATGATGGAACATGTCACCCAGTGCAGCAGTGTGGAGGAAAACTGTCTTAGGTAGGGTTAGTGTTAATATTACTGTAGGGCTGCAATTATTGATTACTACGTATTGATCATTGCTAATTACTCCTCAGATTTATTGTTACATTGATTAAATTGTGTCAGAAAAGAAATCACAGTGTTGATATCTTCAAACGTTGTTTCCTTTTATCTTTTCCTGGTTTGTGCGTCCTCACAGTGATGTAACGTGACTCACTGGTTCTGTTAAAATAGAGAGAAGTCACAGTTAAGAACAACACAGATGTTTATCTGAAGTCTGTTTGTTGGATTTAAACCAGAGTCAAAGTTTCTCTTTGTGATGGACAGAAAACACACATGGTTGTAGTTAAAGTCATGTAAACTAATAAGAAGATACAGTACTAACATGAGAGGCAGGACTGGGTTTATTATACTGTGTGTGTGTGTGTGTGTCTCCAGTGTTACTGGTTTACCTCTCAGACTCCAGAAGATGAAGGTTTCAGAGGAAGAGGAGGACGGAGCAGAGTCTCTAATATCCAGCTGTCCGTCTATGAAGAGTGACCGGTCTAAAGGTGAACCTCCACGCTTCAGTAATGAACCTGGACCCTCAGACACAAAGTAAGAGACTGTTTCTACTGTAAACTGACCTGAAGATGATTCAGTGCTGATATGTCATTAAAAAACAACACCACTGAGTAGAAATTGTTTAAGTTCAGTGAAAAATGAGCCCAACCCTGAGCTTTATGAATGAGTTATATAAATGTACAGAGGATCAGAGAGACACTGAGGGGAAACAGCATGAATTCATTCTCAGGCAAAATGTCTCTTCAGCCATGAAGTGGAAACTTATATCCATATGTTATTGTCTTTTAATTATATTTGACCGCCTTATAGTCAGTAAAATAGTCAGTTTCAAGTTCAGTGAAACATTTGCACGTAGTCCAGAGATATATGACTAAGCTTTATAAATATATAGTGGAGAGGGGAAAAGAGAGACAGTGGAGATAAATGAGCAGCAAGAACAGGAGTTTCTGAATTCAGTCAGAAGTTGAACTGAACACAGACACACAGACACAGTTCATCTGTTGCCAGCTAAACACACATGGTTGTAGTTAAAGTCATGTAAACTAATAAGAAGATACAGTATTAACATCAACCCCTTATTCTCAGCAGAGACTGAAAGAAACCTATAACTGCCTATAGATACAGGGGATTAATAAAACATAACTGTTAGGGTGATGAATATGGGATGATTATGACACATGAGGCTGTGTGTACAAATACTGACCTTCATACTTTATCTCTTCAGTCCAGCACATTAGTCAATGTGTAATCTGATTATTGCAATAAAAAAAGATAAATGTACAATGTAGTATAAAGTCCAGAGTTTGATATGAAGAACAAACTAATGAAGCTGTAAACAGAATCATGTTCCTGCACATGCTCAGTTACATCTGCTCAACTCTGTCTCCTAGAAATTACATTCATACTATTAAATACATAACCACTGAATGAAGCTACATTAATATATTGCTCTGAAGTCAGAGGGAGGAGATCAGAGTGGACAGGAAGTGTTTAGGCAACAAAAGGTGTGTGTGTGTGTGTGTGTGTGTGTGTGTGAGTGTGTGTTGCTTATAGGACCAACATGTAGGATTTAGTGGCATCTAGCAGTGAGGTTTCACATTGCAGCAAAGTGAACTGCTCCACGCACTATTTCAAGTGTGCAGGAGAACCTATGGAGGACGTTACACTTGTGAAACTCATTAAAGAGCCTCTGTAGAGCCAAAGTTTGTCCATTCTGGGCTACTGTAGAAACACGGCGGCCTCCATGGAAGAAAACCTGCTCCCTTTCTAGATATAAAGGACTCATTCTAAGGTTGCAAAAATCAATAGTTCTTCTTTGATTATACACTGATTAAAGCATATTATAAATGTTAATAAAGTTCAAAGTCAACTTTATTGTCAATCTTGCTACATGTACAGGAAATGTACGGTGAGGTAGACAACAATAAAATAAATAACTAAAAAATAAAACATTAAAAAAAACTGTTGTAAAGCTTCAAGTATGAACAGTAGGGCAACAAGGCACTTACAATACTGAATATATATTTACAAAGTCATGCAAATGCTGTGAGACAGATTGTCCATGTGCAAAGGGAGCAGCAGATTAACTTATATAACGTGGCTACTGCTGTTTTGTGTGAGAGTGTGTTGGGAGGGTGGGGGCGGGGGGTAGACCCATTCAATTTTTGGGGGGTACACTAGTTCATTAATTGGCAGAGGGGTGAGACTTAGTTGGGGTCACATGTGATGTTGAGTGCTTTACAGGCCAGGTGTGTTGTAGATGTCCAGAAGGGAGGGGAGTGAGGCACCAATGATCTTCCCTGCTGCATTCACTATGTGCTGGAGGGTTCTCTTGTTGGAGGAGAGGTGCAGCTTCCAAACCACACAGTGATGCAGCTGGTCAGGATGCTCTCAATGATACCATGGTAGAAGGAGCACATGATGGGTGTGGGGGCTCTGGCTCTCTAGAGGCGCTGCTGAGCTTTCTCGGCCAGTGATGTGGTGTTGTTGGTCCAGGAGAGGTCCTCTGTTATGTGCACACCCAGAAACCTGGTGCTGCTCACCCTCTCTACAGCAGCACCGTTGATGGACAGAGGATGGTGCTGGGTGGGTGCTCTCCAAAAGTCAACAATCATCTCCTTTGTCTTCTCCACATTTAGAGAGAGATTATAGTCGCTGCACCACGTGGTCAGTTGGCTCACCTCCATCCTGTAGCTTGTTTATCATTGTTAGTGATGAGATCCACCACAGTCGTATCATCCACAAACTTTATGAAGAGGTTGGAGCTGTGCTTTGGTCTGCAATCATGGGTCAGCAGGGTGAAGAGCAGGGGGCTGAGCACACATCCCTGGGGGCCTCCGCGTTCACTGTGATGTTGCTGGATGTGTAGTTGCTAACCATAATTGCCTTTGGTCTACCAGTAAGAAAGTCTAATAACCAGTTGAACAGGGAGGTGTTAAGACCAAGACTGTCTGGTTTCTGGATGAGCTGCTGGGGGATGATTGTGATTGTGTTGAAGGCTGAGCTGCAGTCTATGAACAGCATTCTCACATATGAGTCCTTCCTGTCCAGATGGGTGAGGGCTGATTGGATGGCAGTAGAGATTGCATCATTGCAGACTCGAAGGGGTCCAGGGAGGGAGGGGGGATTTAATGTGCTGCATGAGTATCCATTCAAAGCACTTCATGACAATGGGAATCAGTGCAACAGGTCGGTAGTGATTGAAACTGGATGGAGATGGTTTTGTTGGCACTGGTATAACTGCGGTGGCATTAAAGCATGTAGGGAGAACAGCCTGGCTCAGAAATGTGTTAAAGAAGTCTGTGAGGACATCTTTGAGCTCTTCTGCACAGTCCTTTAGCACACAGTCAGGTTTGTTGTCTGGACCTGTTGAGCTTCAAGTCACTGCAGACTTTTTCTTATTCTTGATATTAAACCAACATAACAATCTTTTCCTAACCTTAACTAAGTGTACAACCATAACAAGTTTAATGCAGCAGTTTCTAATAGCAGATGTTTTACTGCAAGATATGTTGTTGAAAAAATAAAACGGATACATTGTCAGAACATTTAATTCATACATTCAGTATCACAAGTGGGCTTTTCTGTTTGGCTCAGTTGTCTCCTGCTTATTTTTCCTCGTTTTTAGGAGTTTTCTTGTTAACAAACAAAAGTCATGTTTACATTGACTTATTTACCAGAACATATTGTATGTATCCTTGTGCTCTAACTAATTTGCTGAATCCACTTCCCTCTTTGTTAATAATCTACAAAGCCAAATTTTGAACGTAATGTTTCTATTTACTTTTGAACCCTTGTTATTGTAGTATATCATATTTTATTTAAAAATCCCAGAGCCTGAACAACAAATATTGTCTAAATACTGACAGTCTGGACTGTTTATGTGGGAAAGAGCTGCAGCTTGTGAGGTGTTGGTTGGTCTCCACTAATGTCATGTGTCATAAAGAATGTGTTCATGTCCACAGAGAGAGGAAGAGGAGGGATGTTTCTGTGGAGGAGCAGCTGTCCTGCTGTTCTTTGTGTCAGGACGTCCTGAAGGATCCAGTCTCTACCAGCTGTGGACACTGGTTCTGCAGACAGTGCATCACCTCATACTGGGACCAGTCTGCTTCATCAGGAGACTCCTCCTGTCCCCAGTGTGCAGAAAGATCCAGAACCAGACCTGGACTGCAGATAGACAGTCAGACCAGCACTGTACAAAGTAAGACTGAAGATCTGTCTGCTGATGTCATCATCTCTGAAAACAGGACAGGAATCTACCTCATCTATCCTGCTGAACATTAACACAGTGACTCATATTTCATTTTATTCACACTTTTTCTTCTTCTCTTTCAGCAGAAAGTGGTCAGCAGGAGGTTTTAGATGAACATCAGATCAGTCTGAGCAGCAGATGTAAACGTGTGACTGATGAAGCAGGAAATGAAATCCTCCTCATCAGCATCTTCACTGAGGTCCACATCATAGAGGGACTGAGTGAAGAGGTTAATACCCAACATGAAGTGAGGCAGCTTGAATCAGTTTTCAAGATGAAGACCTTCCATGACGCTCCAATCAAGTGTCAAGACATCTTTAAAGCCTTACCTGACCAACAGAAACACATCAGAGTCGTTCTGATGAACGGTGTCGCTGGTGTTGGAAAAACTTTCTCAGTGCAGAAGTTCACTCTGGACTGGGCACAGCGCTCCAAAAACCAAGATATCCGTCTGCTGATTCTGTTCTCGTTCAGGGCGCTGAACTTGATCAAAGATAAGCAGCACAGTCTGCTCATGCTGATCCATGTTTTCTATCCAACATTACAGAAGCTCACAGCAGAGAAGCTCGCTGTCTGTAAAGTTTTGTTCATCTTTGACGGCCTGGATGAAAGCAGACTTTCACTGGATTTCAACAACAGTGAGGTAGTGTCTGATGTCACACAGAAGTCATCAGTCAGCGTGCTGCTGACAAACCTCATCACGGGGAAGCTGCTTCCATCGGCTCTCATCTGGATAACTTCCCGACCTGCAGCAGCCAATCGGATCCCTCCTTCATGTGTTAGCAGGGTAACAGAAGTACGAGGCTTCACTGACGCCCAGAAGGAGGAGTACTTCAGGAGGAGATTCAGTGATGAAGAGCAGTCCAGCAGAATCATCTCACACATCAAGACATCCAGGAGTCTCCACATCATGTGTCACATCCCAGTCTTCTGCTGGATCACTGCTACAGTTCTTGACCACATGTTGAACACAGACCAGAGAGGAGAGCTGCCCAAGACCCTGACTGACATGTACTCAAACTTCCTGCTGGTTCAGACAAAGAGGAAGAAGAACAAGTATGATGAGGGACATGAGACGAGTCCACAGGAGCTGACGAAGGCTGACAGGAAACTTCTTCTGAAGCTGGGGAGGCTGGCGTTCGAACAACTGGAGAAAGGAAACATCCTGTTCTACCAAGAAGACCTGGAGCAGTGTGGTCTTGATGTCACAGAGGCCTCGGTGTTATCAGGATTTTGTACAGAGATCCTCAAAAGAGAGAGTGTGATCCTCCAGAAATCAGTCTACAGCTTTATTCATCTGAGCGTTCAGGAGTTTCTGGCTGCAGTCTACATGTACCACTGTTACACCAGCAGGAACACAGAGGTACTGAAGAACTTCCTGGGAGAAGACTACAAACACAGAGAATCAGAACCAAAGACTTTATTTGAGAAGATGTCTGCTTTTTTCAGAAACAGTGATTGCGATGTCTTCCTGAAGGGAGCCATGGAGAAATCTCTCATAAGTAAAAATGGCCACCTGGACCTGTTTGTCCGTTTCCTTCATGGCCTCTCTCTGAAGTCCAACCAGAGTCTCTTAGGAAGCCTGCTGGGTCAGACAAAGAACAGTCCAAAAACCATCCAGAGAGTCATCAACAAGCTGAAGGAGATGAACAGTGAGGATTTCTCTCCTGACAGAAGCATCAACATCTTCCACTGTCTGATGGAGATGAACGACCGCTCAGTACATCAGGAGATCCAAGAGTTCCTGAAGTCAGAGAACAGATCAGAGAAGCTCTCTGAGATCCAGTGCTCAGCTCTGGCCTACATGCTGCAGATGTCAGAGGAGGTTCTGGATGAGTTGGACCTGAAGAAGTACAACACATCAGAGGAGGGACGACGGAGACTGATCCCAGCTGTGAGGAACTGCAGAAAGGCTCAGTAAGTCCAGATGTGATTAACATTATACTGTAAATCAGTGTAGATCAGTAGATTTAATCTTCAAATATAAATTATATAAAACTCTTATTATTAAAATAATGCTCTACTTGTTTATATCTGCAATAACATGTCAGTTATATTTCATCACAGATGTACTTGAGTTTATTCAAATATGAGCTCAAACAATCTTGATTTTACAGTTGGTTGTATTAATGTTGCTAACTTAATGAACAATTATTCAGTGTATTTGTAGTAATTATTGGATTTTACAGTTGTTTTAATAATTCAACCGTATTCATTTGTTAATCATGTTTTTGTGCTGAATCAGTTTTTAGTTTCGGTAAACTGGCCGACTGGGGGGGGGGGTGATGGTTTGGGTGCTGGTCGACCGGGGTGGGGTGGGGGGGGGGGGGGGGTTGTAAAAATAATAATAATAATTCCTTCGTTAATAACACACCCAACTTTACCGCCCACTGATTCCTTCATTAATAATTGGTCATACACAACTTTATCATATTAATCACAAATTATTCACACCCCATCCAAATGTCTTTACCTCTACAAAATACTATACTATGCTGTCCTCCTCTCCTACTCTTTCTTCAATGCCTAACGAATCTATCTCTTTCTCTCCCTGACCCTGTCTTTCTGCTTGAGCAGCACTGGTTATTAATAACATAGCTAATTACACTGGTCGGACTGTTCAGCTCTGTTTCAGACTGATACCTCCGGTTCAGGCTGGTCCTCATCCTCAACACGTCTCTTTTTCAATCGCGGAAAATATTTTTCAATACTCATCTGGATTGAAGCAGCAAACATTCAGTGTAAGGGTAAAAAAACTACATAACAGTACTTATAACAACTTTATTTGATTCACAGCTGCTAGTGTTTTGACCTCGATATGGAGTTAGATTTGTTTCATAATGTTGTGTGTGTGCAGATCGACAATCTGTGTGTAAATGTGTAATCTGTAAATATAAACACCTTCCACAAATACAAAAAAAAGATTTGTATACTCACAAAAATATTTTGCAAATATAAAACGGATCTGCAAATACACAAACAAATTCCACAAATATAAAAAAATGCATTAAATTAATTTTGTGAACTCAGTTTTTATTTGTGAATCGAAAAAACATTTGTGGATCTCAGTTCTACGCTTGTGGATTTGCTTTTTACACACACAGAGTTTTGAAACAAACTTTCCGCCGGTCCGAACTAAAATCCACTCGTATCACTCGGCCATTTTCGGATAGCAAGTGATCGCCTACTGGTGACGTCATTTCCGCATATCAAAGTAAGAGCACGCAGTCTTTCTATGAGCTTTTTAAAATGTTTATCAGCGATAAGTGACGTGCATTCATGGTTTCATGTTAATGTCATACAGTGATTATTAGTGTGTGTTTATTTGTTCTATGTATATTATCTAGCACACACTTTCATATACATTTCTGTTTGAGTATGAAAGGCACCAGGATGCTTGTGGGCAATGTTCAGACAATTTTTATTGTTAAACAATAATAAAAAATAAATAAATAAATAAACACAGCTATTCATAAAACAGAATGAATACAAATGCAAAATATATTATCATTATTATTATTATTTTTATTATTGTTTAACGATAAAAAATGTCTTTTAAATGCTGTGCTGAAAATGTCTAAATCTTAAAACCCATAACTTTCTACTGATTACACTAGTATTGAAAGGTTGTGAAGAGATGTCTGGATGTCAGTCACCAGCATCTTCTACAGGGGTCCTCTTTACAGGTTGGATTGTTATGACTTCTGGTCTATTCACAATGCATCTTAATCATATTTGCAATGTATAAAATCCTGCACCCTGTTCGTTCTCCCAGCCCGCAACATGAATGCTTACACATAGACATTAGAACTACATTAGTAAGAGTACACTGCTAATAAGATGAAGTGCGTTGTGACTTTTACCCATCTGAAAGAATACATGAAAAATATTAAGGATGAGGTGGCTGATAACTGCTTACTGAAGAAGCAGCCAAGCCACCGCTTTAGAGAGCTGAACATTGCCCACAGGCATCCTGGTGCCTTTCATACTCAAACAGAAATGTATATGAAAGTGTGTGCTAGATAATATACATAGAACAAATAAACACACACTAATAATCACTGTATGACATTAACATGAAACCATGAATGCACGTCACTTATCGCTGATAAACATTTTAAAAAGCTCATAGAAAGACTGCGTGCTCTTACTTTGATATGCGGAAATGACGTCACCAGTAGGCGATCACTTGCTATCCGAAAATGGCCGAGTGATACGAGTGGATTTTCGTTCGGACCGGCGGAAAGTTTGTTTCAAAACTCCGTGTGTGTAAAAAGCAAATCCACAAGCGTAGAACTGAGATCCACAAATGTTTTTTCGATTCACAAATAAAAACTGAGTTCACAAAATTAATTTAATGTATTTTTTATATTTGTGGAATTTGTTTGTGTATTTGCAGATCCGTTTTATATTTGCAAAATATTTTTGTGAGTATATACAAATCTTTTTTTTTTGTATTTGTGGAAGGTGTTTATATTTACAGATTACACATTTACACACAGATTGTCGATCTGCACACACACAACATTATGAAACAAATCTAACTCCATACCTCGACAACCCAACTACATTTTACCGCAAACTTGCGACTAATTAACTTTATAAAGAAGGTGTAAGGGTCGGGTCGGGACGGGACAATATTGTATTCAAAATATAAAATATTTTATAGGACTTTTTAATGTGTGATTTTATAAAGGTGCACGTGATACCAATCTTTCTTGAATTTCACCAGCCGTCTTCTCTGCACTAAGGCACAGCTTCCACGCTTCTAGGGATGATCACGCTGATGGAGACACACGCGGTGTGCACGGAGGGGAGGGGCTGTGTGTGTGTGTGTGTGTGTGTGTGTGTGTGTGTGTGTGTGTAGGCTATGGGAGAGAGACGCGTGAGTGACAGAGAGACGCAAGGAGAGCAGGGAAAGGAAATGCAGCTTAACGAATACGATGCGTATTTTTTAAATAGCGTTAAAAAAAATAATTAATAACGAAACGCAATATGTGGCGGCCGGTGTTGAATCTGTGGCGCACCGCCACGAATTAGTCTATGTGTGGGAAACACTTATTTGGTAGATGGACGAATGAACTAGCATCATACATACCTAGTGAAAAGATTATGTACAATTTGAAGGGTAAACCTAGAGAGGTTCAAAAGATCTGGGGTGGGTTTCTAACATATCTGGACACAGAGTCCACAATACATTAATCCTTTTATATTTAAACAAGTATTAAACTCCAATGTCATGTGATGGTTAAACATGCTTATTCAACAACTGTTTCTAGCTTTATCTTTATTTATTTAAATGTTCTTTTCTACCTCCTTCTTCTTATCCCAGTCTCTCAACTGAAATGCTGTACAGTGGCTGTTATTTACTCCCTCTCTGCAACAGTCTTGTTTTATGTTGTTTTTGTTTTTATTTGTTTTATGATATACTGAAGGTTTGCATTTATTCTTACTTATCTGAATTGGTACACACTATGTAGGAATGTATGGTCGGACCTGTAGGGGTGGGGAGGGAGGGAGGGAGGGAGGAATGGCCTGATCTGGTACCTATCTGATATATCTTTGTACACTGTCCTATCATTCAGCTCTGGGGTTGTTTTCTGAAAAAAAAACCCAATAAAGATATTGTTGAAAAAAAAAAAAAAACTTTGTTGAGACAGACATGGGATCAGATCACACAGACAGACTGAGAACATTATGGAAGCCTCAATGTAACTCCATTGTCTTTCCTTCATCTACAAGATGCAGGTCTGCAGGTCTGACAGAGAGTGATGAGAATTATTGTTTCATTCAAACACAGTGAGAAACCATCAGCTGAACTGGGACTGTTCTGGTAGCTTACTGGTTAAGATGCCATATAACTGCAATATCTGCTGATCTCTCCTCTTGTTTCCTGTTATCTCTCAACTGTTGCTGTCTATTAAACAAATAAAATGCTCCTGAAACACAAAGATTATTTGATCCTCTCATGTGAAGAGTAAATGTTAATAAAAATAAAGAATATCAAACTGTTTTGTTACCAAATGTATGAAGTAAATATAAAGTCTCCTCTTTCATGATAACATATGTTGTAATATATGTTTCATTACAGACTTTCTGGCTGTGGACTCTCAGAGTCTCACTGTGAAGTTGTGGCCTCAGCTCTGAAGTCCAACCCTCATCTGACATTTCTGGACCTGAGTAAAAACAAACTGTCTGATTCAGGAGTGAAGCTCCTCTCTGCTGGACTGGAGAGTCCAAACTGTAAACTGAAGACTCTGAGGTCAGTTCACTGATTGTAGCTTTGCTTGTTTTTTCTTTTTATTTAATTAATATCTTTCACTAAAGTTTCAAAAGTTAATTATTTCATGAATTTAAAATCCACAGTTTTGTTGTGTGTAAAAATGACTTCCAGAGTTTAAACTAATTTGAGGCTTCAGCAGTCTGAGTTCCACATATCAAGTTAGTATCTTTGAGTTTCTTCAGTGTTTCCTTAGCTGCAGTGGAGGGATAGTGGTGTAACTCAAAGAGGGAAATTTATCCTAAATATTCTGAAACTTTGAGTCAGATAAATCAAGTGTGAGTCTACCAGACTGTCTAAGCCTCATATTAGCTTTAACTGAACTTATGAAGTCATTTCCTGCAGTGTAGCTGTGTTAGGAAGAGACCACTTCACAGTCAGTATGGACAGGAGGAATGATTACTGCCACCAATAACATGTTTAAATTACACACACCTACTAAACTACCAAATACAGGAAGAAGGAGGTCATGTTATAAATGATGAAGGTTTTTAGTCCTTTAATCATTATATGACTCAGTGTTGACATGAATATGTGTCTGAATGTTGTGGTGACATTTGGATGATGTCTGTAGAAGGCTGACATTATGATGATCCACAATAACACAATGATAAAGTCACTCTGCTCAAAAACTAAAAAGAAATCTGACACTGGATAATTCACTCTGAACCTCTGAAACTCTTGATTTTTAAATTAAATGTCACCTTCACTTTAATTTCTTTCATTAAAATTAAACCATGAAATTCAAACAAACCAACAAATATAATATCCAGTATTTACTTGTTCCAACACTTTTATGAAGCTGTGCAGTGTTTATACTGACTGAAATATTTAAACTCAACATGCTGTGATAGTTTTATAGTGACACCATTAAATATAAATATTGTAGATATATTGAACATCCTTTTCCTCCTATTCTCCCAAAATCCATCCTGACATATTAGCTATCTTTGTAAACGTTGGGATCTTGAGTAGAATCTGAAATAAATCTCTGTGGGTTTTTTAACTAGTGTTTGGCTGCACAACATGAGTTAGTATAGATGGAGTCAGTGGTGGAGCTGCAGAGTTTAAGAGGTGAAGTCACTACGTCTTTATTGAAGTAGCAGCATGTTGTCATTAATATTAATGAGAGCTCTTTTTCCTGTTTGTATTTGACCGTTTTTAATCTGCATCCTGTTGGGTTCAGCTGTTTGGAGTTTCCATTTTCTAAACTTCTACATTCTTTATTCAGGTTGATGGACTGCAGTCTGTCAGAGATCAGCTGTGCTTCTCTGGTCTCAGCTCTGAAGAGCAACCCCTTCCATCTGAGAGATCTGTATCTGGATAAAAACAGTCTGCGGGATTCAGTAATGCAGCAGCTGTGTGATCTTCGGAAGAGTCCAGACTGCAGACTGGAGACTCTGGGGTGAGTTCACTGACAGCCTGTTACTATTGTTGATCTTAATGTTTAACAACTGAACCTAATTCAGTGTTTTCCATGAATTATATAGACTGTGACGGCCCGCCTTAGTCTAACTTGTGCCGCCACAATCTGAGCTGAACATGTCTGGACACTCTCCAAAACATTACATTGTTTTAGGGCTTAGTGGTATATTGAGTTTTTAAGATATATCAACAGATTTTCAAACGAGATACAGGACGAGACTTATTTTGTGCGGATTACATTATTAAAGTACTGAATGAAGTTGTGTCAACTTTCTACTGTCTGACTCTGCTGCATGGAGGTTCAGCTCCTCCTCGCCTGAGACAGAGAGAAGCAGCTAATGTTAGCCTCTGCTGCTGTTTGCTGTCACTTCATTTTTTTTATGGAGACACTATTAAATATAAATATTGTGGATATATTAAACATCCTTTTCCTCATATTTCCCCAAAAATCCATCCTGACATATTAGCTATCTTTGTAAACGTTGGGATCTTGAGTAGAATTTGAAATACATCTCTGTGGGTTTTTTTAACTAGTGTTTGGCTGCACCGATTATGAAACACTGAATGATTTCAAGCATGAACTTTGTCTTCTAAAGTAACATCATTTATTCTTTATTCAGGTTGAATGACTGCAGTTTGTCAAAGATCAGCTGTGCCTCTCTGGTCTCAGCTCTGAAGAACAACCCCTCCCATCTGAGAGATCTGGGGCTGAGAGGAAACAAGCTGCAGGATTCAGACATGAAGCTTCTGTGTGATTTCCTGAAGAGTCCAGACTGCAGACTGGAGGATCTGGGGTCAGTTCACTGACAGTCTGTTACTATTGTTGATCTAAATGTTTATCAACTAAACCTAATTTATGTACATATATAACTTGCATCCATCCATTGCCTGCCACTGATCCGGGGCTTGATGCCACCATGGCCCAGTCCTGGATAAGCAGCAGACAATGAATGAATGACTTACATCCTTGAAGTGATTTTTCTGATTTTTTTCTCATATTTATTGTTAGTCTGTAGTTATACATGAATGAGTCAAGTTATATCTTAAGAGTTTGTGCAGCTTCTCCACTTGAAAGAGATAGATCATCTACTCAGAGTTTTTAACTGGATTTCACTCAATGACCAAACAGCTTTTCCTTTTCTTCTTCTTTTATTTGCAGTTTAGTTGACAGATGAATGGCTTTAGTTGTATTTCATTAGTTTCATCAGGTGAAAATCCTTTAAACAAAGAAAACACAGAAAAAGAAAATATTATAAATACTGTACATACTGTATATGCTATTGCAAATAAATACAGTGAAATAAATATAAGCAGGAAAATATACACATTTACAAATATTATGAAACCCAAAGTGTCCTATTTCCCTTAACCCTTTCATGCATGAATTATGATAACCTCAGTCAGGATGTTTTATTTTTCTTTAGGCATGAAAAAAATATTTGAACTCCATTTTTCATCAAATGACATTACATTATAATAACATAAATTAATTGATTTACAACTAAAAACCTTACTGCAGATGAAGTGGTAGTGTATGGGATGACGTACTAGTGTCCACTGTGGAGGCTGAAGTGCAACTATGCATCAAAATCCATCATCATGCATATATAAGAAAACAGCTTCTGAATAGCTTTCCACTGTAGTGACACTATGCATGAAAGGGTTCAATTAAACATTAAGAGCAAATAAAGTTACTCACTGTCATTATTTATAAGCTTCACGTCAAGGTAAAGAATAAATTAAATTTTCTAAACTTCTACATTTAAACCTTCTTCAGCTCTGAACAGATTATGAAACACTGAATGATTTCAAGCATGAACTTTGTCTTCTAAAGTAACATCTTTTATTCTTTATTCAGTTTGCAGAACTGCAGTTTGTCAGAGATCAGCTGTGCTTCTCTGGCCTCAGCTGTGAAGGATAACCCCTCCCATCTGAGAAAGCTGTATCTGGGAGGAAACAAGCTGCAGGATTCAGGGATGAAACTACTGTGTGACTTTCTTGAGAGTCCAGACTGCAGACTGGAGGCTCTGAGGTAAGACAACATTTTTACTTCTGTGCTGACATGAATAAGATGTGACAGTTGTGATGACACTAAACTGCAGACATAAAGCTGATATTAGGCTGATCCACACTGAGTATATTAATGGTAAAGTCTATTTTCTTCATCAGTGGTTTAGTCCATCAGCTGTGTCAGATTAATGTTGAGCTGCACATTTAAAACCTTTATATAACAAGAAGAATTCAACACTGGATAATTCACTCTGAACCTCTTCATCTCTTTTTCTTTTATATTTGAAAGTTTTAACCTGCTTCCTGTTGGGTTCAGGTGTTTGGAGTTTCCATCTTCTAAACTTGAGGGCTGGACAAAAAATACTTTATCTGATTAATTGTGATTCTTATTTGAATAATAAATAATCAATATTTGAAATCCAGAGATGAATCTTTGCATTTACACCTTTACTCAGTGAATGTGAACATGTGCACTGTGTTGTGTGTCTGCAGTGGTTACTTGTTGTAAATGGTTCAGTTAGAGCAGCATGATGAGTAAAATGTCTGCTGGGTGGAAATCGAGTTATTACAACATGCACTTAAATGTTATTTAAAGTTAAAAAGCAACATAGATGCTAGCTGCTATATTAGCTGCCTAGAGCCGTGGTCTCCAACCTGCTCCTGGAGAGCTACTGCCCTGCATGTTTTACATATCTCCCCACTCTAACACACTTGATTCTAAGTGTTAGCTCATTATCAAGCAGCTGAAGCTCATCAAAGGGCTTGATAATGAGTTAATTATTAGAATCAGGTGTGTTAGAGTGCAGAGATACCTAAAACATGAAGGGCAGTAGGTCTCCAGGAGCAGGTTGGAGACCACTGGCCTAGAGTCACAACAGTCCCAGAAACCGAGCCATGAAAAGTGTCAGTCGGTGGACTCGCTGCAGTTTACGGGACTGTGATGACTCAGGATGGTCAGCTGACTCTGGCTGTCTTGTAGGGATCTAAGGATCACATCTACAAGAGGAACAGACTGAAACAAGACTCCACACACTGATCTGAGCTCTCTGATTGTGTCTGTTAACAAGATATTATCTGTGACTCTGAGATGTGAAACTGTGGAAGTGGACTGAACAGTGATCAGATTCTACTGTATTCAGTGTGTCTCTAGCTGCCGGGGAGCTAACAGCAGCCAGTAGCTGTCTGCAGTATCAGACTGATGTCAACACTAATACAAACAGTGCACATTAACTAATGAGCAGACTTTCACTTTCTGCTGTCTGTGCTCAAAGTGATAAAGTTTAAACAGCAGCTACTGACAGTCCATGTGCTGCTTTACAGGTTCGCTCTTATGTTTATTAAATATACATAATGATGAAGCCCTTAGAAGTGATGCAGGTCTGTCATTATTATTGGTCAACTGAAGGGCTGCACAATTAATCACATTTTAATCACAATCTCGATTTTGGCTTCGATCAAATGAATGTGATCGAGCGGTATTGATGCGTCCTCTGTCCATAGAGCACCCCGCATCAAAGCATTTATTCCACTGTGAAGCAAATCAAGCGCTCCTTAAACCACTGTCTGATCTGAGCCTGTGTGAGCCAATCAGAGCTGCTCCCTGCCTGAAGTTTATTGGATGCAGTCTGAAAGAGTAACACATGAAAAATACATCAGCAGAGGGTGAGGAGTCTTTCCCTCGAAGCGGATCATCATGCTTTGTCTGGAAATGACCCATACTGAAAAAGTGAACACATTTTCAGAAATGTATGCAAATGAGTCAAAAAAAAAAACATCTTTCATATTTTTAATAAATTTGCAGAAACGTGTAAGATGTGTTTTCACTTTGTCAGTTTGCCTTATTGAGTGTAGACTGATGGAGAAAATATGTATTCAACATTAAATTGACACTATAACATTATACAGTATATAATAATAGAGGAAGGGGTCTGAATACTTTATGAAGTGACTGTTCATAGCTAAATACCACTGGATGGACTCAGCAAACATTATGACGTCATAGCAGGAAACTGACAGGTGTATTAATGATTGAGTCTTCCACTTAGAGAGGTCTGCTATTGGTTCTGGTTTCACTCTGAGAGCAACATTAACAGGTTATATCTAGAAATGTTTTAGTGCTTTAGTAATTTAACTACTGGTTGAACAGTGATGACACCAACACAACACAGGAAATACATTTTACCATTTAATAAATGTTTGAAACAAACCATCAAAAAGACTAATGTCCATATTTCAGCTCTGAAACAAAGAAAGCAGAAGTGATTATCTAAGTTCAACTAGTTTATTACTGAGGAACATATAAATACTGTTTCACTAAATATCTTTTTCTACATTGTTTCTTCTAATAACTAAACTAACTGTCTGCTGATCAATAAAAGACTTCCAGATGTCTTAGAAGTGGATCAGGATCAGAGTTGATTTATTGTACAGATGGAAATAAAGAAGATCTCTCATTAAGACTTTTTAAACTGAAGCAACTAAAGCAGCATAAAGCTGCTGCTGTGTTTTAAACAGCAGCAGGTGTTTCACATTCAGAGGTTTGAGGCTGAGCTGCAGGTTGAGTGGAGGTGTGTGAGGAAGTTTATTAGTGCTGTTGAACGTAACCGCTGTGCAACAATCAGAAAATAACGTTTTATTGATCTGATTCACCGGCTTTCTTACTGTCAGCGCTCCCTCTCTTCATTCACTCTCTAGCTCGCTCGACCACAGCTAACACAACAGCTTCCTGTAGCCACTTACTAAACCCCCCCCCCCCCATTAATTATACAGACTGTGGCGGCCCTCCATAGTCTAATTTGAGCTGCTCTGTTCTTTGTTTCAGAGCTGAAATATGGACATTAGTCTTTCTTTGATGGTTTGTTTCAAACATTTATTAACTGGTAAAATGTATTTCCTGTGTTTTGTGGGTGTGACCTTTTACTGTGTCATCAATGTTCAACCAGTAGTTCAATAATTAAAGCACTAAATAGTTTAGAACACAGTTTATTTGTTTAAATAGATGTAAGCTCTTAATGTTGCTCTCAGAGTGAACCAGAATGATGCATTTGACTTAAAAATGTGCCCCGGACCCTCCTAGAGCAAAGGTGTCAAACTCATTTTCATTCAAGGGCTACATACAGAAGCAATGAAGGACGAAAGGAAGGGAGGACAGACAGAAGGAAGGAAGGAAGGAAGGACAGATGAAAGAAAGGAAGGAACAAAGAAAAGATAAAAAAGGTAGGAAGAAAGGAAAGACAGGCAAAAGGAAGGAGGAAAGAAAGGTAGGAAGAACAGATGGAAGGAAGGACAGAAGGAAGAAAGGAAGGATGAAAGGACAGATGGAAGGTAGGAAAAGAACACAGGAAGGAAAGTGGGTCGAATTGGACCCCTGGGTGGGCCTGTTCTGGCCCGCGGGCCGCATGTTTGACACCCCTGCCCTAGAGGGTGGACTGAGGTCTCACCACCATAGTCTCTCATAGTTCAGGGTCCTTTTCTACAGTGAGGAGGAATAAAGTAGTAATATTCCTGCATTGAACAGACTGAGAGCAGAGGAGAGCGACGGGACGAGAAGTGACAGCAAACAGCAGCAGAGGCTAACGTTAGCTGCTCCTCTCTGTCTCAGCGAGGCGGAGCTGAGCCTCCGTACAGCAGAGACAGAGACGCTGGGAAATGATCACAACTTCAGTAATTTAACTATATAATCCACACAAAAGAAGATAACTAGTCCTATATGGCTCAGCCCTAAAACAACGTAACGCTTTGGAGAGTGTGCAGAGTAGACGTGATATTAATTTTTAATGTAGCGCCATACCGGTGTATTTCATTACGGGACACTGTTTCAGACGGGACCCTTGTCAGTGTTGCGCTTCCTGCCGAGTGAGTTAAGATCTACAGTCTATGGTTAAGATGAGATAGTTCACGCACCACATCCTGTTTTTTAATAATTAGTCAGTAAACTCAGCATCGTCTGACGCAGGCTGGAAAATGTGCACTTTTATTTACAGTTAAAAACATTTCGCCGTGTTTCAGCTTCTGTCAGACTAACGGAGCTGCGGTGGCTTCCTGTCTAAGTTTTCAAAATAAAACAAAGTTGTGGCTGTAAAATACGGGACAAATCCGGGGAAATGGGAATGTTGACTGAGCTCTGATATTACTACTAATGTGGAATTCTACAATATTCACTCATCATGAAGTGAAATAGTCCATCCTAAGTCAGTCTACTGCAGTAGATTAGTAGTTCCTCTCTCAACCAGTAGAAGATGTTGTGAACAGCTGATTATGCATGAAGAAAAAAATACTGTCATGTCCCGTGAATTTTGAAAATGTCCTTTTTAATATATATATTTTATTTTAATCAATCACTTATAATAGATCTATAATACACTGTATGAACTAAATTGTTCCTCTGGGATGAAATCCATTATAACTCTGTGTGTGTGTGTGTGTGTGTGTGTGTGTGTGTGTGTGTGTGTGTGTAGATAGAAATAGAGGATATGGATAGTCTTACAGATCTGCATTTATAGCATTATGTGTAAATCTCTCTCACACACAACCACTTTGACTCATGCATCCACTCACGCACGTGCACAGTTCATCAAACTCAATAGTGCTTTATACATTTACTATACAAGTTTTTGAGCTTTGAAGTTGTGTGTGTGAGAGAGACACATAATGCACTTGCAAGTCAATACAAATCCTCCGTTTTTATCTGCACATACACAGATTTACGTACACACACACACACACACACACACACACACACACACATATTTATTTTTCAATACACGCATACACACCACACTCTGACACCCATACCTACACATCCAGGTCATTTTGGATGCAACCACATTTTTCATTGGTCTGCTTCATAAAACAGGAAAAGCAGGACTGGGGAATTCTCCCAAAGGTAAAATACAGTTAAATCATGTTATCTGCTGAAAAACTAAAATAACTAAAGTTTTGAAGTCCTGGCTCTAAAATGAGCCCAGAACACAGGAATGCATGAAAGAGTCAATATTTAACAGGGGGGTCAATAAACGTAGTTATAATGGGTTTCAATGGGGACATGTTTATCTCTAAGGATCTCAGAGGGAATAATAGTGCATCAAAATCAATGTTGTTGCTAATTATTGACATTTCCCAGACTGTGATAATCTCCCCCAAAATAATACACTTTGCATTTAGTACATAGAAAATAATTCATTTTATGTTTGTTTTTTCTTTCATTAAAAAAACAGGCATATGTAACCAAACTGGCATTTAAAGGGTTAAAATCCTAAATATTATTATTATTATTGTTATCAGGACTGATGTTTGTTTAAAATAAAAATAATTAATTAAAAGTAGACAATACTAATTTATATATTTTTAATTAATGGTAGTCCTTTTACAGACATTTGTGTCCCTCAACAAGCATTTTCTGCCCGTTCCACTGCTTCCACTCTACAATAAATCCCCCAAACATGTTCCTCTTAGCCCTGCTCTTTACATCCCTCCATCATGTCCTTCCTTTCTACTGTCACTAACTGACTGCCGCTCTGACTTTTATAGTGTGTATGTGTGAAATAACTCTGCATGTCTGTATTATAATAGCTCTTATAATACATACATGCACTGTAGTGTTAAAAAACTCAAATATATAAATAAATAAATCACTGCACATTAATGTTACAGATTTTATTTTTTAGTTAATCTGCCTGATAATATGTTTTAAACAAGAATCAACTTCTGATTTTGAAAATTAAAAGTGTTTAAATAAAATAAAATAACAGTTTATGTTGTATAAAGACTAAAGACAGTATTTGTTTGCTCTCCTTGTTTGTTCAGTATTTCTCTTTAGATGTAAAAGCAAGTCAGCACAAAAAAGTTGTCTCAACTTAAATCTATACATTCACTCAGTATGTATCCTCTGATATTTTAACAACACAATATAACATGTTGTCTCAACTAATTCAGTTACAAAAAGTTGACCAACAATATAAAGTTAAGTCAACATTAATCAAGTTGAGGTTTAATGTTTGCTCATAATGTTCTCAGGCATTTACTAAAGGTCAGCCAATCAAATGTGACTCTGTAGCTAACAGAGCATTATGGAGAGAGATTAGAAGAGATGTGTTTTAATATCAGTGGGCAAAAACTTTGTTTCCATGTCCAGAACAATGTGGCTGAGCTCTAATTCATTTCAAACCATCTTTATAATCTTTAATGAATATTATTTATCACATTACAAGAAAAAAACAAAGTAAACATCAAATATTGACAGTCCATGTGTTGCTTTATGGCAGTGTTCCTCAAATACAAATCTTAAAGGTCCACAAAAAGCTTTTTCAATGAGGCAAAGGTTTGTTTATTAGTCGGTCAAGCCACAACTAATCAATGTATCCACCACCAACCAACTTAACAATACAATGGTTTATAGTAGAAAAATAGAATATATGACTCAACTATAAAATGTATTTTTAATTTTCATAAAAACAAAAATCAAATAAATACTCAATAACAAAACGTATTTTTCGTTTTAACATAAATTCAAATAAAAACAAAACAAAACAAAATTCACAGCCCCTGCAAATAATCCAAAACAAATATCAACACTGTAGTGCTGTGCATCAAAAGTGACTCAAGTTATAAAGTAAAAATGTGGGTCTTGCCCAACAGATAATTCTGACGATAATAATAAGTGCGAACACTCTCATTTAATGATGATGATATTTTATGCAACATTTTTCTTTTTTTAAGATCAGACCAGGGTCCGCAGATAGTTGTCCCGCGGCCCCTGCTTTATGGGATAGCACTTATATTCTTAAATGATGAAGCCCTTGCAAATGATATATTTCATTATTATTGGTCAACTGTTTTGCACATGTAGTTCTAAAAATATAGATGTCATATTTTAGTCTGTTTGCACTTTTTAACTAGTGTTTGGCTGCACAACATGAGTTAGTATAGATGGAGTCAGTGGTGGAGCTGCAGAGTTTAAGAGGTCTACGTCTGTATTGAAGTAGCAGCTGGTTGTCATTAATATTAATGAGAGCTCTTTTTCACTGTTTGTATTTGACAGTTTTTAACCTGCATCCTGTTGGGTTCAGCTGTTTGAAGTTTCCATTTTCTAAACTTCTACATTTAAACCTTCTTCAGCTCTGAACAGATTATGAAACACTGAATGATTTCAAGCATGAACTTTGTCTTCTAAAGTAACATCATTTATTCTTTATTCAGAGTGTATGACTGCAGTTTGTCAGAGATCAGCTGTGCTTCTCTGGCCTCAGCTATGAAGAGCAACCCCTCCCACCTGAGAAAGCTGTATCTGAGTAACAACAAGCTGCAGGATTCAGGAGTGAAGCTTCTGGGTGACTTTCTGAAGAGTCCAGACTGCAGACTGGAGGAACTGGGGTGAGTTCACTGACAGTCTGTTACTATTGTTGATCTCAGTGTTTAACAACTGAACATAGTTTATATACATTTATAATTTACATCCATGATGTTGTTATTTATTTTTTACTTCAGTTTATTCTGTAGTTATAAAAGATGACTGATTCTTAAAGAAACTGTAGAAAATATTCACTGTTGTTTAAAGTAAATCAATGTCAACATCTGTATACAGAAGATCAACTAATATTTTAAGATGGGGCTGTCAAACAAATTTGTGATTAATCACATTTTTTATCACGTTTAAACTTCTCCTATTTTGCATTTCACAACACTTTTTAGTCCATATTAACAATGTAAAGTAATTCTTACCAGTGTATCTTGATTGGGAATCAAATGAATGCAAAGAAAGTTTCTTTAAGAACTTTGACTTTCTATTTATTTCAAATCAGAAGAAGCACAATGAGCCTGAGGTAACACAATGTCTACTTCAAACATATAGAAAAGAAATGCTACAACAACAGTGTGGTCAACTTCAAAGTGCTTATTCTGTGAAATGCATTTTATTTTGAAAGGATTACACTGTTCCACATTGAGAAATAAACATAGAGCACATTATAATGAAGAGCATAACAAACAGAAAACACTCCATAGCTCCATTATCTTTGAGTTCAGATGAAAACTGAGGAACTTCCACATTGAGAAATGTGCAGCAGTGAAGGACACTCTGCAGAAACATAAGCGGCACTTCTCTGAAGCTGCAGAGTGATGGGACATTGAAGGTGCAGACAGTGCAGGAATATGACAGCAGCAGCAAGACTCCTCCATACCAACACATGCTGTGGACTGTGCACAGTTTACAGAGTCAGTCTGTGACAGTGCTTTAGAGTCAGTGAGTCAGAGAGCAGCATGATTAACACCATAAAAAACAAAAACATGTTATGCTCAATCCTTAATCACATCACGAATAACACGTTAACTTTGACCGGCCTAGTTTTAAATTGATCAAGTTTACTTGTTGAAGGAGAAATATTTTCTAAATTTACATTAATTGTAATATGATTTCAGAACACACACACACACACACACACACACACACACACACACACACACACACACACACAGGGACACACACACAGGGACACAGATGGATAATTTAAAACTTGAACACATTGATTTGTATTATAAATTCATTTTAATCTCCATCATTTATTCTTTATTCAGGTTGAAGGACTGCAGTTTGTCAAAGATCAGCTGTGCTTCTCTGGCCTCAGCTCTGAAGGACAACCCCTCCCATCTGAGAGTGCTGAAACTGGGTGAAAACAACCTGAAGGATTCAGACATGAAGCAGCTGTCTGACCTTCAGAAGGGTCCAGACTGCAGACTGGAGACTCTGATGTGAGTAGAGAGTTGGAGTCAGTCTGTGCTGGTTTCAGCAGTTTAGTATTAAACACAGTCAGTATCAAAGCAAAGATCCAGTATTTCCTGGTGAACCTCCAACCTTCTCAGTGCTGCATTCCTCAGTGAAGCTGTGATAGGAGAATGGTGACAGGCTTCAGGATTGGACAGAGAGACACAGAGAGAGACAACAGTCAGCCAATCAGATGAGCCAGAAGCTTGTTGTGATCATGTGTTTGAGTTGATGTGAAGACGACTGTTGTTGTTGTGTTGATGTCTGCAGGAAGGCTGCTGCTCTTTATACTGGATGTGCTGCATCACTGACTGACAGCTGATGAAGTGAGTCTCACTAAACACTCATTTATCACCTCTGTTGTTTCTTCTTCTCTCATCAGCTGGAAGGATTGATGATCTCTGTCAGAGTCAGAGTGAACATCCAGGAGTGTTGAGAGAGGATCAGCTGGATCCTGATGTTCCATCTGGACCTGGAGTCTGGATCTGGATTTTGTCGTCTTCACTTAAGTCTCTGAACATGAGCTGTTTGATGCAGAAAAGATAAAGTAAAACAGGTGTTATAAGTCAGACTGTCAGCCTGGGCTCATATTTATCAAGCGTCTCAGAATCACACTGAGAGTTAACGAGGACTAAAACTAATGAATGAAGCAGAAGAGAATTGACTGTGACTTTCAGCAGGAGAAGGATTACTGCTGGGAGAGAGTGAGACGTCGCTGTTTTACCACAGTCAGAGCAGCAAAGTAGAAATAATGATGACGTGTTGTAGTTTTCTCACAGTCTCAGCTGGAAACATTAAACAGTGGTAATTTGGTATATTATGTGTATAGACAGGTAACCAGACAGGTAACTTACCAAGGTTATGGAACAAAACTATGATGCCAAAATTCAATGTTAAGATATTTACAAACTGTAAAGAAAGTGTGAAAAAGCTCTGCTATACATGTTTCTGTGTCATTACATCATTTAATATTTTTTACTATATTGTATTTAATATGTTTGTTGATATTTTTATATTGTATATTTCTAATCATTTGTCAATTTTAGTAAACTTCCACTACTACTACTACTTGGGTAATATAGATTTTTGATCTATTTGAATTTGAGAAGTAATTGTAGTTTATATTTTATTGAAGATAAAAGGTCATTTGACTGAATTTAAACCTGCTTGTTAATTGTTAGTTTGCCAAAGGTCCATCAGTGATCTATAATCTGGGTTTGTTTGGTTTGCAGTATGTTTAGTTACAGTTCACATAGCAGCAACATTTAGTGTTAAATTAAAACAGACAAGTATCAAGTTCAGTTGTTTATTGGTTTAGTTCTGTGTTCAGTAAATCAATCATTTTCTTTCTGTGCTACTTACCAACTACTTACTGTATTTATACACTGGTTGACATCAAGTATGGGAAGATTTATTTTATTTAACTTACTTAAATGTTTGGTTTAGTTTCTATATGATTTATACTTGTTGTGGTTTGTGATAAGGATTATATTTATATGTATGATGTTCTTATTGTAAATAATTTTGACTGATTCATTCACTCAAGTAGTGTACAAATCAAGTACTTTTAATTGACTTGAGTATTTCCACTTTATACTTTCTGTATAATATTGAAATATTATGTTGCAGCCATTATACATTTATGGATTATTTTTAATGTTGTGTAACAGTCTGTTGTAACTCTGGTTGGTGTATGGAGGAGCTCACCAGGACAGGCTCATTATTCATTCATTATTATAAGGATTTATGTTCTTATTTTAGGTGACATAGCTCAATAACATGTTGGATGAACTCATGTTGACCTGAGTATTTGTAATGAATCGCTGCCATCTAGCGGTCACTGTGAGGAACTGCACTGATTACATTCATCAAGTTAATTCAATGCAGGCCGGTTTGATAGCATAATACCACTTCTGCTTATTTTAAGTACAGTGACATAAATTATGACAGAAATAACAGAAACAGTTTTTTCCCTTTTATTGACAAATAAAACATTTTCAATTTCTTCTCCCACAGAATAATCAAATACAAAATCTGAAAAATATTAATTTGAGGTTTAACAGAAGAAAAGTTTCTCATTATAATGACTTGCATCATTTTTTTTCATTTCTTCCATAATCACTGATATGTTTTAAAGTGTTTGAAAGCAACAGGATTAGATAAAAGGATTTCAGTTTGTTTGTTGTGTTTTTCTTTTAATTAATGCATTTTTGTATCAGGGTCAGTGACGTTTTTTGTGTTCATGTGGTTTAGTTTAAATTTAAAGGGTTAAAATGTGAAAATAAACGTATGAACTTTCTGTTTTTATGGACCCAGCATCAAATTTCTGCTTTTAATCTATTTTGAGAGAATATATTAGAGGATCATCGTTTGGCTCGGTTCAAGCTGGTGTGAAAAAGTATGAGTTAGTTTACAGTGAACATATAAATCCTGTTTTGGTTTAGGCTACTAATAAGAACAATAAGTATTTGTATAGCAGTTGTCATACAAGAAATGCTTCAAAGTGCTTTACAACAAAATACATTATATCAAACACACAGTGCTTCACATTAAAATGACCTAAAAGGAGCATAAAACAATGTTTAAAAAAAACATAAAAAGAAATATTGTATATTAAAATATATATATTGTAATATTGAAATATTATCAGGGCTCTCAAGTTTCATGAATAGTTTGCAGTGAGATTACATCTGTTAGGACCGGAGCGACTCCAAACTCTGACTGTTGGCCCCAGCGGCCCCAGCGGCCCCAGTGGCCCCTCGGCCCCTCGGCCCCGACCAGTTCTCCCAATTATTTTCGCGACTTAAAAATTTTACACTCTGTTCATAACTGACCAGCACAAATAAACATGAAAATAATGGGTTAATCCAATAAAAGACTAATTCAGCTAAATAAAATGAATAGTTTTATGATATTGATCCCAAATGGATCAATAAGAAAAAAGATATTTGGCCCCAAATGAGCCTTTTAACCTTCACACACTGTTCATATTCAGACCATTCACAGTATCCCTGCAGAATTAGTTTCTAACAGATTTCTGCACAACAAACCATTCATGAATACTTCATCATCAGTCACATATAAACAGCAAGATGAATCATAATGAAGCTTTCAGAGAGCAGACAGTTTATTCCTCCGTTTTTACACTTTGTGTTTATGGAGAAAAAACATGAATTGTATTAAATGTGAAGAATGTAACACTATTTATTTATTTTTATGTTTTGAATAAATATGGGTCAAACATTTATCAGCTGCTCACAGATGTTTTTAAGAGGTTGAAATATTTTACCAAGTTCAAAGTTAAAAAGTATTTAAGGTGTTTTTACAGCTTTAAAATATAAAAATGGGTCAAATTTGATCCTGAACAGCATGTAAGGGTTAAACAGCAGCGCTCAACGTGTGTGTGTGTGTGTGTGTGCGTGTTGGCCTGTGTGCGCGCATTTCAGTGTATAGATGGTGTGTGTTGTAAGTGTGTGTGTCAGATATTGATGCCTTGATGACAGAGGTTTCTTTTCTTCCTTCCTTCCTTCTTTCTTTCCTTCCTTCCTTCCTTCCTTCCTTCTCTTCCTTTTCTTCCTTCCTTCCTTCCTTCCTCCCTTCCTTCTCTTCCTTCCTTCCTTCTTTCCTTCCTTCCTTTCTTCCTTCCTTCCCGACCCTCCTTTTGTAAATATGTTCCTTCTTTCCTTCCTTCCTGTTCTTCCTTCCTCCCTTCTTTCTTTCCTTCTCTTCCATCTCTTCCTTCCTTCCTTCCTTTCTTCCTGTTCTTCCTTCCTTTTCTTTCCTTCCTTTCTTTCTTTCTTTATTTCCTTCCTTCCTTCTTTCCTCCCTCCCTTCTCTTCCTTCCTTCTCTTCCTTTCTTCCTTCCTCCCTTCTTTCTTTCCTTCTCTTCCATCTCTTCCTTCCTTCCTTCCTGTTCTTCCTTCCTTTTCTGTCCTTCCTTTCTTTCTTTCTTTCTTTCCTTCTCTTCCTTCTTTCCTCCCTCCCTTCTCTTCCTTCCTTCTCTTCCTTTCTTCCTTCATGATACATTAAACACAGGTGTGGGCTATTTGGGCAGGTAGAGGCTACACAGACCCGCGTGCGTATGAGAACGTGCTCGCAGCGGGAGAAAAAAAAAAAACAACTTATTTTCATAATCTACCCAGCAACAAGAAATACTGTTTTCTGATTGGCTGGTAGGTCGCTAACTCGGGACAGCTGTGAACTCAGCAGAGAAATGTAAGAAATTTACAAACTGTA
This sequence comes from Scomber japonicus, assembly GCF_027409825.1. Classification (NCBI taxonomy): domain Eukaryota; kingdom Metazoa; phylum Chordata; class Actinopteri; order Scombriformes; family Scombridae; genus Scomber; species Scomber japonicus. Next base: position 35,430,291 of record NC_070583.1, on the reverse strand, counting down.
AAGAAAAGTGTGAAAAAGCTGGTTGACATCAAGTATGAGAGGATTTATTTTATTTTACTTAGTTAAATGTTTGGTTTAGTTTCTATATGATGTATACTTGTTGTGGCTTGTGATAAGGATTATATTTATATGTATGATCTTGTTGTAAATAATGTTGATTAATGCTGATTTATTCACTCAAGTAGTGCACAAATCAAGTACTTTTAATCAACGTGAGTATTTCCACTTTATACTTTCTGTATAATATTGAAATATTATGTTGCAGCTATTATACATTTATGGATTATTTTTTAATGTTGTGTAACAGTCTGTTTTAACTCTGGTTGGTGTATGGAGGAGCTCACCAGGACAACAATGACTCATTATTCAATCATTATTATAAGGATTTATGTTCTTATTTTAGGTGACATAGCTCAATAATATGTTGGATGAACTCATGTTGACCTGAGTATTTTTAATGAATCGCTGCCATCTAGCGGTCACTGTGAGGAACTACACTGATTACATTTATCAAGTGTTTGGAGTTAGATCAGAGGTATCAAACTCATTTTAGTTCAAGGGCCACATACAGCCCAATTTGATACTAAAGTAGGTCATTATTTTGAGATACTAAGTCATTATTATGAGATAAGTCACCTGTAAGCCCTGGTTACCAAAACAGTGGAATAAAATAAATTGGATAACTTAGAAAATTGATTAGAGAAAAGTGCATTCATGTGGATATGATTTTAATAATATAATTAATTAAAAAAATAAATAGTACATTTTAAATGTATTTAGATAATAACCGTTGTAGCAGCACACAGACTATAAAAGCCTGAGTCAGCTCGCTGTCAAAGCAGCAGCTGATCCAGATACACAGACAAACAGAGCAGAACCCAGAGTGATAAACATATAGAGCTGTAACCTGGAGCAGTCACACTACTGCTGCTCTTTCTGCGGAGCTCAAACCCCGGTGACTTTTTCATTCAAACTAATGTGTATAAATATGACATTATTCACTGACAAGTCATTTAGTTTAGAGAAAAGAAAAAAAAGAAAAACGTTAGCTCTAGCCGCTCTAGCGTTAGCAACGGTTAGCACTGCTAATGTTGACAACCCTTGGTGCTAATGGTGCTAACGTTAGCGGCCATTAGCACCCGCTAGCATTGGTAGCCGTTGATAGCCGTTGGAGCTAATAAAACAAATGTTAGCTGATTATTACCTATTACCTGATTATTCTGAGTTGCGTTTGTGTGTGTGTGTGTGTGAGAGAGAGCAAATTATAACTTGTAAAAATAGAAGAAGAGTGAATTTGAAAGAAAAGAAAAAGGTATTTGATCTGTGTAGAAATTTTTTTTTTTGCTTTGTGGTTACAAGGCCAGCTCCTCCTCTTCTTCATCATCATCATCTGCATCGAAATCACCAGAGACCTTCATTCTTCAGGTCGGCTGGTTGCTCCAGTGAACATTACAGTAGGTCTGAAACACATACACACACACACTTGATGCCCCTCAAACACACACACACACACACACACACACACACACACACCTGTTGTCCATCAAACACACACACACACACACACACACACACACACACACACACACACACACACACACACACACATTGGTTAGTGTTACTTTAATTAAAGTAATGAATGTATTTAGTGCAGGTTTTAATACTTGAGATGAAACTTGTATGTATTGATGTGTGTTTCTATAAGTTTGGACATTTTTAAGAGGAAACTCAAAACTCACCTGTTCAGCCGGCTTTTGATTAAACGTGAAAAATGTTTTTAACCCTTTAATTTTATTCTATTGTGCTTTCTTTCCTTCTTTCCTTCCTCCCTTCCTTCCTTCCTTCATTCCTTCCTTCCTTCCTTCCTTCCTTCTTTTCTACCTTCCTTCTTTCTTTCCTTCCTTCCTCCCTTCTTCCTTCCTTCCTCCCTTCTTTCTTCCTTTCCTTCCTTCCTCCCTTCTTTCCTTCCTTTCCTTCCTTCCTTCCTTCCTCCCTTCTTTCTTTCCTTCCTTCCTTCCTTCCTTTACTTCCTTCCTTCCTTTTCTTCCTTCCTTCCTTTTCTTCCTTCCTCCCTTTCCTTCCTTCCTTTTCTTTCTTCCTTCCTTCCTTCCTTCCATCATCCCTTCCTTTCTTCCCTTCCTTCCTTCCTTCCATCATCTCTTCCTTCCTGCCTTCCTTCCTTCCATCATCTCTTCCTTCCTTCCTTTTCTTCCTTCCTTCCTTCCTTCCTTTCTTCCCTTCCTTCCTTCCATCATCTCTTCCTTCCTGCCTTCCTTCCTTCCATCATCTCTTCCTTCCTTCCTTCCTTCCTTTCTTCCCTTCCTTCCTTCCTTCCTTCCTTCCATCATCCCTTCCTTTCTTCCCTTCCTTCCTTCCTTCCATCATCTCTTCCTTCCTGCCTTCCTTCCTTCCATCATCTCTTCCTTCCTTCCTTCCTTCCTTCCTTCCATCATCCCTTCCTCCCTCCCTCCCTTCCTTGACTGGAGGACACCAGGAGGGTTAAGGTGGTTTAGGTTGAAAGCAACGTTCACAGTTGGAGACAGGAAGCAGACGGAGGTCTCCAGTGTCAAAGTCAGACACTTCATTCAGCTTATGAGGTGTTACTTTAACTTAATGCTGCCAGTGTAGAAACACAACCATACACATTTTAATACTGTAGTGTCTAATATCACATGTTTTACTGCTAGATCACATATTTGGTTGGGGGAAAAACAACATGTAGCTTTTCTGCATATCACCATATTTCACATTCAGATTCACTTTAACCCTTGTGTCGTCCTCCCGGGTCTTATTCTTCTTCCCTCCTTCTTTCATTCCCTCCCTCTTTCCGCCCTCCTTTCCTTCCTTCCTTCTTTCCTTCCTTTTCTACCTTCCTTCCTTCTTTCCTTTCCTTCATTCCTTCCTTCCTCCCTTCCTTCCTTCCTCCCTTCCTCTTTTCCTTTCCTTCCTCCCTCCCTCCTCCTTTCCTTCCTCCTTCCCTCCTTCTTTCCTTCCTGCCTCCCTCCTTCTTTCCTTCCTTCCTCCGTAATTTCCTTCCTTCCTCTTTTCCTTTCCTCCCTCCCTCCCTCCTACCTTCCTTCCTTCCTTCCTTCCTTCTTCCCTTCCTTCCTCCCTTTCCTTCCTTCCTTCCTTCCTCCCTTCCTCTTTTCCTTTCCTCCCTCCCACCTACCTTCCTTCCTTCCTTTTCCTCCTTTCCTTCCTTCTTTCCTCTGTCCTTCCTTCTTTTCCTCCTTTCCTTCCTCCCTCCCTCCTTCTTTCCTTCCTGCCTCCCTCCACTTTCCTTCCTTCCTTTCCTTCCTTCCTCCCTAATTTCTTTCCTTCCTTCCTTCCTCCCTTCCTCTTTTCCTTTCCTCCCTCCCTCCTACCTTCCTTCCTTCTTTCCTCTGTCCTTCCTTCTTTCTTCCTCCTTTCCTTCCTCCCTTCCATCTTTCCTTCTTTCCTCCCTCCCTCCGTCTCTCTTTCTTTCCTCTGTCCTTCTTTTATACCTTGCTTCCTTCCTTCGTTTCTTTCCTCCCTTCTTCCTTCCCTCCTTCCTTTCTCCCTCCTTTCCTTCCTTCTTCCTTCCTTCTTCCTTCCTTCTTTCTTTCCTTCCTTCCTCCTTCTCTTCCATCTCTTCCTCCATTCTTCATTTTCTTCCTTCTTTTCCTTCTTTCCTCCCTCCCTCCTTCCCTCCTTCCTCATTCCCTTCTTTCCTTCTTTCCTCCCTCCCTCCGTCTCTCTTTCTTTCCTCTGTCCTTCTTTCATACCTTGCTTCCTTCCTTCATTCCTTTCCTCCCTTGTTCATTCACTCCTTCCTTCCTCCCTCTTTCCGCCCTCCTTTCCTTCCTTCCCTCCTTTCCTTCCTTATTCCTTCCTCCCTTCCTCCTTTCCTTCTTTACTCCCTCCCTCCGTCTCTCTTTCTTTCCTCTGTCCTTCTTTCATACCTTGCTTCCTTCCTTTGTTCCTTTCCTCCCTTCTTCCTTCCTCCCTCCTTTCCTTCCTTCTTCCTTCTTTCCTTTCCTTCCTTCCTTCCTTCCTCCCTCCCTCCTTCCTGCATATCACCATATTTGCAACTTGCTAAATACATGAACATTTTCTCATTATGTTGACAGATAACGTGATTCAGCCCAAATTATTACTAACACATTGTTACTAGCTAAATGTATTAGCTGTTGCAGTTTAGTCATATATAATAGTAATTACTAGGAGATGGAGTTTATTTGCCTTCCATAGAACTACTCTACAGAGACTGAAAACATGACACTCACTCATCTGGTTTTAATACCTTTTGGACAACAACAGAGGAATAACATATACAAGCCTTTTATAGTGTCGTCTTAGTGTATTTTAAAGAATTATAGACTCTCTGTCAGGAGATGATTTCTGACTCACCACTCTGTTTCAAACACAGAGATCTCTGTTACATTGCATCACATCCATTTATTTTCATAATGTTCAAGTATTACAAAACATAACCGTAAACTTTCTCCTTATAAATATAACAAAAGGCCTTGTGTGTGTGCGGTCAAAAGACATTTCTGATCTTTTCCTTCTCATCATGAGTTGTCAAGAGTTCAACCCACCTGTCTCCAATGACTCATTCATTCATAGGATCTGTCACTCCCACCTCCCCACCACAGATGCAATACATATAAAGGACAGCAGGGGGAGACCAAACCATTCAACCATACATACCTAAACATAATATCTAAATAATTGGGTGAGTACTCTAACACCCATCAAAGTAATTAATCAATCAATAATATAATATAATGAAGTAAATTATAATAAAGTAAAATGTTAGTAGATCAGTTCATTGTTGGTTTGGATTTGTTGACAATAAGAAAAATGTGGAAAGTTGCAGCCTTGTCCTTTAACTTAGTTGTTTCTTTTTGGACACACCTTATCTCTCCTATCAGATAAACTGTCCTCAATCACCACACACACACACATACACACACACACACACACTACTTACAGGAAATAAGAAGGTGGGAGGAGCAAACAGGTAGGAAAACTGTTTACTTGTCAAACAGGTAATGAAGGAATTCACTCAGTTCAGATGACATTTTAGAGTCATGAGAGCAGAAAGAGGAAAACATCAAGTGTGAATCAGGGTGAGTGTTAATGTTACTGTAGACCTGGAAATATTGAGTGTCTATTGATCATTGCTGATTACTTTACAGATTAGTTGTTAAATTAATTAAACTGTGTCAGAAAAGTATGGAATCACAGTGTTGACGTCTTCAAATGTTGTTTCCTTTGTTCTTTTCCTGGTTTGTGCGTCCTCACAGTGATGTAACATGACTCACTGGTTCTGTTAAAATAGAGAGAAGTCACAGTTAAGAACAACACAGATGTTTATCTGAAGTCTGTTTGTTGGATTTAAACCAGAGTCAAAGTTTATCTTTGTGATGGACAGAAAACACACATGGTTGTAGTTAAAGTCATGTAAACTAATAAGAATATACAGTACTAACATGAGAGGCAGGACTGGGTTTATTATACTGTGTGTGTGTGTGTGTGTGTGTGTGTGTGTGTGTGTGTCTGTGTGTCTCTCTCCAGTGTTACTGGTTTACCTCTCAGACTCCAGAAGATGAAGGAAGAGGAGGAAGAGGAGGACGGAGCAGAGTCTGTAATATCCAGCTGTCTGTCTATGAAGAGTGACCGGTCTATAGGTGATCCTCCATTCTTCAGTAATGAATCTGAACCCTCAGACACAAAGTAAGAGACTGTTTCTACTGTAAACTGACCTGAAGATGATTCAGTGTTGAAATGTAAAAATGAATCTATGCTTCATGAGTGAAAATGTTCCTAACAGTTATCATCAGAGCTGAACTTTGAGCTTCAGTCACTGTAACTTTACTGCTCATTAGACAGAGACAGAGAGGTAAAGTCCAGGGAGGAAAGGCAGAGAAGGATTCAGACTTCAACTCCTTATTCTCAGCAGAGACTGAAAGAAACTGAAAATACAGTGCCTATAAAAAGTTTTCATCCCCTTGGATGTTTTCCCCTTTTCATTGCTTTTATTAATTGAATCATGGTCAATATTATTTAGCCTTTACATTTTTTAAATGTTTTAATTTCTTTACAAAAAACAACTCTTTAATGTCAAAGTGGAAACAGATTTCTTCAAAGTAATGTCAATTATTAAAAAATATATGATGTAAAATAAGTGATTGCATAAATATTCATCCCCTTCAAGTCAGTATTTAGTAGATGCACCTTTAGCCTTAATCACAGCACTGAGTCTGTGTGGATGGGTCTCAATCAGGCTCACACATCTGGACACTGAAAGTTTACTCCATTCTTCTTTGCAAACCTGTTCAAACTCTGTCAGGTTGCAAGAAGATAAGCTGCCAAGAAGCATCCCCACAGCATGATGCTGCCACCACCGTGCTTCACGGTGGGGATGGTGTGTTTGTGGTGATGTGCAGTGTTTGGTGTCCGCCAAACATAGCGTCTAGTCTAATGGCCAAAAAGCTCCAGAACCTTCTTCTAGTTGACCTTCCAGTCTCCCACATGCCTTTGGGTGAACTCTAGTCCAGATGTGATATCCGTTTTCTTCAGCAGTGGCTTTCTCTTTGCCACTCTCCCATAAAGCAACAGTTGTTGTGTGGAGTTTCTCTCCCACCTCAGCTGCTGAAGCTTTTAACTCCTTCAGACTAGTCACAGGTGTGTTGGTGGCCTTCCTCACCAGTCTCCGTCTTTCTCAGTTTGTGATGACGGCCTCCTCTAGGCAGATTGACACACTTCTACCCTCACTTCTACTTTTCAATAAGCTTTTCTTGGAGTTTCTTAGAGTGTTCTTTTGGCTTCATGGTGTAATTGTAGCAGGAATATTGATTAACCAGTGACTGGACCTTCCAAACTCAGGTTTCTTTACAATCACTTGAGACACATTCACTGCACTCAGCTGATCTCCATTTCATTATTTGTGAGAATACTAGCAAGAATTGGCTGGATCTCTGTTGCATTAGGTCAGTCACTTTGAAGGGGGGGAATATTTATGCAATCACTTATTTTACATGAAAACATTTTAATTAATTAACATAACTTTATAGAAATCTGTTTTCACTTTGACATTAAAGAGTTGTTGTTTTTTTGTAAATTATTTTAACAATGCCAAATAATATTGACCATGATTCAATTTATAAAAGTAATAAAAGGGGAAAACATCCAAGAGGGTGAATACTTTTCATAGGCACTGTACATAAAGTGAATTAATAAAAAATTATAACTACTAGTGTGATGAATATATATTGTGACGCATGCAGCTGTGTGTAGAAATACTGACACTGACCTTCATACAGGATCTCTTCAGTCCAGCACCTTAGTGAATGTGTAATCTGGTTATTGCAATAAAAAAGATACATTTACAATGTAGTATAAAGTCCAGATGTTGATATGAAGAAACTAATAAAGCTGTAAACAGAATTATGTTTCTGCCAGGGTTATTATAGTTTTGACATGTTCATTAGTTTGTTTTTCAGTTGTTTTTTTAATTTCAGTTTAGTTTTAGTGAGTTTAGCAAGTGATGAAGTAGTTTTAGTTTAGTTTTTATTAAGTTTTAGTCTTAGTTTTATTTTTTCAGGTATTAGGAGCAAAGCCTTGATTAGTAGAAGCTGTAAAAGATGAATAATGTCATAATGACACTGAGCTAAGGTTTACTGGCTCCTGCTTCTCAGTGAGAGCTTCCATAGTGGACTTTCACATTAGTGGGATTTTTCCCTTTTAGCTTTTATTCCACAAATGCTCCCATCATTCTTCATCATCACACTTTTACTTTTATCTACTGCGGGGTTCGAGTCTGAATGTTCCCATAATGGGCTGTGTAAAATGTATTTTATTCTTTATAGAAAGAATTCACGTCAAGCAGGCATCCGCTCTGCTGCCCCCTACTGGCGCGAGCCCAAGAAGTCAAACTGAACAGAAGTAAAAATCGAGGGAGAAAATAAACTAAGCTGATTTTACCTTTTAATTCGGTTTAGTTTTACTTAATTTTGCATTGTTCATTGAAGTTTTTATGTATTTATTTTTTTACTTATTATTTCAGTTAACTGAATTATTTTTTCACTGCTAGTTTTAGTAATGATGTTGCATTAAGAAACATAACCACTGAATGAAGCTACATACCGGTATATGTATTGCTCTGAAGTCAGAGAGAGGAGGTCAGGATTGACAGGAAGCACTGAGGTAACAAAAGCACTCTGGTTCAGGTTAATAAATGATTGTGTTGATTTAGTGACATCTTGTAGTGAGATTGCACATTACAAAACATTGAATAGCCCCACCTCCCAATTTCAAGTCTGTAAGATAACTTATGGAGGCTGCAACCCTCATGAAACTCATTAAAGGCCCTGTGTAGAGCCAGTTTTTGTCCATTCTGGCCACTGTAGAAACATGGCGGCCTCTTTTGAAGAGGACCTATGTAGATATGAAGGGCTCTGTTACAGCCCTCGAGCAGTGTGTATGGTCTGTATGGTGTGTATTGTGTGTCTGTGTGGGTTCTCTGTGTTCTCTCTTTTGTTTGGCTAGACGGAAGTGAAGAGAACCAATCTCCAGTCCTAGCTCCTCCCATTCCTCTGGTACCATTCGGCTCCCTGATTGGTGCGGCATAGGTGGAGGTGCTCCAATCTCTGCCTCCAATTAAGAGGGCATACTCTTAATAATGCTCTGCAGCCCGTCACTCGAGGCGGCTGGATTGTTGTGGCCAGTTCGCCTTGCTTTGCTGTTGCGCCTTGTTGAGATCGTGATATTGTTAACGGTTGGCCGAGTTAATGGTACTGTTGTACACCATCACTAGGTTCACTTTTTGTATTAGCTCGCTAGGAGTAGGGGTGCTGCTCACCGTTTTTGGTATTGTTATAGAGATTTGGTAAGCTTACTTTTTGTGTTGTTAGCTCTGTTTTTAGAGTCCTTTTTGTTCTATTTCTTTGTTTATTTGAGCAGCATCACCCGGCCTTTGTTTGTTATTGTAAAATCCTTGGTTAAGAAATAATTTTGTTTATTATCCGTTGAAAAAGGGAAATATTGATCCCGGACGAGCCCCCATTTATGTTACAACCCAGTTCGTTGAAAGGAAAAGTAACATAAAAACCAGATGTAAAAGGTTTAAACAAAATTATTTATTAACCAAGGATTTTACAATAACAAACAAAGGCCGGGTGATGCTGCTCAAATAAACAAAGAAATAGAACAAAAAGAGGACTCTAAAAACAGAGCTAACAACACAAAAAGTAAGCTTACCAAATCTCTATAACAATACCAAAAACGGTGAGCAGCACCCCTACTCCTAGCGAGCTAATACAAAAAGTGAACCTAGTGATGGTGTACAACAGTACCATTAACTCGGCCAACCGTTAACAATATCACGATCTCAACAAGGCGCAACAGCAAAGCAAGGCGAACTGGCCACAACAATCCAGCCGCCTCGAGTGACGGGCTGCAGAGCATTATTAAGAGTATGCCCTCTTAATTGGAGGCAGAGATTGGAGCACCTCCACCTATGCCGCACCAATCAGGGAGCCGAATGGTACCGGAGGAATGGGAGGAGCCAGGACTGGAGAAAAGGCTCATTCTAAGGGAATGAACTTTCAGGTGATTATACACAAATAAAAACATACCTATGAATATTATATTCCATTTCTGTCCTTGAAAGTGACTTAAATCAAATTGTGTCAGAAAAATATGAAATCACAGTGTTGACATCCTCAAATGTTGTTCCCTTTGTTCTTTTCCCGGTTTGTGCGTCCTCACAGTGATGTAACGTGACTCACTGGTTCTGTTAAAATAGAGAGAAGTCACAGTTAAGAACAACACAGATGTTTATCTGAAGTCTGTTTGTTGGATTTAAACCAGAGTCAAAGTTTCTCTTTGTGATGGACAGAAAACACACATGGTTGTTGTTAAAGTCATGTAAACTAATAAGAAGATACAGTACTAACATGAGAGGCAGGACTGGGTTTATTATACTGTGTGTGTGTGTGTGTTTGTGTGTCCAGTGTTACTGGTTTACCTCTCAGACTCCAGAAGATGAAGGAAGAGGAGGAAGAGGAGGACGGAGCAGAGTCTGTAATATCCAGCTATGTGTCTATGAAGAGTGACCGGTCTAAAGATGATCCTCCAGTCTTCAGTAATGAACCTGGACCCTCAGACACAAAGTAAGAGACTGTTTCTACTGTAAACTGACCTGAAGATGATTCAGTGTTGAAATGTAAAAATTAATCTCTGCTTCATGAGTGAAAATGTTCCTAACAGTTATCATCAAATGTCATTTAAAATCAAACACCATTGACTGACAACCCAAACTCTACTAAACCATCTACATCAGTTATTAGTGATTGTCTGAAGATCTGCAGCAGGTTAAACCATCTAGATATAAAGTAGCAGCTGATGTTTTTAACAGAGCTTTGTAGCTCATGAAATGTCTGTAAAGGATTCAAACTACCTGCATGAAATAGATTCTACAAACAAAGTTCACAAGAGATAAATGTTCAGGATATGTTTCATATTCATTCAGTGTTTTCACATGTTCACATCTCTTTGCTCTCACATCTGTTTTCAGCTGTAGATACAACATGCAGAAGGAGATTTAAACATACTTGTTGTCATTATTAGATCAAGATCAGGTGCCATGTTTCATGTTGAATGAATGTGTCAAACAATTGTTTCTACAGACAGAGAGCAGAGTCTCTAATATCCAGCTGTCTGTCTATGAAGAGTGACTGGTCTAAAGGTGATCCTCCAGTCTTCAGTAATGAATCTGGACCCTCAGACACAAAGTAAGAGACTGTTTCTACTGTAAACTGACCTGAAGATGATTCAGTGCTGAAATGTCACTTTAAACTTAACCACAGCTTTATGAATGAGCTTTATAAATATACAGAGGACAAGAGAAATGAGAGAGAAATAAGAACAAGAACAGGAGTTTCTGCTGAGTTCTGAGTTCAGTCAGAAGTTGAACTGAACACAAACAAACAGACACAGTTTGTTTGTTGCCAGCAAAGTTAAAGCTAATGTAGTAAAGTTGGTACTGAGACTGTTTGGGGCAAATAAACATGAATGATCTTGAACTTTTGAAAATTAGGTGAGATCCACTTTGCATTCTGCCTGATCAAACTTGACTATCATTGTCTGTGTATCCAAAGCCTGATATATCTTCTACCTCTGTGCTGTATACCTGTTGTTGCATATAAGCTGTTAAAAACACATTAAGGAGTCACACCTCGGTACTGGGTGACTTTTGTCACAGGAGAGTTTGAGTTTATTGAGAAATAACTCCAAAGACTAACCTAAATTATTTGAGAAACTTAAATTGAATACCTCTTCCTCCACTTCAAGCATATGGAGATCCTACGTTAATTTCTTTGAATTATGTTACATTGCCTTATGGTCAAAAAGACATAGTAAGACTTTATGATCTCTGCTTCATGAGTGAAAATGTTCCTAACAGTTATCATCAAAAAAGATGAACTTTGGGCTTCAGTCACTGTAACTTTACTGCTCATTAGACAGAGACAGAGAGGTAAAGTCCAGGGAGGAAAGGCAGAGAAGGATTCAGACTTCAACTTCTTATTCTTAGCAGAGATAGATAGATAGATAGATAGATAGATAGATAGATAGATAGATAGCCTTTATTGTCCCAAAGGACACGAACAATATACATACACACAACAGCTATACAAACATTGAGAACATAGAAGTACAGACTCACTGCACAAACACCACCAGACATTGAACAACCGACACATATATATCACACTGAGGAGGCTGGGTCCATATGGGGTTATTGGGGGAGGTTATTGAGTACTGAGATGGCAGACGGGACCAAGCTCTTGCTGAAGCGTGCCCGTCTCCATCTCAGAGTCCTGTATCTGCGACCAGACGGCAGCAGTGTGAAGTGAAGGTAGAGCTTGGTGAGGTTGGGTGTGGTATGGTTAATTATCTTGGATGCGGTATGAGTTAGGGTTAGGGTTAGTCAGTTTTTTTCTGTTGGTGATGGACAGCATGTTATAAAAACATGGTGAGCAGTACAGGAGGATGGGTTGTATGATACAGGGGATTAATAAAAGAATAGCTGTTAGGGAAATGAATATGGGATGATTGTGACACATGGCTGCATGTACAAATACTGACACTGACCTTCATACAGCATCTCTTCAGTCCAGCAAACTGGGAGATCCACATTAGTGAATGTGTAATCTGATTATTGCAATAAAAAAAGATAAATGTACAATGTAGTATAAAGTCCAGAGGTTGATATGAAGAAACTAGCTGTATTGTGTTCTGTACATTGACAAGATTTTCTCATTACATTGAGAGAAAATGTTATTCAGCCAGCATTAAGTTTCCAGAAAAATATATTTGCTGTTGTAATCTAGTCATATATAATTGTAATTACTTGAAAATAGAGTTGGTCTGGCTTACACAGAACTACTGAAAACATGATCACTGTTATTAGTCTTTGGAGTGGTTTCTAAACAGACTAAAATGACCAAACTCTTCATAGTGAAAGAAATTATTTGACAAACTTAAATTTATTATCCCCCCCCCCCCGCGCCAAGCATGTAGGAGAACCTCCGGTGGTTGAAAAACTAAGTCAAGAAACATTGTTTAGTTTTTCCATTCTGGGCTACATGACACTACAACATGGCGGCCTCTGTGGAAGAGGATTACACAGAGAGGTAAAGTCCAGGGAGAGAAGATAGTTAAGATTTCAGTCTTCAACTCCTTATTCTCTTCAGAAACCAAAAGAAACTGCCTACAGGGGGAATTAATAAAAAAATAACTGTTAGGGTAACAAATATGGGATGATTGTGACACATGAGGCTGTGTGTAGAAATAATGACACTGACCTTCATACAGTATCTCTTCAGTATATCAAACTTCGGAGATTCACATTAGTTAATGTGTAATCTGGTTATTGCAATAAAAAAAGATAAATGTACAATGTAGTATAAAGTCCAGAGGTTGATATGAAGAAACTAATGAAGCTGTAAACAGAATCATGTTCCTGCACATGCTCAGTTACATCTGCTCAACTCTTGCATTGAGAAACGTAACTACTGAATGAAGCTACATTAATGTGTGTGTGTGTGTGTGTGTGTGTTGCTTAAAGGACCAACATGTAGGATTTAGTGGCATCTAACAGTGAGGCTTCACATTGCAACAAACTGCTCCACGAACCATTTCAAGTGTGCAGGAGAACCTATGGAGGCCGTTACACTTGTGAAACTCATTAAAGAGCCTCTGTAGAGTCAGAGTTTGTCCATTCTGGGCTACAGTAGAAACATGGCAGCCTCCATGGAAGAAAACCTGCTCCCTTTCTAGATAAAAAGGACTCATTCTAAGGTTACAAAAATCAACAGTTCTTGATTGATTATACACTGATTAAAGCATTTATATTAATTATATTCAATTTCCAAGTCTGCTCCACTTGATGTAAATACATTCTACACACTGTTCCTTTAAATGTTAATAAAGTTCAAAGTTCAAGTTCATAGTCAACTTTATTGTCAATCTTGCTACATGTACAGGAAATGTAGAGGATTAAAATTATGTCTATCTCAGATAGACAGACCAATTCAGTTTTGGGGGGTAGACTAGTTCATTAATTGGCAGAGGGGTGAGATAGTTGGGGTCAAGTGTGATGTTGAGTGCTTTACAGGCCAAGTGTGTCGTAGATGTCCAGAAGGGAGGGGAGTGAGGCACCAATGATCTTCCCTGCTGCATTCACTATGTGCTGGAGTGTTCTCTTGTTGGAGGAGAGGTGCAGCTTCCAAACCACACAGTGATGCAGCTGGTCAGGATGCTCTCAATGATACCATGGTAGAAGGAGCACATGATGGGTGTGGGGGCTCTGGCTCTCTAGAGGTGCTGCTGAGCTTTCTCTGCCAGTGATGTGGTGTTGTTGGTCCAGGAGAGGTCCTCTGTTATATGCACACTCAGAAACCTGGTGCTGCTCACCCTCTCCACAGCAACACTGTTGATGGACAGAGGATGGTGCTGGGTGGGTGCTCTCCAAAAGTCGACAATCATCTCCTTTGTCTTCTCCACATTTAGAGAGAGATTATAGTCGCTGCACCACGTGGTCAGTTGGCTCACCTCCATCCTGTAGCTTGTTTATCATTGTTAGTGATGAGATCCACCACAGTCGTATCATCCACAAACTTCATGAAGAGGTTGGAGCTGTGCTTTGGTGTGCAATCATGGGTCAGCAGGGTGAAGAGCAGGGGGCTGAGCACACATCCCTGGGGGCCCCCGTGTTCACTGTGATGTTGCTGGATGTGTTGTTGCTAACCCAAATTGCCTTTGGTCTACCAGTAAGAAAGTCTAATAACCAGTTGTACAGGGAGGTGTTAAGACCAAAACTGTCTGGTTTCTGGATGAGCTGCTGGGGGATGATTGTGATTGTGTTGAAGGCTGAGCTGCAGTCTATGAACAGCATTCTCACATATGAGTCCTTCCTGTCCAGGTGGGTGAGGGCTGATTGGATGGCAGTAGAGATTGCATCATTGCAGACTGGAAGGGGTCCAGGGAGGGAGGAGGGAGGTAGTGAAACTGGATGGAGATGGTTTTGTTGGCACTGGTATAACTGTGGTGTCATTAAAGCATGTAGGGAGAACAGCCTGGCTCAGAAATGTGTTAAAGAAGTCTGTGAGGACATCTTTGAGCTCTTCTGCACAGTCCTTTAGCACACAGCCAGGTTTGTTGTCTGGACCTGTTGAGCTTCAAGTCACTGCAGACTTTTTCTTATTCTTGGTATTAAACCAACATAACAATCTTTTCCTAACCTTAACTAACTGCTGCCGGTGTATAAACACAACTATAACAAGTTTAATGCTGCAGTTTCTAATAGCAGATGTTTTACTGCAAGATCAGATATTTTGAAAAAAATAAATAAAACAGACATATTGTCAGAACATTTAATTCAGACATTCAGTATCATAAGTGGACTTTTAGGAGTTTTCTTGTTCACAAACAAAAGTCATGTTTACAGTGACTTATTTACCAGAACACATTGTATGTATCCTTGTGCTCTGACTAATTCGCTGAATCCACTTCTCTCCTTGTTAATAATCTACAAAGCCAAATTTTGAACATAGTGTTTCAAATCCTGCATTGTGTACATCCATGTTTACTAGCTTGCAGTCTTCTTCTTCTTCTCTGCCTTTTCTGGCACATTGTTTTGTCTCTATTTACTTTTGAACCCTTGTAATTGTAGTATATCATATTTTATTTAAACTTGAATGTGCTGAAGCCCAGAGCCTGAAGAACAAATACTGCCCAAATACTGACATCCTGGACTGCTTATGTGGGAAAGAGCTGCAGCTTGTGAGCTGTTGGTTGGTCTCCACTAATGTCATGTGACATAAAGAATGTGTTCATGTCCACAGAGAGAGGAAGAGGAGGGCTGTTTCTGTGGAGGAGCAGCTGTCCTGCTGTTCTTTGTGTCAGGACGTCCTGAAGGATCCAGTCTCTACCAGCTGTGGACACTGGTTCTGCAGACAGTGCATCACCTCATACTGGGACCAGTCTGCTTCATCAGGAGACTCCTCCTGTCCCCAGTGTGCAGAAAGATCCAGAACCAGACCTGGACTGCAGATAGACAGTCAGACCAGCACTGTACAAAGTAAGACTGAAGATCTGTCTGCTGATGTCATCATCTCTGAAAACAGGACAGGAATCTACATCCTCTATCCTGCTGAACATTAACACAGTGACTCATATTTCATTTTATTCACACTTTTTCTTCTTCTCTATCAACAGAAAGTGGTCTGCAAGAGGTTTTAGATGAACATCAGATCAGTCTGAGCAGCACATGTGAACGTGTGACTGATGAGGCAGGAAATGAAATCCTCCTTATCAGCATCTTCACTGAGGTCCACATCATAGAGGGACAGAGTGAAGAGGTTAATACCCAACATGAAGTGAGGCAGCTTGAACTAGCTTCCAAGATGAAGACCTTCCATGACGCTCCAATCAAGTGTCAGGACATCTTTAAAGCCTTACCTGACCAGCAGAAACACATCAGAGTCGTTATGATGAACGGCGTCGCTGGTGTTGGAAAAACCTTCACAGTGCAGAAGTTCACTCTCGACTGGGCACAGCGCTCTGAAAACCAAGATATCCGTCTGCTGATTCTGTTTTCGTTCAGGGCGCTGAACTTGATCAAAGATGAGCAGTACAGTCTGCTCATGCTGATCCATGTTTTCTATCCAACATTACAGAAGCTCACAGCAGAGACGCTCGCTGTCTGTAAAGTTTTGTTCATCTTTGACGGCCTGGATGAAAGCAGACTTTCATTGGATTTCAACAACAGTGAGGTCGTGTCTGATGTCACACAGAAGTCATCAGTCAGCGTGCTGTTGACAAACCTCATCAAGGGGAAGCTGCTTCCATCGGCTCTCATCTGGATAACTTCCCGACCTGCAGCAGCCAATCAGATCCCTCCTTCATGTGTTGGCAGGGTAACAGAAGTACGAGGCTTCACTGACGCCCAGAAGGAAGAGTACTTCAGGAGGAGATTCAGTGATGAAGAGCAGTCCAGCAGAATCATCTCACACATCAAGACATCCAGGAGCCTCCACATCATGTGTCACATCCCAGTCTTCTGCTGGATCACTGCTACAGTTTTGAAGGACATGTTAACTACAGACAAGAGAGGAGAGCTGCCCAAAACCCTGACTGACATGTACTCACACTTCCTGCTGATTCAGATAAAGAGGAAGAAGAACAAGTATGATGAGGGACATGAGACGAGTCCACAGGAGCTGACAAAGGCTGACAGGAACCTTCTTCTGAAGCTGGGGAGGCTGGCGTTTGAACAACTGGAGAAAGGAAACATCCTGTTCTACCAAGAAGACCTGGAGCAATGTGGTCTTGATGTCACAGAGGCCTCGGTGTTATCAGGATTTTGTACAGAAATCCTCAAAAGAGAGAGTGTGATCTTCCAGAAATCAGTCTACAGCTTTATTCATCTGAGCGTTCAGGAGTTTCTGGCTGCAGTCTACATGTACCACTGTTACACCAGCAGGAACACAGAGGTACTGAAGAACTTCCTGGGAGAAGACTACAAACACAGAGAATCTGGATCAAAGACTTTCTTCAAGAAGATGTCTGCTCATTTCAGAAACAGTGATAGCGATGTCTTTCTGAAGGGAGCCATGGAGAAATCTCTCAGCAGTAAAAATGGCCACCTGGACCTGTTTGTCCGCTTCCTTCATGGCCTCTCTCTGGAGTCCAACCAGAGTCTCTTAGGAAGCCTGCTGGGTCAGACAGAGAACAGTCCAAAAACCATCCAGAGAGTTATCAACAACCTGAAGAAGATGAACAGTGAGGATTTCTCTCCTGACAGAAGCATCAACATCTTCCACTGTCTGATGGAGATGAACGACCACTCAGTACATCAGGAGATCCAAGAGTTCCTGAAGTCAAAGAACAGATCAGAGAAACTCTCTGAGATCCAGTGCTCAGCTCTGGCCTACATGCTGCAGATGTCAGAGGAGGTTCTGGATGAGTTGGACCTGAAGAAGTACAACACATCAGAGGAGGGACGACGGAGACTGATCCCAGCTGTGAGGAACTGCAGAAAGGCTCAGTAAGTCCAGATGTGATTAACATTATACATCAGTGTAGATCAGTAGATTTAATCTTCAAATATAAATGATATTAAACTCTTATTATTGTTAAAATAATGCTCTACTTGTTTATATCGACAATAACATGTCAGTTAAATTTCATCACAGATGTACTTGAGTTTATTCAAATATGAGCACAAACAATCTTGATTTTACAGTTGGTTGTATAAATGTTGCTAACTTAATGAACACAATTATTCAATGTATTTGTAGTAATTATTGGATTTTACCGTTGTTTTAATAATTCAACCGTATTAATTTGTTAATCATGTTTTTGTGCTAAATCAGTTTAGTTTCTCAAAATAATGTTGACAACTAAACGTAATGCAGTAAATCTGTTATGCACATCTAAACATTTAATTACATGAATATTTAATTATGTACAGGTCCAATACTTTCAAGCCATTTGTTTCGTTTGTGTTCAACAGTCACTACTATTCACTGACATGAAAAATGGAGGACAATAAAACTGTTGTTCTAATCCAAATGTCCTCATGTTAATTTTGTGGACACAGATTACATAAAATAAAGCCTCAGTACTCCCAGATGCATATCTGGACTCCAAGATGCATATCTGGAATAGGAACGTTGGTACATATGTTTTGGACTTGCCCTTGTCTTAATTCATGTTGGGTGTCTGTACTCAAAGTGCTTAATGATATTACAGGACTAACCAAGAGTAATTCTCCTGGGCGACACATCTAGGATGAAAGCCAATAAAAAAACAACTCAAATTTATTAGAATTGCCCTTATCACAGCCAACCAATGTATAACTATGCATTGGAAATATGTATTACCACCTATATTTGGTAGATGGACGAATGAACTAGCATCATGCATACCTGGTGAAAAGATTATGTACAATTTGAAGGGTAAACCTAGAGAGTTTCAAAAGATCTGGGGTGGTTTTCTAACATATCTGGACACAGAGTCCACAATACATTAATCCTTTTATATTTAAACAAGTATTAAACTCCAATGTCATGTGATGGTTAAACATGCTTATTCAACAACTGTTTCTAGCTTTATCTTTATTTGTTTAAATTTTCTTTTCTACCTCCTTCTTCTTATCCCAGACTCTCAACTGACTGACGTACAGTGGCTGTTATTTACTCCTTCTTTGCAACAGTCTTGTTTTATGTTGTTTTTGTTTGTTTTATGATATACTGAAGGTTTGCATTTATTCTTACTTATCTGAATTGGTACACACTCTGTAGGAATGTATGGTCGGACCTGTAGGGGTGGGTTGAGAAGGGAGGGAGGGAGGGATGGGCTGATCAGGTACCTATCTGATATATCTTTCTCTACATTGTCCAATCATTCAGCTCTGGGGTTGTTTTCTGAAAAAAACAATAAAAATTTTGTTGAAAAAAAAACAAAACTAAACTTTGTGGAGACAGACATGGGATCAGATCACACAGACAGACTGAGAACATTATGGAAGCCTCAATGTAACTCCATTGTCTTTCCTTCATCTACAAGATGCAGGTCTGCAAGTCTGACAGAGAGTGATGAGAATTATTGTTTCATTCAAACACAGTGAGAAACCATCAGCTGAACTGGGACTGTTCGGGTAGCTTACTGGTTAAGACGCCATATAACTGCAATATCTGCTGATCTCTCCTCTTGTTTCCTGTTATCTCTCAACTGTTGCTGTCCATTAAACAAATAAAATGCTCCTGAAACACAAAGATTATTTGATCCTCTCATGTGAAGAGTAAATGTTAATAAAAATAAAGAATATCAAACTGTGTTGTAACCAAATGCATGAAGTAAATATAAAGTCTCCTCTTTCATGATAACATATGTTGTAATATATGTGTCATTACAGACTTTCTGGCTGTGGACTCTCAGAGTCTCACTGTGAAGTTGTGGCCTCAGCTCTGAAGTCCAACCCTCATCTGACATTTCTGGACCTGAGTAACAACAAACTGTCTGATTCAGGAGTGAAGCTTCTCTCTGCTGGACTGGAGAGTCCAAACTGTAAACTGAAGTCTCTGGGGTCAGTTCACTGACTGTAGCTTTACTAGTTTTTTTCTTTTTATTGAATTAATATCTTTCACTCAAGTTCCAACAGTTAATTCTCTCATGAATTTAAAATCCACAGTTTTGTTCTGTGTATAAATGACTTCCAGAGTTTAAACAAATTTGAGGCTTCAGCAGTTTCCTGAGCTGCAGTGGAGAGATAGTGGTTAAACTCAAAAAGGGAATTTTATACTAAATATTCTGAAACTTTGAGTCAGATAAATCAAGTGTGAGTCTACCAGACTGTCAAAGCCTCATATTAGCTTTAACTGAACTTATGAAGTCATTTCCTGCAGTGTAGCTGTGTTAGGAAGAGACCACTTCACAGTCAGTATGGACAGGAGGAATGATTACTGCCACCAATAACATGTTTAAATTACACACACCTACGAAACTACCAAATACAGGAAGAAGAAGGTCATGCAATAAATTAAAGACTTGACTGAGTTCAGCAGCATTTTATGACTCAGTGTTGACATGAATATGTTTCTGAATGTTGTGGTGAAGTTCGGATGATGTCTGTAGAAGGCTGACATTATGATGATCCACAATAACACAATGACAAAGTCAATCTGCTTATTTAAGAGAAAAGCTAAAAAATGTGACACTGGATAATTCACTCTGAACCTCTGAAACTCTTGATTTTTAAATTAAATGTCACCTTCACTTTAATTTGTGTTCTTTAAATTTAAATAAAAATTCAAACAGTAACAAATATAATATCCAGTATTTACTTGTTCCAACACTTTTATGAAGCTGTGCAGTGTTTATACTGACTGAAATATTTAAACACAACATGCTGTGCTTTTATTATGGTGACCATTAAATATAAATATTGTAGATATATTGAACATCCTTTTCCTCCTATTCTCCCAAAATCCATCCTGACATATTAGCTATCTTTGTAAACGTTGGGATGTTGAGTAGAATCTGAAATAAATCTCTGTGGGTTTTTTAACTAGTGTTTGGCTGCACAACATGAGTTAGTATAGATGGAGTCAGTGGTGGAGCTGCAGAGTTTAAGAGGTGAAGTCACTACGTCTTTATTGAAGTAGCAGCATGTTGTCATTAATATTAATGAGAGCTCTTTTTCACTGTTTGTATTTGACAGTTTTGAACCTGCATCCTGTTCGGTTCAGCTATTTGGAGTCTCCATTATCTAAACTTCTACATTTAAACCTTCTTCAGCTCTGAACAGATTATGAAACACTGAATGATTTCAAGCATGAACTTTGTCTTCTAAAGTAACATCATTTATTCTTTATTCAGGTTGGAGGACTGCAGTTTGTCAGAAATCAGCTGTGTTTCTCTGGTCTCAGCTGTGAAGTGCAACCCCTCCCATCTGAGACGGCTGGTTCTGAAAGGAAACAAGCTGCAGGATTCAGGAGTGAAGCTACTGTGTGATTTTCTGAAGAGTTCAGACTGCAGACTGGAGACTCTGGGGTCAGTTCACTTATATTGTATTTCTATTGTTGATCTTAAATTATCTTCAGGTGTTAAACATTATGTGCATATATAACTTACATAACTTACATTAAGTTATTTTTCTGATCATATTTATTTTTTACTGTACAGTTTAGTCTGTAGTTATAAAAGATGATTGATTCTTAACGAAACTGTAGAGAATATTCACTGTTAGTTGTTAAAATGAATTAATATATTTTAAAATATAATTTTCTGTAAAGAGTCACATCTGTATACAGAAGATACTCTTGATGAGCTTTACTGTCTGAAGGAAAACATGTAATTTTACATTCATTTGAATGTCTTTCTTTAATAATGTTCATCGTTCCCAACACACACACACACACACACACACACACACACACACACACACACACACACACACACACACACAGTCAAGTTGATAAAGAGTCACATCTGTATACAGTGGATTCTCTCAACTTATATCTGTTTTAAATTGATCAACTTTACTTTGTGAAATATTTTCTAAGTTTACATTAATTTTAATATGTTTTCATTCATCATCATTTACTGATAGTCATCCTTCACCACACACACACACACACACACACACACACACACACAAGTCAAGTCAAGTCAAGTCAAGTCAAGTTTATTTATAAAGCACATTTAAAAACAACCTCAGTTGAACCAAAGTGCTGTACAGATATTAAAATACAACATAATCACACACAATATAATACACACACACACACACACACACACACACACACACAGTCAAGTTATATGTTAAGAATCTGTGCAGCTTTTACGCTTGAAAGAGATAGATCATCTAGTCAGTTTTTAACTGAATTTCACTCAATGACCAAACAGCTTTTCCTTTTTCTTCTTCTTTTATTTACAGGTGCAGTTTAGTTGACAGATGAATGGCTTTAGTTGTATTTCATTAGGTGAAAAACCTTTAAACAAAGAAAACACAGAAAAACAAAATATTATACATACTGTATATGCTATTGCAAATAAATACAATTAAATAAATATAAGCAGGAAAACAAATATTGTGAAACCCAAAGTGTCCTATTTCCCTCAACCCTTTCATGCATGAATTATGATAACCTCAGTCAGGATGTTTTATTTCTCTTTAGGCATGAAAAAATATTTGAACTCTATTTTCTTTTTCATCAAATTACATTACACTATAATAACATAAATTAACTGATTTATAACTAAAAACCTTACTGCAGATGAAGTGGTAGTGTATGGGATGACGTACTAGTGTCCACTGTAGAGGCTGAAGTGTAACTATGCATCAAAATCCATCATCATGCATATATAAGAAAACATCTTCTGAATAGCTTTCCACTGTAGTGACATTATGCATGAAAGGGTTCAATTAAACATTAAGAGCAAATAAAGTTACTCACTGTCATTATTTATAAGCTTCACATCAGGTAATGAATTAATTTTACTACCTTTTAATGTTTACTGCATTTTAATATTAACTGAATTTTGACATTAATGTAACATTTTACTGTCATTTTCATTTAATTTAATTTACACAATGATTTAAACCAACCTTCCACAGATTAATTAAAAAGTACCCCATTAATAAATATAGTCACAATCACGCGCTACCAGGCAACCAACCACGCGTATCCAGGCAACCAACCACGTGGTAACCAGCAGCAACAGTTGAGCTGCAGTTATAATTCAGGGCAGACAGTGTTTAAAAGTTATCCGTCTTACCGGCTGCCTCTCTGGTGTTTGTAGATGTTTCTGCACAAACAGGCGAGCAAACAGTCTCTCTTCCTGACGCTGTGTGGATACTTGATATTTGTTTGCTTATTTCTTAATTATTCCTCCAATTTATCCATTTAAACAGTTTATATTCCTTTAGGTTGAAGGTTTAGATTTCCTCTTTCTCTAGTTTACACACACACACACACACACACACACACACAACCACACACACACACACACACACACACAAACATACACAGACACACAAAAACTCTTCATTTTTGTATTACATTTTATATCACTTAAAGATTTTTTTTATAAACAGAACAAATATAATATCCATTATTTACTTGTTCCAACTCTTTTATGAAGCTGTGCAGTGTTTATACTGACTGAAATATTTAAACTCAACATGCTGTGATTGTTTTATGGTGACACCATTAAATATAAATATTGTAGATATATTGAACATCCTTTTTCTCCAATATTCCCAAAATCCATCCTAACATATTAGCTATCTTTGTAAACGTTGGAATCTTGAGTAGAATCTAAAATAAATCTCTGTGGGTTTTTTAACTAGTGTTTGGCTGCACAACATGAGTTAGTATAGATGGAGTCAGTGGTGGAGCTGCAGAGTTTAAGAGGTTAAGTCACTACGTCTTTAGCAGCATGTTGTCATTAATATTAATGAGAGCTCTTTTTCATTTTTTGTATTTGACAGTTTTTAACCTGCATCCTGTTGGGTCCAGCAGTTTGGAGTTTCCATTTTCTAAACTTCTACATTTAAACCTTCTTCAGCTCTGAACAGATTATGAAACACTGAATGATTTCAAGCATGAACTTTGTCTTCTAAAGTAACATCAATTATTCTTTATTCAGGTTGGAGGAATGCAGTTTGTCAGAGATCAGCTGTGCTGATCTGGTGTCAGCTGTGAAGTGCAACACCTCCCATCTGAGAGGGCTGAGAGGAACCAAGCTGCAGGATTCAGTAATGAAGCTTCTGTGTGATTTCCTGAAGAATCCAGACTGTAAACTCAAGACTCTGAGGTCAGTTCACTGACAGTCTGTTACTATTGTTGATCTCTCTGGAGAGGGGGGTCCGTTGGATAGTTGAACCTTGGATTCAGGAGGAGCAGTGTTGTTTTTGTCCAGGCCGTGGAACTGTGGACCAGCTCTATACCCTCTGCAGGATCCTTCAGGGTGCATGGGAGTTTGCCCCAGTCCACATGTGTTTTGTGCACCTGAAGAAGGCATTCGACCGTGTTCCTTGGGGAGTCCTGTGGGGGGTTCTTTGGGAGTACGGGGTATGGGACCCCCTGATACGGGCCGTTCCCTGTATGACTGGTGTCAGAGCTTGGTCTGCATTGCTGGTAATAAGTTGTACTTGTTTCCAGTGAGGGTTGGACTCCACCAGGGCTAGCCTTTGTCACCGATCCTGTTCATAACTTTTATGGACAGGATTTCTAGGCGCAGCCAGGGCGTTGGGGGGGGGGGGGTCCGGTTTGGTGACCTCAGGATTGGGTCACTGCTTTTTGCAGATTATGTGGTCCTGTTGGCTTCATCAGGCCGTGACCTCCAACTCTCGCTAGATCGGTTCGCAGCCGAGTGTGAAGCGGCCGGGATGAGAATCAGCACCTCCAAATCCGAGTCCATGGTTCTCAACTGGAAAAGGGTGGAGTGCACTCTCCGGGTCGGGGATGAGATCCTGCCCCAAGTGGAGGAGTTCAAGTACCTCGGGGTCTTGTTCACGAGTGAGGGAAGGATGGAGCGTGAGATCGTCAGGCAGATTAGTGCGGCGCCTGCAGTGATGCGGACTCTGCACAGATCCGTTGTGGTGAAGAGGGAGCTGAGCCGAAAGGCGAAGCTCTCGATTTACTAGTCAATCTTGGTTCCTACCCTCACCTGTATGGTCATGAGCTTTGGGTAGTGACTGAAAGAACAAGATCGTGGGTACAAGCGGCCGAAATGAGCTTCCTCCGTAGGCTGGCTGGGCTCTCCCTTAGAGATAGGGTGAGAAGCTCAGTTATGCAGAGGGAGCTCAGAGGAGACCCGCTGCTCCTCCACATTAAGAGGAGCCAGATGAGGTGGCTGGGGCATCTAGTCAGGATGCCTCCCGGATGCCTCCCTGGTGAGGTGTTCAGGGCACGTCCCACCGGCAGGAGACCCTGGGGAAGACCCAGGACACGCTGGAGAGACTATGTCTCTCAGCTGGCCTGGGAACGCCTCGGGATACCCTGGGAAGAGCTGGACGAAGTGGCTAGGGAAAGGGAAGTCTGGACTGCACTGCTTAGGCTGCTGCCCCCGCGACCTGACCCTGGATAAGTGGAAGAGGACGATGACGACGATGACCAAACAGCTTTTCCTTTTTTTTCTTCTTTTATTTGCAGGTGCAGTTTAGTTGACAGATGAATGGCTTTAGTTGTATTTCATTAGTTTCGTCAGGTGGAAAACCTTTAAACAAATGTAGCAAATGTCTACACTCTCAATGGTTTAGGGTAATGAGGTTAGGTGGGTATTTACACCCTTACAAGCCCAACAGGTTGCCAGGTAACGCCACTTTGGGAATTTCACTCAAATAATTACTTACCTTTTATATCAGCATGAGGACACACAGGTTCAGTTACTCAGGAGGCAAGAGACATGGTTCCCAGTTCAAAAAAAAAAAAGGTAGATTATATTACATGAAGAAATATATTCTTTTAAAAACAACAAAAAACAAACCATTCATACCAGAAAGGAGAAAGGGAACCTAATCAGTAGCTGAGGTCTACTGGTGGGACAGGAGCTAGTGAGAGGAGGGGGATCCAACAAAACAAGTATGTCACCCAGGAACACGTGGCAGGAACACACACACACTTTGTGAAGTGACCCAGGATCCCAGGGGAAGCGCAGCACACAGAAGGGGGGAAACCTCCACCCAGGTCACCAGCAGCACCAGCCTGCAGCTACTGAGAAGGATATAAAACAAAAAGGAGTTACACCAACAGAAAAAACTAAATGTAAATCAACACAATATACAAACTAAGGGAGTGGGCAGGTTACAACATAAATTAGCTAAACGAAATAATAACTGCCCAAATAATATAACTAAAATACAATTAAAATGAGCAAATTAAACCCGGGTTAAAGGTGGTGTCTGCAGCAAAAACCTGCAAGCAGACAAACCACGAACCGAGCCACGAAGGCGACACCAAGCAGCACCGTGGAGAAAAGCAGCAGTAAATAATCAGACACAGCAGGAGACTAGGGATGGCATGATGTCACATTTTAAAGACAAATAAAAGACTTCAAGCCTCCACTTTAAAAACTAACTGGACAGCCTGTAACTGATGGAGATATACTATATGTTGTTTAATTAATATCTATTTATACTATTACATTTGGCTTTAGCAATATTTTTCATACACATTCTTGCCAATAAAGCATTTTAAGTGGAAAGGTAGAGACCTGAGAGAGAGCCCCTCCCCTTTATCGTGTGTCTGTTTGAACTCAGGTGACTTTAAAGGAGTTACACAGTTTAGGGACAGGATGATTACCTGATGATGTTGGACGTGTTGGAGCCTTTAGCAGCAACCTTTTACCGCACTACCAGTAAAATAGGTTAATCCTGATATCTCTACCGGAGACACAGCAGCAGTGGTCCCAATCAGCTGGTGGTGACGTCATGTGCTACACCACCGGTGAAGTCGGCCAGCTGATGAGCGTTTCCTGTTTGCAGAGTCTGAAACATGCACAAGGAGAGAGAGGGAGAGAGAAACCCACACAGCTGCCGGCATCTAGCACCACAAAACAAGGCCAGACGGCACTCTGTCGCTGCTCTGTGAGGGCAAACACCAGCATTTCTATGCTGCTACGACACAGACAAAGAAAATATTATAAATACTGTTCATACTGTATTGCTATTACAAATAAATACAATGAAATAAATATAAGCAGGAAAATAAACACATTTGCAAATATTGTGAAACCCAAAGTTTCCTATTTCCCTTAAAATAAACATTAAGTACAAATAAAGTTACTCACTCTCCAGCTTGCTCAACAACCCCCAGACACACACACACACAGACACACACTTTTTACATTAAATCTTACCATAACTTTAAATTGCATTCTTTAAATGTAAATAAAAACTCAAACAGTAACAAATATAATATCCAGTATTTACTTGTTCCAACACTTTTATGAAGCTGTGCAGTTTTTATACTGACTGAAATATTTAAACTCAACATGCTGTGATTGTTTTATAGCGACACCATTAAATGTAAATATTGTAGATATATTGAACATCTTTTTCCTCCTATTCTCCCAAAATCCATCCTGACATATTAGCTATCTTTGTAAACGTTGATCTTGAGTAGAATCTGAAATAAATCTCTGTGGGTTTTTTAACTAATGTTTGGCTGCACAACATGAGTTTGTATATGAACTAAATATTCTGAAACTTTGAGTCAGATAAATCAAGTGTGAGTCTACCAGACTGTCTAAGCCTCATATTAGCTTTAACTGAACTTATGAAGTCATTTCCTGCAGTGTAGCTGTGTTAGGAAGAGACCACTTCACAGTCAGTATGGACAGTAGGAATGATTACTGCCACCAGTAACATGTTTAAATTACACACACCTACGAAACTACCAAATACAGGAAGAAGAAGGTCATGCAATAAATTAAAGACTTGACTGAGTTCAGCAGCATTTTATGACTCAGTGTTGACATGACTATGTTTCTGAATGTTGTGGTGAAATTTGGATGATGTCTGTAGAAGGCTGACATTATGATGATCCACAATAACACAATGACAAAGTCAATCTGCTTGTTTTAGAGAAAAGCTAAAAAATGTGACACTGGATAATTCACTCTGAACCTCTGAAACTTTTTTTAAATTAAATGTCACCTTCACTTTAATTTGTGTTCTTTAAATTTAAATAAAAATTCAAACAGTAACAAATATAATATCCAGTATTTACTTGTTCCAACACTTTTATGAAGCTGTGCAGTGTTTATACTGACTGAAATATTTAAACTCAACATGCTGTGATTGTTTTATAGCGACACCATTAAATATAAATATTGTAGATATATTGAACATCTTTTTCCTCCTATTCTCCCAAAATCCATCCTGACATATTAGCTATCTTTGTAAACGTTGGAATCTTGTAGAATCTAAAATAAATCTCTGTGGGTTTTTTAACTAGTGTTTGGCTGCACAACATGAGTTAGTATAGATGGAGTCAGTGGTGGAGCTGTAGAGTTTAAGAGGTGAAGTCACTACGTCTTTATTGAAGTAGCAGCATGTTGTCATTAATATTAATGAAAGCTCTTTTTCACTGTTTGTATTTGACAGTTTTTAACCTGCATCCTGTTGGGTTCAGCTGTTTGGAGTTTCTATTTTCTAAACTTCTACATTTAAACCTTCTTCAGCTCTGAACAGATTATGAAACACTGAATGATTTCAAGCATGAACTTTGTCTTCTAAAGTAACATCATTTATTCTTTATTCAGGTTGCAGGACTGCAGTTTGTCAGAGATCAGCTGTGTTTCTGTGGTCTCAGCTCTGAAGTGCAACCCCTTCCGTCTGAGACTGCTGAATCTGGGAGGGAACAAGCTGCAGGATTCAGTAATGAAGCTACTGGCTGATTTCCTGAAGAGTCCAAACTGCAGACTGGAGAGACTGGGGTCAGTTCACTTATATTCTATTTCTATTGTTCATCTTAAATTATCTTCAGGTGTTAAACATTATGTGCATATATAACTTTGATCCATTAAGTTATTTTTCTGATCATATTTATTTTTTACTGTACAGTTTAGTCTGTAGTTATAAAAGATGATTGATTCTTAAGGAAACTGTAGAGAATAAACTCAACATGCTGTGATTGTTTTATAGTGACACCATTAAATATAAATATTGTAGATATATTGAACATCCTTTTCCTCCTATTTTCCCAAAATCCATCCTGACATATTAGCTATCTTTGTAAACGTTGGGATCTTGAGTAGAATCTGAAATAAATCTCTGTGTGTTTTTTAACTAGTGTTTGGCTGCACAACATGAGTTAGTATAGATGGAGTCAGTGGTGGAGCTGCAGAGTTTAAGCACGGATTAAAGTTCTGATTTCCGTCAGTTGTCCTTCTGAAAGGGCAGATATGAGATCAATGCAGATCCGATGACAATTACAAAGGTATAATAAGAATATATAATGTGATACTCTACATTATTATCACAACACACACACAGAGCAGGCATGGGCAGCCCGCCAGTCAATTTCCAAATATCAATAAATAGTTAACGTAGCATCCCCGGCTGAATGATGGTCATACTCCTCAACTGATGGTTCATTGTGTTTATTGTCACAAACCTTATACACTTTGAACACACCTAAGAGCTATGAAAGAAGACAAAAATAAAACAATTATCTTTCCTTAATCTAAACCGATAAGATGCTAATTAGCATTCATGCTAGCTAAAACGCATAATCATAAAACTGCATCAAACGGCATCAAACACCACAATTTGAACTAGGCATTAAACATGACATGAAAATAAATGATAACAAACCTTGTGCCCTTATCAGCCAGGTGCTAATTGAACATTAACTATTTTCCTCCCATCAGGTAGACACACTTTTTTAACTATACATACACACTGATGATGAAAACTCCAGATACCCTTACTTTCCGGTGAAAACACTTTCAAAATAAAAGCACCAAATTGAACGTCTGTTATAACCATAGACTATATATATAAGGTTATAACTAATGAAATAATAACCTGGCCTTAAAGAATGCTCAGAAAATAGATAAATAAACATAAAAATAACACATTTTAGAAAGACTCTTCCCAGACTAAAGGTCATTTACAGTTAAAATGATGATTGAAAGCAAACATACCATTACTGCATCTAAATGACTGAGTGAAGTTGTTACAACTCTCCACCGCTGTGACTGTCTCTTCTGCACGGAGGTTCAGCTCGCTCCGCCCTGAGACGGAGGAGAGGAGCAGCTAGCATTAGCCTCTGCTGCTGTTAGCTGTCATCACGCTGCTCTCCTTTGAGTCTGTTCAGAGCAGGAATGTTGTTACTTTACTCCTCCTCACTGTTGTGTATAAAAGGTCTGGACACTGAATGAGGACAGAGTTGCTTCGTCAGTAAGCGTCTGTAGAGGTAGCTGCTGTAGGACGCTGTTGTGTTAGCTGGGGAGCGTACCTATGTTCCCCGGGACCTATGTTCCCTGATCACGGCTAGCTCCGCTGTTAACTCGGCGGCTAACTCAGCTGCTAATTCGGTTGCTAGCTCGGCGGCTAACTCTACTGCTAACTCAGCTAACTAGTTAACTGTAGACGGGATCATCCCTATGTTCCCCGGTCACATACAAAGCGGGGAACATAGGACCCGGGGAACATAGGGATGATCCCGTTAGCTGTTAGCTTCCTCACTCACCTCCACCCAACCCTGCAGCTCAGCCTCAAACACCTGCGTGCTGTTTAAAAGTACACAACAGCAACGTTATGCTGGTTTTGGTTGGTTCAATGTAAGAAAGCAAAGTCTTCTTTATAGCTATGATGATGATCTGTGTATTAAAGAGCCGTATGTTTCACCTGGTGGAGCTGAGCCCTCAGTGCTGCTCACACAGAGACAGTGAACCAGATGAAAACTGGAGGTGATAACTACTCATTATGTTACTGCAAGTGCAATAAAATATACCAGAAGTTATTTAATGTAATCCACCAAAAAACGATTGATTATTTGATTTTTGTTTTAAAATACAAAATGTTAATTTAATTACAATTTTTTGTTTTCCTGATCAAAAAGTGATGAGCAGAAATTTAAAAATGGTTTGATTTTCTTTTAAAATCTAGAATAATAAAGACTGCAGCCTTATTATTATTATTATTATTATTATTATTAGGGGTGTAAGAAAATAATAAAAGATAAAATCACTGGCAAACCAACAAGAAATGACCCGTTTTCTCATATTATGAGACTGGATGTTGTCATCAAGGCAAGAGAGCAATAAATATAAATAAAAAATAAAAATCCTCTCTGTGTCACTGCAACGCTCTGATGTACCGTTTGAGTTTTTATAATGTTAATAACTATTTTCTGAAGCCCATAAGGTGATGAAATAAAATACAAATGATTACTGAACATTTATACCTCCGACCCCCACTGTGGTTATACAGACTGCAGCCTTATTATTATTATTATTATTATTATTATTATTATTAGGGGTGTAAGAAAATATCGATACACTTAAATATCGCAATATTTTATTTGACGATACCGTATCGATATTCAACGGCACTTTAACGATTTTTTAATTAACAATTAACATGCAATTTTTAAATTTTTGTTTCAATAAACTTCATTATCATTTCCGTAATATACAAAAAACTCTTAATAGGAAAACATGTGCATTCTTTTTACAATACAAAGATATCTCCGTTATAAATAAATCTACAAGGCTATAGACATAAAACGATATAGTTTTAAAGATATATGAAAACTAAAAGAAAATACAAGGCACTTTCATATCATTAATAAAAACAAAACCTTCAAAAAAACAAATATTTCGTTGCAGTTTCACTCAATTTACAAATTGGCTTGTACACATTTAACAACTTCAAAGAAGAAAAGTATTTATTTAGTTCATTTTTAAACCAAACGATTGGGGGGGTGGGGGGGGTGGGGGGGTTGTTTTTCCATTTGCTTGAATGGATGTGATATTTACCCAAAACTATAATAATATTGACCAGTTCTGAAAATTCTTTGGTAAGATTATCTTTATATAAAAGAATCTGATGTTTATCAAATGGTGTGATATTTCTATTTTAGCTTTACATATTTTGCTGTATTCCCTATAAGAGCACTGCATATTAAATGTTTCATTGAAATAGTTGAGTTGTAAGATTGAACCATGTTCATCCAACATGTCAGCAACAAACATTATTTTCTTATCACACCATTTTTGATTGTACAAGGTTTTTCTATTTGATGTCATTGCTCTGTTGTTCCACAATGTGGATCCATGTGGACTAAAGTTGTGGGTAAATATCATTTTCCAGTATCTTAACACTTTTGACAGTTTCAAAGGGTAACTTTGTGATTTCAAAATCACATTGTAACAAAAATTCAAACCCTCCGACTCTTTTAAAAATATTTCTGGGGATATGAAACCAAATAGATTCAGTTTGTGACAGAAAGGCTTTTATCCAATTTACTGTAAACATCCCTACCATTGATTCTATATCTAATGTTTTTAAACCTCCTTTATTAGTATCTTTGACCAAATGTGACTTTTTAATATAATGTGTTTTATTTTTATTATTTTATTTATTATGGAATTTGTTTTCTTAATGTTTTGAGAAGTAACATACAAAGATTGGCATGGATAAACCAATTTCGATATGCCCTCCGCTTTAGATAATATGTTTCGGCCAAAAATTGATAGATCTCTTATAAGCCAATGATTTAGGGTTTTTTCATAATCTCTAGTTTTTCATGAAAATGTTTTTCCTCCCTTAATTTGGCATCTTTAATAAGTTTTATTCCTAAATATTTCACCTCACTTTTTACAGGAATTGACATCATCTCAACATCTTTACAAGGATATAGTGGCAATAGTTTGCATTTGTCCAAATTTAAACTCAAACCAGATACTTTGGAAGATATGGAAATTACATTTAAAGCTTTTTCTATTACTTATTTATCTTTTAGAAAAAATACCGTATCATCAGCAAACTGACTGATCCCAAATTCATAGTCAAAAAGTGTAATTCCTTTTAGTTCAGAGTGATTTATAATCAAGTATGCCAGTAGCTGAGTGCATCAAATGAAGAGTTTTGGTGATATGGGACATCCTTGTCTGATCCCACGAGAAACGTTTATTCTTGGGGTTATTCCTGGATTAAGAGAAATAGAACTGTTTATATCATTATAGAACATTTTAATAACTTTGCAAAACTTATCACCAAATCCACATTTTTTTAGAGTTTGAATCAAAAAGTCGTGTTCAATAGAATCAAATGCTTTAAAAAAATCACTGAATAAAATGAGACTTTCTGATTCAATGAAGGATTGATAATCAATCATATCCAAAATTAATCTGACATTGTTGTGTATGTTCCTACCTTTAATGAAAGCTGACTGAAAATCATCTACCAGTCCGGCCAAAACATGTTTAAGTCGATTAGCAAATACAAGAGCTAATATTTTATAATCATTGCAAAGAAGTGTTATTGGCCTCCAGTTATCTAATTTCATTAAATCCTTATTTGGTTTGGGCAATAGAGTTATCAAAGCTGTTTTCATGGAAGAAGATAAACTTCCTTTTTCTATACATTCTTTAAAAGACTTGTACAATAGATCTTTGATGTCATTCCAGAAGTGTTTATAGAACTCTATTGTTATACCATCGATTCCTGGGGAGTTTTCATTTTTCATCTGCTTTATTGCCATTTCTATTCCTGTTATATTTAGATCCTCTTCTACAATGTTCTTTTCCTCCTCATCAAGTTTTTTAATTTTGTCTTTAACTGATTCAAAAAGGAAGTCACAGTCTGCATCTTGATAGTTTGATTTATATAGATTATTGTAGAAAAGCCATATTTCTTCATTTACTTGTTTTTGATCTCCAATTATTATGTCATTTTTCTTCTATTTAGAAATCTTTTTTTTGCTTTGCCCGCGTTTTTCTGGTCCAAAAAGTAGGCTGAATGTTTCTCTCCTTGTTCAAGCCACCTGGCTCTTGATCTTATAAATGCCCCATTTGCTTTATTCATGTAGAGATCGTCTAGTTGAATTTGGAGGGAGTGTAACTCTCCCTTTTCCTCTATTGAAAGTTCCAAATTGTTACATAACTTGTTTATTTTTAAATTAATTCTTTTTGTTTACATTTGCGTATCTGTGATATTTCTTTTCCAGTTTCAATTGCTATCTGTTTGAGTTTAAATGTGAACCATTCCCATTTGCTTAAATTTGACATTTGGAGCATAATAACATTTTGATACAGAGCTTTGACCTGTTTGCAGAACCCTTCATTTAAATAACAAATTGTTGTTAAATTTCCAAATATTATGTGATTTAATAGTTGGTTGAACAACTGTAAACTGTAAACTAATCAGACAATGATCTGTAAGAGGGGATGCTGAAATCTCACACTTCGTTGCCTCCTTGCATAGCATCTGAGAAGTAAGCCAATAATCTAATCTTGAATATCGAGTATTATCTGAAGCACTGTTCCACGTATATTTTAAGGAGGTGGGATTAGATATCCAATAGTCGACTGCGTTTGTTATTGTACATAAATTGGTTAGAACATCATCATATTCAGGTTGCTGACCTCTATGAGGTATTCCATCCATCCATGAATTCGGAACTATATTAAAATCTCCACCAATAATAACTTTTTCTGTCAGATATATAATTTTCCACTCGTTTATGAGTAATCCTAAACTTTCCATCATGGCTCTATTGTTGGTTCTATTATTATATCCATAAACACATGTTAAGATGAACCTTTGGTCATGTATCTCTGCTACCATCAAAATCCAGTGTCCATCCGTATCACTTTTATGTTCAATGATCTTTCCTGGTAATCTATTAAATAACACCATAACACCTGCTGAGTGCGCAGTTCCTCTCCCCACTGCTGTCTCCATAGTTTTTCATCTGCTGATCCTGAGTGAGTCTCTTGTAAGAAAACACAATTTGCCTTTTGTTCCTTACAAAATAAAAAAATAGCCTTGAGTTTAACAATATTTTTCAAACCTCTAACATTAATAGAAACAAACAAAATAGACATTTTTACTCTATAAAACTCTTGAATGTGCTGTATAAAATAACTATGCTCAGGAATGAGCATGTTGTCCAAAAATACCAAGTTTCAAAGCAACCAACCTTAATTTTTTTTTCCTTTTCTTTAGTTTTGTTTCTTATCTTTTGAATTGGTTTATTTTATTTCTCTATTCAAGTGTTTTTCCTCTACTCTTTGAATTTACCCTTTACTCTAACTGTTCAAACATGTAAAAAATTAGGTTAATCATTTTACCTTTCGTATGCTACCATATAATGAAGACCATGTCACTCTTTTGATGTCCACATTTTAAGGCTCAATTCTCCATCCATCTATCACAGCATATCCCTCCTTTAGGAAAGCTTTCCTGTCGCTTCGTCGAGCTTCCTCCCCTGTTGGCCACAGCTTTGCCCGAGCTTCTCTGTCCTCTTTAGAGAAGTCCTCCCTGAAGTAGATTTTCAGCTCCTTGCAAACTCTCGCATCTTTGGATTTTTTCCGTATTTCGTTCCGAATAGGCCGCGTTGCAAACTGTATGATGATGGGTCTCGGCAGACACCTTGTAACCATGGAAACTGGTCCTTAACTTTACAGTTTAGCTTAACTACAGCACATGTGCGTCTTCACCTTCTCCTGTTTACTTCTCACTCTCTGCCACAGCGCAGCAAAAACACAGAATGTCAAAATAAAAGTTGACAGCCCTCTTAAGCAACACAGACACACAAAGACACCTGAAACATGTACAAAATGACAATAATAGTATAAACAGTGATAAATTATAACTATCAGCTACATATTATATTGTAATGCTGCTGTTAAGAAAGTTTTTGACATTTTGTTTTATATATTTTGCTTAATATATACACTTTCATAATTATATGTATATTTCATGTCAATTTTAAAATAAATTGTGGGGGGGGGGGGGCAGCTCCCTGACCATTTATGCTTAGGGCCCCCAAAATCTTAGCAGCGACACTGGGTCTCGGCATCTTGTTTTATGCAGCGGCGTTCTTCCTACCAAGTCGATGGACCGTGTCTACCATCTCCCTGAGTTTGTCCACTGCCACAGGAGAGGTTAAGTCACTACGTCTTTATTTAAGTAGCAGCATGTTGTCATTAATATTAATGAGAGCTCTTTTTCACTGTTTGTATTTATTTATTTATTTTAGATTTTGTTGGCATAGATGCCTTTGTTTATCAGTAGACTGACAGGAAACATGGGAGAGAGAGGGGGAAGACATGCAGCAAAGCACCTCCGATCG
This sequence comes from Scomber japonicus, assembly GCF_027409825.1. NCBI lineage: Eukaryota > Metazoa > Chordata > Actinopteri > Scombriformes > Scombridae > Scomber > Scomber japonicus. The sequence continues at coordinate 35,394,433 of NC_070583.1, read as the reverse complement.
GGATTCGAAACGGGGTCGGCTGCGTATATGGCATACGCTCTAACCACTCGACCACCTGCGCACCATCATTGTTTGTATTTGACAGTTTTTAACCTGCATCCTGTTGAGTTCAGCTGTTTGGAGTTTCCATTTTCTAAACTTCTACATTTAAACCTTCTTCATCTCTGAACAGATTATGAAACACTGAATGATTTCAAGCATGAACTTTGTCTTCTAAAGTAACATCATTTATTCTTTATTCAGGTTGAGGGACTGCAGTTTGTCAGAGATCAGCTGTGCTTCTCTGGCCTCAGCTGTGAAGGACAACCCCTCCCATCTGAGAGTGCTGAATCTGTCTAAAAACAAGCTGCAGGATTCAGGAGTGAAGCTTCTGGGTGATTTTTTGAAGAGTCCAGACTGCAGACTCAACTCTCTGTGGTCAGTTCACTGACAGTCTGTTACTATTGTTGATCTCAATGTTTAACAACTGAACATTTATGTGCATATAACTTACATCCATTAAGTTATTTTTTCGTATTTAATTTTACTTCACAGTTTAGTCTGTAGTTATAAAAGATGACTGATTTTTAAAGAAACTGTAGAAACTGTTCACTGTTAGTTGTTAAAGAGTCACATCTGTATACAGAAGATCATCTCAACTAATATGTTTTAAATTAATCAACTTTAGTTTCTAAAGGAGAAATTTTTCAAGTTTACATTCATTTTAATGTGTTTGAGTAGTGTTTGTTTACTGATGTTGATCATTCAGAACGCACACACACTTGCGCGCGCGCACACACACACACACACAGAGAAACATATAAAATCTGAATTCTAACCCAACCACATTATTTTTATCTACATAATTTATTCTTTATTCAGGTTGCAGGACTGCAGTTTGTCAGAGATCAGCTATGCTTCTCTGGTCTCAGCTCTGAAGTGCAATCCCTCCCATCTGAGAGTGCTGAATCTGGGAGGAAACAAGCTGCAGGATTCAGGGATGAAACTACTGTGTGACTTTCTGGAGAGTCCTGACTGCAGACTGGAGGAACTGAGGTAAGACAACATTTTTACTTCTGGTTTTCATGACTTGTGTTTGTTTACTGATATTGACCCTTCAGAACACACACACACACACACACACACACACACACACACACACACACACACACACACACATTGATTATAATATAGTCATATTTAACTTCACATTTAAAATCTGAATTCATCTGATTGGATTATAAATTATTATTTTTATCTACATCATTTATTCTTTATTCAGGCTGCAGGAATGCAGTTTGTCAGAGATCAGCTGTGCTTCTCTGGTCTCAGCTCTGAAGACCAATCCCTCCCATCTGAGACGGCTGAATCTGGGAGGAAACAAGCTGCAGGATTCATGGATGAAACTACTGTGTGACTTTATTGAGAGTCCAGACTGCAGACTGGAGGATCTGAGGTAAGACACAATTTTTACTTCTGTGCTGACATTAATAAGATGTAACAGTTGTGATGACACTAAACTGCAGACATAAAGCTGATATTAGGCTGATCCACACTGAGTATATTAATGGTAAAGTCTATTTTCTTCATCAGTGGTTTAGTCCATCAGCTGTGTCAGATTAATGTTGAGCTGCACATTTAAAACCTTTATATAACAAGAAGAATTCAACACTGGATAATTCACTCTGAACCTCTTCATCTCTTTTTCTTTTATATTTGAAAGTTTTAACCTGCTTCCTGTTGGGTTCAGGTGTTTGGAGTTTCCATCTTCTAAACTTGAGGGCTGGACAAAAAAATACTTTATCTGATTAATCGTGCTTCTTATTTGAATGATAAATAATCAATAGTTGAAATCCAGAGATGGATTTTTGCATTTACACCTTTCCTCAATAAATGTGAACATGTGCACTGTGTTGTGTGTCTGCAGTGGATACTTGTTGTAAATGGTTCAGTCAGAGCAGCATGATGAGTAAAATGTCTGCTGGGTGGAAATTGAGTTATTACAACATGCACTTAAATGTTAATTTAAGTTAAAAAGCAACATAGATGCTAGCTGCTATATTAGCTGTCTAGAGCCGTGGTCTCCAACCTGCTCCTGGAGAGCTACTGCCCTGCATGTTTTACATATCTCCCCACTCTAACACATCTGATTCTAAGTATTAGCTCATTATCAAGCAGCTGAAGCTCATCAAAGGGCTTGATAATGAGTTAATTATTAGAATCAGGTGTGTTAGAGTGCAGAGATACCTGAGACTACGTTTACACGTGCCCGGCTATTTTCATAAACGCACATTTCATCCTCTTCGTTTACAAAAAAAACTGCGTGCACACCAGTCCGTTTTCAGAAGTTTTCATTTACACTAACCCGTGTATATATGCCGTCAAAAGCAGCTCAAGCCCACGTTAGCCAATCAGAATTCCGCAATGCAAACAAATACAAAGGGATTGCACCAGCATAAATGCGACTGCTATTCTGCATGCATCCGTGTTTTTCTCTGTTTATATGGAAACGTGCAAACAGAGTTTTCCAAATATCTCCACTCTGGCCGGAATTTTTAAAAAGCATCGTTTTCAGGGGCAAATTCTCCGTTTGCGTCTAAACAGAGGGTGCATATAAACGGGGCCTAAAACATGAAGGGCAGTAGCTCTCCAGGAGCAGGTTGGAGACCACCGGCCTAGAGTCACAACAGTCCCAGAAACCGAGCCATGAAAAGTGTCAGTCGGTGGACTCGCTGCAGTTTACGGGACTGTGATGATTCAGGATGGTCAGCTGACTCTGGCTGTCTTGTAGGGATCTAAGCATAACATCTACAAGAGGAACAGACTGAAACAAGACTCCACACACTGATCTGAGCTCTCTGATTGTGTTTGTTAACAAGATATTATCTGTGACTCTGAGATGTGAAACTGTGGAAGTGGACTGAACAGTGATCAGATTCTACTGTATTCAGTGTGTCTCTAGCTGCCGGGGAGCTAACAGCAGCCAGCAGCTGTCTGCAGTATCAGACTGATGTCAACACTAATACAAACAGTGCACATTAACTAATGAGCAGACTTTCACTTTCTGCTGTCTGTGCTCAAAGTGATAAAGTTTAAACAGCAGCTACTGACAGTCCATGTGCTGCTTTACAGGATCGCTCTCATGTTTATTAAATATACATAATGATGAAGCCCTTGGAAGTGATGCAGGTCTTTCATTATTATTGGTCAACTGTAGGGCTGCACAATTAATCACATTTTAATCACAATCTCCATTTTGGCTTCGATCAAATTAATGTGATCGAGCGATATTGAAACGCTTCCTCTGTCCGTAGAGCACCCCGCATCAAAGCATTCATTCCGCTGTGAAGCAAATCAAGCGCTCCTTAAACCACTGTCTGATCTGAGCCTGTGTGAGCCAATCAGAGCTGCTCCCTGCCTGAAGTTTCTTGGATACAGTCTGAAAGAGTAACGCGTGAAAAATACATCAGCAGAGGGTGAGGAGTCTTTCCCTCAAAGCGGATCATCATGCTTTGTCTGGAAATGACCCATACTGAAAAAGTCAACACACGTTCAGAAATGTATGCAAATGAGTAAAAAAAAAATCAACTTTCATATTTTTAATACATTTGCAGAAACGTGTAAGATGTGTTTTCACTTTGTCAGTTTGGCTTATTGAGTGTAGACTGATGGAGAAAATATTTATTCAACATTAAATTGACACTATAACATTATACAGTATGTAATAATAGAGGAAGGGGTCTGAATACTTTATGAAGTGACTGTTCATAGCTAAATACCACTGGATGGACTCAGCAAACATTATGATGTCATAGCAGGAAACTGACAGGTGTATTAATGATTGAGTCTTCCACTTAGAGAGGTCTGCTATTGATTCTGGTTTCACTCTGAGAGCAACATTAACAGGTTATATCTAGAAATGTTTTAGTGCTTTAGTAATTTAACTACTGGTTGAACAGTGATGACACCCACAAAACACAGGAAATACATTTTACCAGTTAATAAATGTTTGAAACAAACCATCAAAAAGACTAATGTCCATATTTCAGCTCTGAAACAAAGAAAGCAGAAGTGATTATCTAAGTTCAACTAGTTTATTACTGAGGAACATATAAATACTGATTCACTAAATATCTTTTCTACATTGTTTCTTCTAATAACTAAACTAACTGTCTGCTGATCAATAAAAGACTTCCAGATGTCTTAGAAGTGGATCAGGATCAGAGTTGATTTATTGTACAGATGGAAATAAAGAAGATCTCTCATTAAGACTTTTTAAACTGAAGCAACTAAAGCAGCATAAAGCTGCTGCTGTGTTTTAAACAGCAGCAGGTGTTTCACATTCAGAGGTTTGAGGCTGAGCTGCAGGTTGAGCGGAGGTGTGTGAGGAAGTTTATTAGTGCTGTTCAACGTAACCGCTGTGAAACAATCAGAAAATAACGTTTTATTGATCTGATTCACCGGCTTTCTTACTGTCAGCGCTCTCTCTCTTCATTCACTCTCTAGCTCGCTCGCCCACAGCTAACACAACAGCGTCCTGTAGCCGCTTACTGATGGAGCAAACCCCCCCCCCCCATTGTTTACATTAATTATACAGACTGTGGCGGCCCTCCATAGTCTAATTTAAGCTGCTCTGCCATTTGTTTCAGAGCTGAAATATGGACATTAGTTTTTTTTGATGGTTTGTTTCAAACATTTATTAACTGGTAAAATGTATTTCCTGTGTTTTGTGGGTGTGACCTTTGAACCATTGAACAGACTGAGAGCAGAGGAGAGCGACGGGATGAGAAGTGACAGCAAACAGCAGCAGAGGCTAACGTTAGCTGCTCCTCTCTGTCTCAGCGAGGCGGAGCTGAGCCTCCGTACAGCAGAGACAGAGACGCTGGGAAATGATCACAACTTCAGTAATTTAACTATATAATCCACACAAAAGAAGATAACTAGTCCTATATGGCTCAGCCCTAAAACAACGTAACGCTTTTGGAGAGTTTGCAGACGTGTTCAGCTCACTATGGAGGGCCGCCAGTCTATATAATGAATGTAAACTCTGTGTTAGAGTCCTACAGACACCACTGCAGCTCCACACCTCCCCTCAGCACACACACTGGTTTTACTGCTTCATTTCAAGGTAACTAAAAATAACGCCTATTATTGATGTTAGTGTACATTAACCATGGTGCCTCACTAAGGACATTTTCGGCTTTTCATTTTTTATTTTCTTGATCATTTGGGCTGTGTTCATGCTTATGGTATCCAAGGTCTCTTTTTAATGGTCCTTCTGTCCTTCCTTTCTTTCTTTCTTCTGTCCTTCTTTTCTCCCTCCCTCCCTCCTACCTTCCTTCCTTCCTTCTTTCCTTTCCTCCTTTCCTTCCTTTCTTTCCTCCCTCCTTCCTACAGTACCTTCCTTCCTCCATCCTTCCTTCCTCCTTTTTTTCCTTCCTTTCTTCCTTTCCTCCTTTCTTCCTCCCTCCTTTTCTTCCTTCCTTGACTTGAGGACAACAGGAGTGTTAATCAATCACTGTATGAACTAAATTGTTCCTCTGTGAGTGTGTGTGTCATCTGCACATACACACATTTATGTACACACACACACACACACTCACACACACACACACACACACATTTTTTAATACACACCACACTCACACCCATACCTACACATCCAGGTCATTTTGGATGCAACCACATTTTTTATTGGTCTGCTTCATAAAACAGGAAAAGCAGGACTGGGGAATTCTCCCAAAGGTAAAATACAGTTAAATCATGTTATCTGGTGAAAAACTAAAATAACTGAAGTTTTGAAGCCCTGGCTCTAAAATGAGCCCAGAACACAGGAATGCATGAAAGAGTCAATATTTAACAGGGGAGTCAATAAACGTAGTTATAATGGGTTTCAATGGGGACATGTTTGTCTCTAAGGATCTCAGAGGGAATAATAGAGCATCAAAATCAATGTTGTTGTTAATCATTGACATTTCCCAGACTGTGATAATCTCCTCAAAATAATTCACTTTGCATTTAGTACATAGAAAATATTTCATTTTCTGTTTTTTTTCTTTCATTCAAAAAACAGGCATATGTAACCAAACTGGCATTAAAGGGTTAAAATCCTGAATATCATACATATTTTATCAGGACTGATGTATGTTATAAAAAATCATTAAAAGCAGACATCAATACTAATTTATATATTTTTAATTAATGGTAGTCCTTTTACAGACATTTGTGTCCCTCAACAAGCATTTTCTGCCCGTTCCACTGCTTCCACTCTACAATAAATCCCCCAAACATGTTCCTCTTAGCCCTGCTCTTTACATGCCTCCATCATGTCCTTCCTTTCTACTGTCACTAACTGCTGCTCTGACTTTTATAGTGTGTATGTGTGAAATAACTCTGCATGTATGTATTATAATAGCTCTTATAATACATACATGCACTGTAGTGTTAAAAACCCCAAATCTATAAATAAATAAATCACTGCACATTAATGTTACAGATTTGATTTTTAGTTAATCTGCCAGATAATGTGTTTTAAACAAGAATCAACTTCTGATTTTGAAAATTAAAAATGCTTCAATAAAATAAAATAATTAATGTTGTATAAAGACTAAAGACACTATTTGTTTGCTCTCCATGTTTGTTCAGTATTTCTCTTTAGATGTAAAAGCAAGTCAGCACAAAAAAGTTGGCTCAACTTAAATCTATACATTCACTCAGTACTGTATGTATCCTCTGATATTTTAACAACACAATATAACATGTTGTCTCAACTAATTCAGTTACAAAAAGTTGGCCCAACAATGTAAAGTTGAGTGAACATTAATCAAGTTGAGGTTTAATGTTTGCTCACAATGTACTCAGAGGCATTTACTAAAGGTCAGCCAATCAAATGTGACTCTGTAGCTAACAGAGCATTATGGAGAGAGATTAGAAGAGATGTGTTTTAATATCAGTGGGAAAAAACGTTGTTTCCATGTCCAGAACAATGTGGCTGAGCTTTGATTAATTTAAAACCATCTTTATAATCTTTAATATTATTTATCACATTACAAGAAAAAAACAAAGTAAACAGCAAATATTGACAGTCCATGTGTTGCTTTATGGCAGTGTTCCTCAAATACAAATCTTAAAGGTCTAACTTTTAACAATACAGTGGTAGAAAAATAGAATATATGACTCAACTATAAAATGTATTTTTAATTTTAACAACAAAACAAAATGTCCTTTTCATAAAAACAACAAAAATCTAATAAATACTCAATAACAAAACTTATTTTTCGTTTAAACATAAATTCAAATAAATACTACTAAAACAAAATTCACAACCCCTGCAAATAATCCAAAACAAATATCAACACAATACAGGCACAAAGGACACAAGAAAGGATCAAAAGTGACTCAAGTCACTCAACTTTAATAATGATAATATTTTATGCAACATTTTTCTTTTTTTAAGATCAGACCAGGGTCCGCAGATGTTGTTCAGACTGTTGTCCGACGGTCCGGATGCGGACCGGAGTCCGCCGTTTGAGGATCCCTGCTTTATGGGATAGCACTTATATTCTTAAATGATGAAGCCCTTGCAAATAATATATTTCATTATTATTGGTCAACTGTTTTGCACATGTTCTAAAAATATAGATGTGTCATATTTTAGTCTGTTTGCACTTTTTAACTAGTGTTTGGCTGCACAACATGAGTTAGTATAGATGGAGTCAGTGGTGGAGCTGCAGAGTTTAAGAGGTTAAGTCACTACGTCTTTATTGAAGTAGCAGCATGTTGTCATTAATATTAATGAGAGCTCTTTTTCACTGTTTGTATTTGACAGTTTTAACCTGCATCCTGTTGGGTTCAGCTGTTTGGAGTTTCCATTTTCTAAACTTTAAACCTTCTTCAGCTCTGAACAGATTATGAAACACTGAATGATTTCAAGCATGAACTTTGTCTTCTAAAGTAACATCATTTATTCTTTATTCAGGTTGAATGACTGCAGTTTGTCAGAGATCAGCTGTGCTTCTCTGGCCTCAGCTCTGAAGGGTGACCCCTCCCATCTGAGAGTGCTGCATCTGTGTAACAACAAGCTGCAGGATTCAGGAATAAAGCTTCTGTGTGACTTTCTGAAGAGTCCAGACTGCAGACTGGAGGAACTGGGGTCAGTTCACTGACAGTCTGTTACTATTATTGATAATAATGTTTAACAACTGAACATAGTTTATGTACATATATAACTTACATACATGAAGTTGTTGGTATTTATTTTTTACTTCACAGTTTAGTCTGTAGTTATAAAAGATAACTGATTCTTAAAGAAACTGTAGAAAATATTCACTGTTAGTTGTTAAAGTAAATTAATGTTTCTCATTTTAATTTTAAAGAGTCACATCTGTAAAAAGAAGATTGTCCATTAATGTTTTAAGTTGGGGCTGTCAAACATCTTTTTTTTTTAATTGCTGAATTTCAATTGTTATTTGTGATTAATTTTAGTCCATATTAACAATGTAAAGTCATTCTTACCAGTGTATCTTGATTGGGAATCAAATGAATGTAAAGAAAGTTACTTCATGAACTTTGACTTTTAGATTCATTTCAAATCAGAAGAAGCACAATGAGCCTGAGGTAACATGATGTCTACTTCAAACATATAGAAAAGAAATGCTACAACAACAGTGTGGTCAACTTCAAAGTGCTTATTCTGTGAAATACATTTTATTTTAAAAGGATAACACTGTTCCACATTGAGAAATAAACATGCAGCACATTATAATAAAGAGCATAACAAACAGAAAATACTCCATAGCTCCATCTTTGAGTTCAGATGAAAACTGAGGAACTTCCACATTGAGAAATGTGCAGCAGTGAAGGACACTCTGCAGAAACATGAGCAGCACTTCTCTGAAGCTGCAGAGCGATGGGACATTGAAGGTGCAGACAGTGCAGGAATATGACAGCAGCAGCAAGACTCCTCCATACCAACACATGCTGTGGACTGTGCACAGTTTACAGAGTCAGTCTGTGACAGTGCTTTAGAGTCAGTGAGTCAGAGAGCAGCAAGATTAACACCATGAAAAAAGACAACTCATTATGCTCAATCCTTAATCACATCGAGATTAACATGTTAACACTGTCAGGCCAAGTTTTAAATTGATTAAGTTTATTTTAAGAAATATTTGTGTTTTCATGAATTGTGTGATATTGATCCTTCAGAACACACACACACAGGCGCACAGATAGGTCATTTAAAACCTGAACACATCTGATTGGATTATTAATTAATTTTCATCTCCATTTATTCTTTATTCAGGTTGATGAACTGCAGTTTGTCAAAGAACAGTTGTTCTTCTCTGGTCTCCGCTCTGAAGGACAACCCCTCCCATCTGAGAGAGCTGGATCTGAGTGAAAACAACCTGAAGGATTCAGACATGAAGCAGCTGTCTGATCTTCAGAAGAGTCCAGACTGCAGACTGGAGACTCTGAGGTCAGTAGAGAGTTGGAGTCAGTCTGTGCTGGTTTCAGCAGTTAAGTATTAAACACAGTCAGTATCAAAGCAGAGATTCAGTATTTCCTGGTTAACCTCCAACCTTCTCAGTGCTGCTTTCCTCAGTGAAGCTGTGAGAGGAGAGAATGGTGACAGGCTTCAGGATTGGACAGAAAGACAGAGAGAGAGAGAACAGTCAGCCAATCAGATGAGCCAGAAGCTTGTTGTGATCATGTGTTTGAGTTGATGTCTGCAGGAAGACTGCTGCTCTTTATACTGGATGTGCTGCATCACTGACTGACAGCTGATGAAGTGAGTCTCACTAAACACTCATTTATCACCTCTGTTGTTTCTTCTTCTCTCATCAGCTGGAAGGATTGATGATCTCTGTCAGAGTGAGTGAACATCCAGGAGTGTTGAGAGAGGATCAGCTGGATCCTGATGATCCATCTGGACCGGAGTCTGGATCTGGATTTCGTCGTTTTCACTTAAGCCTCTGAACATGAGCTGTTTGATGCAGAAAAGATAAAGTAAAACAGGTGTTATAAGTCAGACTGTGAGCCTGGGCTCATATTTATCAAGTGTCTCAGAATCACACTGAGAGTTAACGAGAACTAAAACTAATAAATGAAGCAGAAGAGAATTGACTGTGACTTTCAGCAGGAGAAGGATTACTGCTGGGAGAGAGTGAGACGTCTCTGTTTTACCACAGTCAGAGCAGCAAAGTAGAAATAATGATGACGTGTTGTAGTTTTCTCACAGTCTCAGCTGGAAACATTAAACAGTGGTAATTTGGTACATTATGTGTATAGACAGGTAACCAGGCAGGTAACTTACCAAGGTTATGGAACAAAACTATGATGCCAAAATTCAATGTAAGATATTTACAAACTGTAAAGAAAGTGTGAAAAAGCTCTGCTATACATGTTTCTGTGTGATTACATCATTTACTACTTTTTACTATATTATATTTGATATGTCTGTTGATAGTTTTATATTGTATATTTGTAATCATTTGTCAATTTTAGTAATTTTCTACTACTACTACTTTGGTAATATAGATTTCAGATCTTTTTGTATTTGTATATTTTATTTAAGATAAAAGGTCATTTGACTGAATTTAAACCTGCTTGTTAATTGTTAGTTTGCCAAAGGTCCATCATAGCAGCAACATTTAGTGTTAAATTAAAACAGACAAGTATTTAGTTTAGTTGTTTATTGGTTTAGTTCTGTGTTCAGTAAATCAATCATTTTCTTTCTGTTCTGCTTACCAACTACTTCCTGTATTTATACACTGGTTGATGTATAGGAGGATTTATTTTATTTAGTTAAATGTTTGGTTTAGTTTCTATATGATTTTCTGTGTGATTACATCATTTAATATGTTTTACTTTATTATATTCAATATATTTGTTGATATTTCATTTATTTCTGTGCTACGTACCAACTACTTCCTGTATTTATACACTGGTTGACATCAAGTATGGGAAGGTTTATTTTATTTTACTTACTTAAATGTTTGGTTTAGTTTCTATATGATTTATACTTGTTGTGGCTTGTGATAAGGATTATATTTATATGTATGATGTGTTTATTGTAAATAATGTTGACTGATTCATTCACTCAAGTAGTGAATAAATCAAGTACTTTTAATCAACTTGAGTATTTCCACTTTATACTTTCTGTATAATATTGAAATATTATGTTGCAGCCATTATACATTTATGGATTATTTTTAATGTTGTGTAACAGTCTGTTTTAACTCTGGTTGGTGTATGGAGGAGCTCACCAGGACAGGCTCATTATTCATTCATTATTATAAGGATGTATGTTCTTATTTTAGGTGACACAGCTCAATAATATGTTGGATGAACTCATGTTGACCTGAGTATTTTTAATGAATCGCTGCCATCTAGTGGTCACTGTGAGGAACTACACTGATTACATTTATCAAGTGCGAGGAGTTAGATCAGAGGTGTCAAACTCATTTTAGTTCAAGGGCCACATACAGCCCAATTTGATACTAAAATAGGTCATTATTTTGAGATACTAAGTCATTATTATGAGATAAGTCACCTGTAACCCCTGGTTACCAAAACAGTGGAATAAAATAAATTGGATAACTTAGAAAATTGATTAGAGAAAAGTGCATTCATGTGGATATGATTTTAATAATATAATTAATTAAAAAAATAAGTAGTACATTTTAAATGTATTTAGACAATAACCGTTGTAGCAGCACACAGACTATAAAAGCCTGAGTCAGCTCGCTGTCAAAGCAGCAGCTGATCCAGATACACAGACAAACAGAGCAGAACCCAGAGTGATAAAACATATAGAGCTGTAACCTGGAGCAGTCACACTACTGCTGCTCTTTCTGCGGAGCTCAAACCCCGGTGAGTTTTTCATTCAAACTAATGTGTATAAATATGGCATTATTCACTGACAACGTCATTTAGTTTCGGAAAAAGAAAAAAAGAAAAACGTTAGCGCTAGCCGCTCTAGCGTTAGCAACGGTTAGCACCGCTAATGTTGACAACCGTTGGTGGCTGTTAATAGCCATTAGTGCTAACAGTGCTAACTAGCGGCCATTAGCACCCGCTAGCATTGGTAGCCGTTGGAGCTAATACTACTAATGTTAGCTGATTATTACCTATTACCTGATTATTCTGAGTTGCGCGTGTTTTTTTTGGCTTTGTGGTTACAAGGCCAGCTCCTCCTCGTCTTCATCATCCCTTCATCCTCTTGATCATCATCATCATCGAAATCACCAGAGACCTTCATTCTTCAGCTCAGCTGGTTCCTCCAGTGAACATTACAGTAGGGCTGAAACACACACACACACACCTGCTGCCCATCTCACATACACACATACACACATACACACACACCTGCAGCCCATCAAACACACTCACTTCTCTTCCTTTCTTCCTTCCTCCCATCATCTTTTCCTTCCTTTCTTCCTTCCTTCCTTCTCTTCCTTTCTTCCTTCCTTCCTTCCATCATCTCTTCCTTCTCTTCCTTCCTTCCTTCCTTCCTTCCTTTTCTTCCTTCCTCCCTCCTTTCTTTCTTTCCTTCCTTTTCTTCCTTCCTCCCTCCTTTCTTTCCTTCCTTCCTTCCTTCCTTCCTCCCTCCCTCCCTCCCTCCCTCCCTCCCTCCCTCCTTCCTTCCTTCCTTCCTTCCCTTCACTTCCTCCCTTCTTCCTTTCCTTCCTTCCTTCACTTCCTCCCTTCCTTCCTTCCTCCCTTCTTTCCTCCCTCCCTCCCTCCCTCCCTCCTAATTTCCTTCCTTCTTTTCCTCCTTTCCTTCCTCCCTCCCTCCTTCTTTCCTCTGTCCTTCCTTCTTTTCCTCCTTTCCTTCCTTCCTCCCTAATTTCCTTCCTTCCTTCCTCCCTTCCTCTTTTCCTTTCCTCCCTCCCTCCTACCTTCCTCCCTCCTTTCCTCTGTCCTTCCTCCTTCCTTCCTCCCTTCCTTCCTTGACTGGAGGACAACAGGAGGGTTAAGGTGGTTTAGGTTGAAAGCAACGTTCACAGTTGGAGACAGGAAGCAGACGGAGGTCTCCAGTGTCAAAGTCAGACACTTCATTCAGCTTATGAGGTGTTACTTTAACTTAATGCTGCCAGTGTAGAAACACAACCATACACATTTTAATACTGTAGTGTCTAATATCACATGTTTTACTGCTAGATCACATATTTGGTTGGGGGAAAAACAACATGTAGCTTTTCTGCATATCACCATATTTCACATTCAGATTCACTTTAACCCTTGTGTCGTCCTCCCGGGTCTTATTCTTCTTCCCTCCTTCTTTCATTCCCTCCCTCTTTCCGCCCTCCTTTCCTTCCTTCCTTCCTTCCTTCCTTCCTTCCTTCCTTCCTTCCTTCCTTCCTTCCTTCCTTCCTTCCTTCCTTCCTTTCTCTTCCTTCCTTTCTTCCCTTCACTTCCTTCCTTTCTTCCTTCCTTCCTTCCTTCCTCCCTTCTTTCTTTCCTTCCTTCCATAATTTCTTCCTTCCTTCTTCTCTTCCATCTCTTCCTCCATTCTTCATTTTCTTCCTTCCTTCCTTCCTTCCTTTTCTTCCTCCCTCCCTTCTTTCCTTCCTTTCCTTCCTTATTCCTTCCTCCCTTCCTTCTTTCCTTCTGTCCTCCCTCCCCCCGTGTCTCTTTCTTTCCTCTGTCCTTCTTTCATACCTTGCTTCCTTCCTTCGTTCCTTTCCTCCCTTCTTCCTTCCCTCCTTCCTTCCTCCCTCCTTTCCTTCCTTCTTTCTTCTTTCCTTCCTTCTTTCCTTCCTTCCCTCCTTTCCTTCCTTATTCCTTCTTTCCTTCTTTCCTCCCTCCCTCCGTCTCTCTTTCTTTCCTCTGTCCTTCTTTCATACCTTGCTTACTTCCTTCGTTCCTTTCCTCCCTTCTTCTTTCCCTCCTTCCTTCCTCCCTCCTTTCCTTCCTTCTTTCTTCTTTCCTTTCCTCCCTTCCTTCCTTCCTCCCTCCTTCCTGCATATCACCATATTTGCAACTTGCTAAATACATGAACATTTTCTCATTATGTTGACAGATAACGTGATTCAGCCCAAATTATTACTAACACATTGTTACTAGCTAAATGTATTAGCTGTTGCAGTTTAGTCATATATAATAGTAATTACTAGGAGATGGAGTTTATTTGCCTTCCATAGAACTACTCTACAGAGACTGAAAACATGACACTCACTCATCTGGTTTTAATACCTTTTGGACAACAACAGAGGAATAACATATATAAGCCTTTTATAGTGTTGTCTTAGTGTATTTTAAAGAATTATAGACTCTCTGTCAGGAGATGATTTCTGACTCACCACTCTGTTTCAAACACACAGATCTCTGTTACATTGCATCACATCCATTTATTTTCATAATGTTCAAGTATTACAAAACATAACCGTAAACTTTCTCCTTATAAATATAACAAAAGGCCTCCTTTCCTTCCTTATTCCTTCCTTCTTTCCTCCCTCCCTCTGTCTCTCTTTCTTTCCTCTGTCCTTCTTTCATACCTTGCTTCCTTCCTTCGTTCCTTTCCTCCCTCTTTCCGCCCTCCTTTCCTTCCTTCCTTCTTTCCTTCCTTATTCCTTCCTCCCTTCTTTCTTTCCTTCTTTCCTCCCTCCCTCCGTCTCTCTTTCTTTCCTCTGTCCTTCTTTCATACCTTGCTTCCTTCCTTCGTTCCTTTCCTCCCTTCTTCCTTCACTCCTTCCTTCCTCCCTCTTTCCGCCCTCCTTTCCTTCCTTCCTTATTCCTTCCTCCCTTCCTTCTTTCCTTTTTTCCTCCCTCCCTCCGTCTCTCTTTCTTTCCTCTGTCCTTCTTTCATACCTTGCTTCCTTCCTTCATTCCTTTCCTCCCTTCTTCCTTCACTCCTTCCTTCCTCCCTCTTTCCGCCCTCCTTTCCTTCCTTCCCTCCTTTCCTTCCTCCCTCCCTTCTTTCCTTCCTTCCCTCCTTTCCTTCCTTATTCCTTCCTCCCTTCCTTCTTTCCTCCCTCCCTTCTTTCCTTCCTTTTCTACCTTCTTTCCTTCCTTATTCCTTCCTCCCTTCCTTCTTTCCTTCTTTCCTCCCTCCCTCCGTCTCTCTTTCTTTCTTCTGTCCTTCTTTCATACCTTGCTTCCTTCCTTCGTTCCTTTCCTCCCTTCTTCCTTCCCTCCTTCCTTCCTTCCTTCCTTCCTTCCTTCCTTCCTTTCCTCCCTTCCTTCCTTCCTCCCTCCTTCCTGCATATCACCATATTTGCAACTTGCTAAATACATGAACATTTTCTCATTATGTTGACAGATAACGTGATT
This sequence comes from Scomber japonicus, assembly GCF_027409825.1. Taxonomy (NCBI): domain Eukaryota; kingdom Metazoa; phylum Chordata; class Actinopteri; order Scombriformes; family Scombridae; genus Scomber; species Scomber japonicus. The sequence continues at coordinate 35,379,181 of NC_070583.1, read as the reverse complement.
CAGCCCAAATTATTACTAACACATTGTTACTAGCTAAATGTATTAGCTGTTGCAGTTTAGTCATATATAATAGTAATTACTAGGAGATGGAGTTTATTTGCCTTCCATAGAACTACTCTACAGAGACTGAAAACATGACACTCACTCATCTGGTTTTAATACCTTTTGGACAACAACAGAGGAATAACATATATAAGCCTTTTATAGTGTCGTCTTAGTGTATTTTAAAGAATTATAGACTCTCTGTCAGGAGATGACTTCTGACTCACCACTCTGTTTCAAACACACAGATCTCTGTTACATTGCATCACATCCATTTATTTTCATAATGTTCAAGTATTACAAAACATAACCGTAAACTTTCTCCTTATAAATATAACAAAAGGCCTCGTGTGTGCGGTCAAAAGACATTTCTGATCTTTTCCTTCTCATCATGAGTTGTCAAGAGTTCAACCCACCTGTCTCCAATGACTCATTCATTCATAGGATCTGTCACTCCCACCTCCCGACCACAGATGCAATACATATAAAGGACAGCAGGGGGAGACCAAACCATTCAACCATACATACCTAAACATAATATCTAAATAATTAGGTGAATACTCTAACACCCATCAAAGTAATTAATCAAACAATAATATAATATAATATAATGAAGTAAATTATAATAAAGTAAAATGTTAGTAGATCAGTTCATTGTTGGTTTGGATTTGTTGACAATAAGAAAAATGTGAAAAGTTGCAGCCTTGTCCTTTAACTTAGTTGTTTCTTTTTGGACACACCTTTTCTCCCCTATCAGATAAGCTGTCCTCAATCACCTCTCTCTCTCTCACACACACACACACACACACACACACACACACACACACACACACACACACACACACACACACACAGTTAAGAAGGAGGTGGGAGGAGCAAACAGGTAGTGAAGGAATTCACCCTGTTCTGATCTCATTTTAGAGTCATGAGAGCAGAAGGAGGAAAACATCAAGTGTGAATCAGGGTGAGTGTTAATGTTACTGTAGACCTGGAAATATTGAGTGTCTATTGATCATTGCTGATTACTTTACAGATTAATTGTTAAATTGATTAAATTGTGTCAGAAAAGTATGAAATCACAGTGTTGATGTCTTCAAATGTTGTTTCCTTTGTTCTTTTCCTGGTTTGTGCGTCCTCACAGTGATGTAACGTGACTCACTGGTTCTGTTAAAATAGAGAGAAGTCACAGTTAAGAACAACACAGATGTTTATCTGAAGTCTGTTTGTTGGATTTAAACCAGAGTCAAAGTTTCTCTTTGTGATGGACAGAAAACAAATATGGTTGTAGTTAAAGTCATGTAAACTAATAAGAAGATACAGTACTAACATGAGAGACAGGACTGGGTTTATTATAGTGTGTGTGTGTGTGTGTGTGTGTGTGTCTGGTTTACCTCTCAGACTCCAGAAGATGGAGGACGAGGAGGAAGAGGAGGACGGAGCAGAGTCTCTAATATCCAGCTGTCTGTCTATGAAGAGTGACCGGTCTAAAGGTTTACTTCCAGTCTTCAGTAATGAACCTCGACCCTCAGACACAAAGTAAGAGACTGTTTCTACTGTAAACTGACCTGAAGATGATTCAGATGTTGATGTTTCAACTTTAATGAAAAATGTCCATGTAGCCCCGAGCTTATAAATACAAAGAGGTCAGAGGAAAAGAGAAATAACAGGAACACAGTCAGAAGTAAATATTGTAATAAAACTCTAAAAGATAAATTTACAATGTAGTTTAAAGTCCAGAGGTTGATATGAAGAACAATAATGAAGCTGTAAACAGACTCGTGTTCCTGCACATGCTCAGTTACATCTGCCCAACCCTGTCTCCTAGAAATTACATTCATAAACTATTCCAGTAATGCTGAATTGGTAAAAAATAACCCCTGAATGAGGCTACAGTTATATACTGCTCTGAAGTCAGAAGGAGGAGGTCAGAGTGGACAGGAAGTGTTTAGGTAACGAAAGCACCTTGGTTTAGGTTAGTGAACTATCAGGACCAGTGTGTTGGATTCAGTTGCATCTAGCAGTGAGGTTGTACATTGAAAGAAAGTGAATAACCCCACCCCATTTCCAGTGTGTAGGAAAACTTGTGGTGGCAGCGACACCCGTGAAAGGCCCTCTGTAAAGCCAGTGTTTGTCCTTTTCTTTAAAACTCAGTGCCACCAGTATCAGAACACAACCATATAAAATGTAATGCTGTAGTTTCTAATAGCAGATGTTTTACTGCAAGATCAGATATTTTGTTGGAGAAAAAAAAACAGGTAGATTGTCTGAACATTTCAGTCACAGGTTCAATGTCAGCATATTTGCAACATGTCCTCAATCAAATGGTCTTAAATCTGGTTTGTGTCCCTGAAAATGATTTAAATCAAACCAAACTGTCATAAAAAGTATGAACAGTGTTGATGTCTTCAGATGTTGTTTCCCTTCTTCTTTTCCTGGTTTGTGTGTCCTCACAGTGATGTAACGTGACTCACTGGTTCTGTTAAAATAGAGAGAAGTCACAGTTAAGAACAACACAGATGTTTATATGAAGTCTGTTTGTTGGATTTAAACCAGAGTCAAAGTTTATCTTTGTGATGGACAGAAAACACACATGGTTGTAGTTAAAGTCATGTAAACTAATAAGAAGATACAGTACTAACATGAGATGCAGGACTGGGTTTATTATACTGTGTGTGTGTGTGTGTGTGTGTGTGTGTGTGTGTGTGTGTCCAGTGTTACTGGTTTACCTCTCAGACTCCAGAAGATGAAGGATTCAGAGGAAGAGGTGGACGGAGCAGAGTCTCTAATATCCAGCTGTCTGTCTATGAAGAGTGACCGGTCTAAAGGTTTACTTCCAGTCTTCAGTAATGAACCTGGACCCTCAGACACAAAGTAAGAGACAGTTTCTACTGTAAACTGACCTGAAGATGATTCAGTGTTGAAATATGTAAAAACATCACTGTGAGAAGAAAATGTTTCAACGGCACCTAGCCCAGAACTTGCTAATCACATGTCTCAAAATCATGTCATAACCTTACCAAACAATTATTAAAGCATCCACATTTATCAAAGCATTCACATGTAGATACTTAACCATGCTAAAGGTAGAAAAACTAATTTTACATTATGTGTGGATCAATAACTGAATCTTTATTTCAGACCAGATCGGTCCATAAAAAACACACATACTACAAGAAACAAAAAACATATCTAAAAGACATACAAACACCCTCTCCAGTGCCTCCAAAAACTAGAGAAATAACAGATACTGCTCTTTTTAGGCATGACTAAAGCCATAATAATTTAATAGAGTGCTTCAGCCATAAAAGTAAACATAAAATTCCTAAGACGAGCGTCCAGGGTGGGAACATTGCTGTATACAAACAGCTGACTGGCACTCGTCCATCTAGGGAGCTTCAACAGGATTCGTAGAGCATCATTATAAGTCATCTGAAGTTTGTTAAATTTAGCCTTACTGTAACTGCACCACAAGTGGGCATTATACAGTGAAGTACAATAGGCTTTAAACAAAGCAATTTTAACATTATCCAAATACATATAAAATTTGCGTGCCAACATATTTGCTTGTGCATACAATTTACAGTGCTGTCGCTGTATATCATCATCATCATCATCATCATCACTCAGGTCATCCCTGATGATGTGACCAAGATATTTAACCTTGTCCACAACAGTCAGTGGATTCTCTACTTGGAAAGAGGGGGATGTTCTCTTCATGTCTACCTTAGTCTTTATAATCATAACTACACTCTTTTTAGAGTTAAATTTGATGTCAAACTGCTTTCCGTAGTCTGAGCAAACTCTAAGAAGTTGCTGCAGACCACCAGAATATGGAGACATCATGACCAAATCATATACAGTAGGTGATTAATCAGCGGTTCTCCCACCATACAACCTGTCCTACACCCTTTAAGCCTTTTGGAGAGCTCATCCATATAAAAACTAAACAACATAGGTGACAGAATCCCACCCTGTCGAACCCCATTTGTCACTGGAAAGGGTTCAGATGTAGTGTTAACCCATCTTACCAGCATGGTTTGATATGAGTACTAGAAATGTAAAACCCACAATAAATAAGGAGGAACCCCTCCCTCTCGTAATTTTGCAAACAATTTCCAATGATTAATGCAATAGAGTTTTGTTTTCTATATCTACTGACAACCTCTTTCATAGCATAAATACACATGTCAGTGCTATGTTTATTTTTAAATCCCAACTGCTCATGAGTGGTGGTTATATGTTCCTTTAGCCTATCGAGCAGGATTCTCTCAAGCACTTTTGACAAGACACTGGCCAGAGCACTGGGCCTGTAATTTTCAGTACAGGATATCTTCCTCTTATAAAGAGAGTCCGAAAGTTATCATCTTGCTCATGCCTGAACTTGTGTTTTTTAGCTACGCGTGAACATGAGCTGAACTGGGTAGCAAAGTTCTTTAAAGAAGAATTACAATCACCACTGGCACCCGGTCAAGGGTGAAGACAATAGTATACATTTATCTAGCAACTGTAATATTCATTCTTCAATTATGAAGTGTGGTTTAAAAACATAATACAGTCAATTAACTAGAAAACAGTAAATTGAGTTGCCTCTACCGTATCAAGTATCCTGAGTCGTTACAATTTCTATCCACTAGGTGGCACACTAAGACCACCAATGAATCTTTTAATATTTCCTGATTTAATTTAACTCAATCCTCTGAAACAGTAACATGTTATCTAATCCAATATCCAAATGACACTGAAATGTGTATACAATTATAAACCCAAATATATCTCTGTAGGTCACAACGCTATCATCCTCAACATGTCATCTAATAAGCTAATAAACCAAACAAACTTATTTTGAAGCATTTACATACACTCAACCCTGTATAATGATGACTGCAGCTCAATATAACTTATCTTCTGATAGCCATTCTTCACTGAATACTTCTCCAAATTATCCCTTGGGGATACTGATCTCTGATTGGTCAACAGAACACACATCAAACTATTCACATTACACCATACTGAACATTATAGCAGTTCTTAAAGAAACATACACATACATTTACTCAAGGCATTTTCAACAATTTACTGATGTAAAAGTGTATAACTTTGACGTGAAACTGTATAGAATATGTTATGTCATTCCCACAGACAGAGAGCAGAGTCATCTATATCAAGCTGTCTGTCTATGAAGAGTGACCGGTCTAAAGGTTTACTTCCAGTCTTCAGAAATGAACCTGGATCCTCAGACACAAAGTAAGAGACTGTTTCTACTGTAAACTGACCTGAAGATGATTCAGTGAGACAGTTTCATTAAGGTTGTAGTGTAGATATGAAGGAAACACAATGGAAAGAAATAATGAAGTCGCTTCCATTCAGCTGTAATCTAGAACAGATCTTCATGTTCATGTTAACCAGATACAGAGACAGGGCTGGTATTGCTGTTTGATCTTCCAGTAATTTAATCAGAAGTAGTAACAATTAACCCAGGGTTTATTCACAAATTGTGTCTGTCTCTATTTACTAAAGGACTGCAGCAGGTTCGTGCAGGTAAAATGGAAGAAATTAAGTGTCTGGTCTGGTGTTCCTGTTCAAAGAGACAAAATATGGGAGGAGTTCATGTAAATGTAGAAACATCCTGCTGATTTATCACTGCAGACTGACCACTGAGAGGAAACTGAGTCTGATATTTAACATTGGAGAAAAGTAAAATATGTCAAACTGTTGTATCACATTCACACAGAGGGAGAGAGACTATAGCAGAAACAGTGAGAGAGAGAAACACAAATAAAAAGATGCATTATGAAGATATTTAGCAGAGCTCTCTGTTCAGCAGCACAACACAAAAGAGCAGCAATCTGTTATTTTTCACAAGTTCTGTTAGGCTCATTTGCCTCCTATTTATTTTTCCTCATCTTTAATGGCTCATGGTAGTTTGAAGAGACCCTGTGTACACACTGTCACAGAAATAAAAACAAAAATGATTTAAAATGAATTAGATGCCAAAAACATCTCGCTACGGGAGTCATCAGTCAGGGAGCTAAACTGTAACTTTGATCATCAATATTTCAATTAAAAGTCATTAATAAAAAGTCAGTTTGCATTGTTTCAGCCACTAATATATATTGTAAGCTTGAATTACATCATATTTCAATTGTCAATTTAAATGACTGATATAACTACCTAAATTGTTAAATAGCCTACTTCTTTATACTAAACTGCCTTATACTTTTGCAAACTGAGTAATGTCATCATGATAATGGATTCAGAAGTGCTCATAATCCATTACTCAGGGTGTGAACTACAGGGGAGCCAGGGGGAGCTTGGCTCTTCTCAATAAGGCATGAGCTCCCCTGATTTCTTTGCGGAGGGATCTCTAAAATATTGACAATATAATATACGCTCAGCCTGCGAATCAGCATTATTAATTTCTCTGTTATGTGGCAGTCAGCATACAGTAATGTTAAAAAGAAAATTTAAGTAAGTTTACTCTGAAGACCAGAGCCAGCGGCATCTTCTACCACAAATGTTATGTTAGTGACAACCCCTGATGTTACACCTGCTGTCGGACTTGTGTCAGCACAGACCTGCTATATATGCAGGTCTGTGCTATGTGCTATATATATGGGTAACAGATCAACAGCTCGACCTCTGTGTGTCTTATCTGTGCTGATAAACTAAAATACAGTCTACTACATCACTACATCACTACATCACTCCGCAAAGTATAGCTACCGTATCGTGCTTGGCTGTATTGTATCATACAGGGTCTTGATACCCGTGTGGAGGTGTTATGTGTTCATTAATTGATTATCATATTTTGCCTATCTGTACCATGTCAGCCCATTGCATCTGGCCCATTGTGTGTATCCTTGTGGTCTAACAAATACGTTGAATCCATTTCTTTTCTTACGAAACATTTGCAAAACCATTTTTAAGTTATTATTTTAAATCCTGCATTGTTTACACCAATGTTTACTATCTTGCTTCCTCTCTTCCTTTACTGGTACATTGTTGTGGGTCTAATTACTTAAGAACCTGTGCAATTGTTTCAAATTGAATATACTGAAGCCCAGAGCCTGAGGAACAAATAAATGCACAGCTGTCCAAATACTGACAGTTCAGACTATTTATTTGTGGAAAGAGTTGCATGCAGCTTGTGAGCTGTTGGTTGGTCTCCACTAATGTCATGTGTCATAAAGAATGTGTTCATGTCCACAGAGAGAGGAAGAGGAGGGCTGTTTCTGTGGAGGAGCAGCTGTCCTGTTGTTCATTGTGTCAGGACATCCTGAAGGATCCAGTCTCTACCAGCTGTGGACACTGGTTCTGCAGACAGTGCATCACCTCATACTGGGACCAGTCTGCTTCATCAGGAGACTCCTCCTGTCCCCAGTGTGCAGAAAGATCCAGAACCAGACCTGGACTGCAGACAGCCAGTCAGACCAGCACTGTACAAAGTAAGACTGAAGATCTGTCTGCTGATGTCATCATCTCTGAAAACAGGACAGGAATCTACCTCCTCTATCCTACTGAACATTAACACAGTGAAACAATCAGTCTTTGTAATTCTACATGTTTTCTTCTCTTTCAACAGAAAGTGGTCTACAGGAGGTTTTAGATGAACATCAGATCAGTCTGAGCAGCAGATGTGAGCGTGTGACTGATGAAGCAGGAAATGAAATCCTCCTCATCAGCATCTACACTGAGGTCCACATCATAGAGGGACTGAGTGAAGAGGTTAATACCCAACATGAAGTGAAGCAGCTTGAACTAGCTTCCAAAATGGAGACCTTCCATGACGCTCCAATCAAGTGTCACGACATCTTTAAAGTCTTACCTGACCAACAGAAACACATCAGAGTCGTTATGATGAGCGGTGTCGCTGGTGTTGGAAAAACCTTCACAGTGCAGAAGTTCACTCTGGACTGGGCAGTGGGCTCTGAAAACCAAGATATCCGTCTGCTGATTTTGTTTTCGTTCAGGGCGCTGAACTTGATCAAAGATGAGCAGTACAGTCTGCTCATGCTGATCCATGTTTTCTATCCAACATTACAGAAGCTCACAGCAGAGAAGCTCGCTGACTGTAAAGTTTTGTTCATCTTTGACGGCCTGGATGAAAGCAGACTTTCACTGGATTTCAACAACAGTGAGGTTGTGTCTGATGTCACACAGAAGTCATCAGTCAGTGTGCTGTTGACAAACCTCATCAAGGGGAAGCTGCTTCCATCGGCTCTCATCTGGATAACTTCCCGACCTGCAGCAGCCAATCAGATCCCTCCTTCATGTGTTAGCAGGGTAACAGAAGTACGAGGCTTCACCAATGCCCAAAAGGAGGAGTACTTCAGGAGGAGATTCAGTGATGAAGAGCAGTCCAGCACAGTCATCTCACACATCAAGACATCCAGGAGCCTCCACATCATGTGTCACATCCCAGTCTTCTGCTGGATCACTGCTACAGTTCTGAAGGACATGTTGACTACAGACCAGAGAGGAGAGCTGCCCACGACCCTGACTGAGATGTACTCACACTTCCTGCTGGTTCAGACAAAGAGGAAGAAGAACAAGTATGATGAGGGACATGAGACGAGTCCACAGGAGCTGACGGAAGCTGACAGAGAACTTCTTCTGAAGCTGGGGAGGCTGGCGTTTGATCAACTGGAGAAAGGAAACATCCTGTTCTACCAAGAAGACCTGGAGCAGTGTGGTCTTGATGTCACAGAGGCCTCGGTGTTATCAGGATTTTGTACAGAGATCCTCAAAAGAGAGAGTGTGATCTTCCAGAAAACAGTCTACAGCTTTATTCATCTGAGCGTTCAGGAGTTTCTGGCTGCAGTCTACATGTACCACTGTTACACCAGCAGGAACACAAAGGTACTGGAGAACCTTCTGAAAGAAGACAACAAACACAGAGAATCAGAACCAAAGACTTTCTTCGAGAAGATCTTTGCTTATTTCAGAAACAGTGATACCTGTGAACCACCTGATAGTAAGCATGATTACACATCACTGGACGTCTTTCTGAAGGGAGCCATGGAGAAATCTCTCAGAAGTAAAAATGGCCACCTGGACCTGTTTGTCCGCTTCCTTCATGGCCTCTCTCTGGAGTCCAACCAGAGTCTCTTAGGAAGCCTGCTGGGTCAGACAGAGAACAGTCCAGAAACCATCCAAAGTATCACCAACAACCTGAAGAAGATGAACAGTGAGGATTTCTCTCCTGACAGAAGCATCAACATCTTCCACTGTCTGATGGAGATGAACGAGCGCTCAGTACATCAGGAGATCCAAGAGCTCCTAAAGTCAAAGAACAGATCAATGAAAGAACTCTCTGTGATCCACTGCTCAGCTCTGGCCTACATGCTGCAGATGTCAGAGGAGGTTCTGGATGAGTTTAATCTGAGCAACTCCAACATATCACAGGAGGGACGACGGAGACTGATCCCAGCTGTGAGGAACTGCAGAAAGGCTCAGTAAGTCCAGATGTGATTAGTTTCAGGGTAGATCAGTGGTCTAGATCTTCAAATATAAATAATATAAAGTTCTTTTTATTGTTGAAACAGTACTCGGGCTGTGAGTGCAAATAATGTTAATATGTCAGTTGGTTGTCTTTATAGCTGTAAAGTTAATGAACACAATTATTTTATTTATTCCTAGTAATTATTGTATTTTACAGTTGTTTTTTTAAATAATTGAACCTTATTGGTTTGTTAATTGTCTTTGTGTCAAATTCTCAGAAACGAATGTTGACAATGTCATTTGTCATGCACATCTTAACATTTAATTATGTTAATACTGAATTATGTACAGGTCTAATACTGTAAAGCCATTTGTTTCATTTGTCTATTAAACGTCTGCAGGTATGAGAGATAGTGATGAGACTGTTGCATTCAAGACACAATTAGTTGAACTAGGAGTACTCTGGTAGCTTACTGTTGGTCTCTCTCTCTCTTCTCTTGTTTCCTGTCTCTCAGTTGTTGCTGTCCATTAAAGGAATAAAACGCCCCTGAAAAGATTTTTTGAACCGCTGATGTGAAGATTAAATGTTAATCAAAATAGAGAATGTCATATGTTGTAATATGTGTCTTGACAGACTTTATGGCAGTGGACTCTCCGAGATTCACTGTGAGGTTGTGGCCTCAGCTCTGAAGTGCAACCCCTCCCATCTGAGAGAGCTGAACATGAACTACAACAAGCTGTCTGATACAGGAGTGAAGTGTCTATCTTCTGGACTGGAGAGTCCAAACTGTAGACTGGAGACATTGAGGTTAGTTCACTGGCTGTGGCTTTGGTCGTTGTTTTTTTTCCAAATGTTTGGTTCATAAATATGTAAAATGTTGTTTCAGGAATTCAAAATCCACTGTCAAAACCTTTTAGATTCAATTGACAGGAGGAATGATTTTTTAAATATAATTTTGATTACACATACATACTACTCGAAGAAGGTTGAAACTGCTATAATTACAGATTTGATTGAGTTCCACAAAATTGTACGACTCAGTGATGACATGAATATGTGTCTGAATGTTGTGGTGACATTTGGATGATGTCTGTAGAACGCTGACTTTATGATGATTCAATGATAAAGTCACTTTGTTCATTTTAGAAAAAGGTGCCAAAAAAAGCGACACTGCATAATTCACTTTGGACCCTTGAAAAACTTGATTTTACTAAAAATTTCATTCTTTAATTTGAACTAAAAAACAGCAACAAATGTAATATCCAGTATTTACTTGTTCCAACACTATTATGGAGCTGTGCAGTGTTTATACTGACTGAAATATTCAAACACAAGATGCTGTGATTTCATTTTTATGGTGACATCATTAAATATAAATATTGGCTGCACAACATGAGTTAGTATAGATGGAGTCAGTGGTGGAGCTGCAGAGTTTAAGAGGTGAAGTCACTACGTCTTTATTGAAGTAGCAGCATGTTGTCATTAATATTAATGAGAGCTCTTTTTCACTGTTTGTATTTGATAGTTTTTAACCTGCATAAAGTAACATCATTTATTGTTTATTCAGAATGAGGGAATGCAGTTTGTCAGAGATCAGCTGTGCTTCTCTGGTCTCAGCTGTGAAGGACAACCCCTCCCATCTGAGACTGCTGGATCTGAATGGAAACAAGCTGCAGGATTCAGGAGTGAAGCTACTGTGTGACTTTCTGAAGAGTCCAGACTGCAGACTGGAGACTCTGGGGTCAGTTCACTGACAGTCTTTTACTATTGTTGATCTTAATGTTTAACAACTTAACCTAATTTATGTACATATATAACTTACATCCATTAAGTTATTTTTCAGTTTTTCATATCTATTTTTTACTGCATACTCTAGTCAGTAGTTATAAAAGATTACTGATTCTTAAAGAAACTGTAGAAAATGTCCACTGTTAATTGTTAAAATAAATTAATGTTAATCATTTTTTGGTAAAAAAGAATCTGTATCACATCTTTATAATATACTACAACTAATATCTTTGTAATTGATCAAGTTTACTTTCTAAAAGTGAAGTATTTTCTAAGTTTAATTTTTAAATTTTAATGTGTTTTCATTAATAATGATTGTTTGCTGAAAGTCACCCTTCACAACACAGTCACAAAGATCAGTGCAGGTGTTTAAAGTATGAATATAGTATTATTTATTACTCAGTGTTGACATGAATATGTGTCTGAATGCCGTGGTGACATCGGGATGATCTCTGTAGAAGGCTGACATGATGATCCACAATAACACAATGACAAAGTCATCCTGCTCATTTTAGAGAAAAACTGACAAGAAAAATGAGACACTGGATAATTCACGGAACGTCTGAACCACCTTCACTTTAAATTCATTCTTTAAACTTAAACCAAGAAGCTCAGAACAAATAATAATAATAATAATACAAATATAATAAATGTACTTGTTCCAACCCTTTTATGAAGCTGTGCAGTGTTTATACTGACTGAAATATTTTATGGTGACACTATTAGATATAAATATTGTAGATATATTGAACATCCTTTTCCTCCTATTTTCCCAAAATCCATCCTGACATATTAGCTATCTTTGTAAACGTTTTGCTCATTTTAGAGAACAGCTGACAAGAAAAATGTGACACTAGATAATTCACTCTTAAATGTACCTACCTCTGAAATAGTATTTACTTGTTTCAACACTTTTGTAGAGCTCTGCAGTGTTTATACTGACTGAAATATTTAAATATAAGATTCTGTGATATTTTTATGGTGACATAATTCCATTAATTGTAAATACCGTACAAACATTCAACATCCTTATCGCCCTATTTCCCCAAAATCCATCCTGACATATTAGCTATCTTTGTAAACGTTGGAAACTTGAATAGAATTTGAAATACATTTTTGTGGGTTTTTTAACTAGTGTTTGGCTGCACAACATGAGTTTGTATAGATGGAGTCAGTGGTGGAGCTGCAGAGTTTAAGAGGTGAAGTCACTACGTCTTTATTGAAGTAGCAGCATGTTGTCATTAATATTAATGAGAGCTCTTTTTCACTGTTTGTATTTGACAGTTTTTAACCTGCATCCTGTTGGATTCAGCTGTTTGGAGTTTCCATGTTCTAAACTTCTACATTTAAGCCTTCTTCAGCTCTGAACAGATTATGAAACACTGAATGATTTCAAACATAAACTTTGTCTTCTAAAGTAACATCATTTATTCTTTATTCAGATTGATGAACTGCAGTTTGTCAAAGATCAGCTGTGCTCCTCTGGCCTCCACTCTGAAGTCCAACCCCTCCTACTTGAGAGAGCTGGAACTAAGTGGAAACAAGCTGCAGGATTCAGGAATTAAGCTACTGGGTGATTTTCTGGAGAGTCCAGACTGCAGACTGAAGACTTTAAGGTCTGGATATTAGGATACTAAGTTCTTATGCTCAAGTTACTTTTTAACTTCCTCAGATCATAATATTTAACAACTGGACCTAATTTATGTTCATATAAGTTAAACCTCTGAAGTATGTTTTAATTGTACTGTTTAGTCTGTAGTTATACATTTTGACTGATTAAAGAAACTGTAGAAAAGGTTCACTCTTAGTTGTTAATGTAAGGATCCTCTCAAATAATCGGTCTTGAATAGATACATTTTTCTTGCTGAAGGAGAAATATTCTCTAGGTTTACATTTTAATGTGTTTTCATGAATAATGTTTTTTATTTTATTGAAATTGATCCTTCAGAACACACACAGACACACACACACACACACACAGGGACACAGATCAGTGCAGGTTAAAGGCTAATTTCCACTGAGTCTGTCAGCGTCTATCACTCTAATCAATGAGTGTGATCCCACCGGGAGTGCCGCGGCATGTCTCAGCAGTAGCTCTCTGCACTGTAGTGCTATGAATCTGCAGCAGTTCTATTTATGACAGAGTTGTTTCAAAGTTGTGTCATGCTCAACAGAGCACATTGCACCAGTCAGGAAGTCAGACACAGAATCAGTGTAAAACTTCTGGTCAACTGTCAAAACTGATGTCATCCTGCTCCTAAGACCTGGTTCACACCGGACACGGAACCGCCACGATTAGCTGCGAAGCTAATTAACTGTTGGGAGTTTCCATTTTCTAAACATCTACATTTAAACCTTCTTCAGCTCTGAACAGATTATGAAACACTGAATGATTTCAAGCATGAACTTTGTCTTCTAAAGTAACATCATTTATTCTTTATTCAGGTTGCAGGACTGCAGTTTGTCAGAGATCAGCTGTGCTTCTCTGGCCTCAGCTCTGAAGCACAACCCCTCCCATCTGATAGTGCTGGATCTGAGTGAAAATAAGCTGCAGGACTCAGGACCGAAGCTGCTGAGTGATTCTCTCAAGAGTCCAGACTGCAGACTGGCGTATCTGGGGTCAGTTCACTGAGAGCCTGTTACTATTGTTGATCAAAAATTTTAATAACTGAACCTAATTTATATACATATATAATTTACATCCATTAAGTTATTTTTCTGTTTTTCATATCTATAATTTACTGTTTAGTTTAGTCTGTAGTTATAAAAGATGACTGATTCTTAAAGAAACTGTGGAAAATGTCCACTAGTTGTTAATGTAAATTCATGTTTTTAATTTTTGTTTAAGAGTCACATGTGTATATAGAAGATCCTCTCAACTAATTTGATGAATTTTACTTTCTGAAGAAATATTTTCTAATTTTCCATTTATTTTAATGTATTTTCTTTTTTTTCTTTTTTTTTTTTTTAATGAAATTGATCCTGCTTACCACAAACACACATGCATATGCACAAATAGGGACATAGATCAATGCAGGTGTTTAAAGTATGAATATAGTATTATTTATGACTCCGTATTGACACGAATATGTGTCTGAATTTCGTGGTGACATTTGGATGATCTCTGTAGAAGGCTGACATTATGATGATCCACAATAACACAATGACAAAGTCAACCTGCTCATTTTAGAGAAAAACTGACAAGAAAAATGAGACACTGGATAATTCACTCGGAACCTCTGAACCCTTTTATGAAGCTGTGCAGTGTTTATACTGACTGAAATATTTTATGGTGACACTATTAGATATAAATATTGTAGATATTTTGAACATCCTTTTCCTCCTATTTTCCCAAAATCCATCCTGACATATTAGCTATCGTTGTAAACGTTGGGATCTTGAGTAGAATCTGAAATAAATCTCTGTGGGTTTTTAACTAGTGTTTGGCTGCACAACATGAGTTTGTATAGATGGAGTCAGTGGTGGAGCTGCAGAGTTTAAGAGGTGAAGTCACTACGTCTTTATTGAAGTAGCAGCATGTTGTCATTAATATTAATGAGAGCTCTTTTTCACTGTTTGTATTTGACAGTCTTTAACCTGCATCCTGTTGGGTTCAGCTGTTTGGAGTTTCCATTTTCTAAACTTCTATATTTAAACCTTCTTCAGCTCTGAACAGATTATGAAACACTGAATGATTTCAAGCATGAACTTTGTCTTCTAAAGTAACATCATTTATTCTTTGTTCAGAATGAGGGAATGCAGTTTGTCAGAGATCAGCTGTGCTTCTCTGGCCTCAGCTCTGAAGTGCAACCCCTCCCATCTGAGAGAGCTGGATCTGAATGAAAACAAGCTGCAGGATTCAGGAGTGGATCTACTGTGTGACTTTCTGAAGAGTCCAGACTGCAGACTGGAGACTCTGGGGTCAGTTCACTGACAGTCTTTTACTGTTGTTGATCTTAATGTTTAACAACTGAAGATAATTTATGCACATGTATAACTTACATCCATGAAGTTATTTTTTCTGATTATCATATTTATTTTTTACTGTACAGTTAAGTTTATTAAAGATGTGTGATTGTTTAAGTAACTGTAGAAAATGTTAGTTGTTAAAGTAAATTAATGTTGATAATTTTCTTTACTTTTTGAAAGAGAAATATTGTCTAAATTTACATTAATTTTAATGTGTTTCATTAATAATTGTAGCGGTAATCTTTTCTCAATGCACTTTACCACCACTAGCAGTCCTCTTGGCTTTTAAGCTTGACACACAAGCATCTTCGGAGGCAGCATCTGCTGTTCATGAAAAGACTTTACTGAAAAAGTAAAAACAAAGTTACAAGATTCCTCTCTATTGTATGGTCAAAAACTGTGTAGCTCCGTGGGCTGCTTAACCTAGTCTGCTTAGGGGGTGGTGATGTCATCACCGGTATACTTAAAGGAGCATTACAACATTTTTAAAGGAAAACTACTAAAACTTTCCAAGTATCAGTATAGCGCTTACATTTCCAGCATGCTAAATTTCTGCTAAATGCAGAATAATTATCAAATATTATCAACATGAGAGCCATATAACATTGTACATAATATCAGTTATATTATTATATGTACATAATACTACACAATAACATAAAACTATATACGTAAACTCTTTCTCAAACTGTTCACATGGAGCTGTAGAGTTTAAGGGGTGAAGTCACTACGTCTTTATTGAAGTAGCAGCATGTTGTCATTAATATTAATGAGAGCTCTTTTTCACTGTTTGTATTTGACAGTTTTTAACCTGCATCCTGTTGGGTTCAGCAGTTTGGAGTTTCCATTTTCTAAACTTCTACATTTAAACCTTCTTCAGCTCTGAACAGATTATGAAACACTGAATGATTTCAAACATGAACTTTGTCTTCTAAAGTAACATCATTTATTCTTTGTTCAGACTGTGTGAGTGCAGTTTGTCAGAGATCAGCTGTGCTTCTCTGGCCTCAGCTCTGAAGTCCAACCCTTCCCATCTGAGAAAGCTGGATCTGGGAGGAAACAAGCTGCAGGATTCAGGAGTGGAGCACCTGTGCGATTCTCTGAAGAGTCCAGATTGTAAATTGGAGATTCTGGGGTCAGTTCACTGACTACTTACTTACTTACTATTGTTGATCTTAATGTTTAACAACTGAAACTAATTTATTTACATATATAACTTACATCCATGAACTTCATTTTATTTGCACAGTTTAGTCTGTAGTTATAAAAGATGACTGACTCTTAAAGAAACTGTAGAAAATGCCCACTGTTAATTGTTGAATTAATCATTTTTGGTAAACTAAAAGACAACTAATGTGTGTTTTAAATTGATCAAGTTTACTTGCGGAAGGGGAAATATGTTTACATTGATTTGAATGTGTTTTCATGTAAAATGTGACACGGCACAGTGACATCATTTATTCTTTATTCAGGTTGAAGGGCTGCAGTTTGTCAAAAATCAGCTGTGCTTCTCTGGTCTCAGCTCTGAAGTCCAACCCCTCCCATCTGAGAGGGCTGCATCTGGGCGTCAACAAGCTACAGGATTCAGACATGAAGCAGCTGTCTGATCTTCAGAAGAGTCCAAACTACAGATTGGAGACTCTGGGGTCAGTAGAGAGTTGGAGTCAGTCTGTGCTGGTTTCAGCAGTTTAGTATTAAACACAGTCAGTATCAAAGCAAAGATCCAGTATTTCCTGGTGAACCTCCAACCTTCTCAGTGCTGCTTTCCTCAGTGAAGCTGTGAGAGGAGAATGGTCTTATGCCTTAAGAATGTGTGCAGCTTCTCCGCTTGAAAGAAATACATCATCTACTCAGAGTCTTTAACTGGATTTCACTCAATGACCAAACAGCTTTTCCTTTTTTTTTCTTCTTTTATTTGCAGGTGCAGTTAAATTGACAGATGAATGGCATTAGTTGTGTTTCATTAGTTTCATTAGGTGAAAAACCGGAAAAAGAACATTTTATAAATACTTTTAATGCTGTATATGCTATTGCAAATAAATAAACAATTTTTAAGCTTCATATCAGGTAATGAATGAATTTTAATACCTTTTTTAATGGTTATTCCATTTTAATAACTGAATTTTAACATTAATGTAATATTTAAATTACACAATGTTTTAAATTATGCAGCTTTTAAATTACACAATGTTTTAAACCAACCTTTCTCACATGAATTAAAAAGCATCCCATTAATAAATACAGTCACAATCAACAGATTGAGAAATAAAGCATCAAGTGAACCCTGGCATTTGAAGAGTGACATCATCAAGCCACGCGTTACCAGGCAACCAACCACGTAGTAACCAGCAGCAACAGTTGAGCTGCAGTAATAATTCAGCGCAGACAGTGTTTAAAAGTTAGCCGTCTTACCGGCTGCCTCTCTGGTGTTTGTAGATGTTTCTGCACAAACAGGCGAGCAAACAGTCTCTCTTCCTGACGCTGTCATTGTCTTTTCACCTGGGCCCTGTTACATAAAGCAGGATTACCAAATAAACTAGGCTTATTTCGTTAGTGTGGATCATTTTCTTGCAGATTGGGTTCCACAAAGCAAGCTCAGCATAGTTCAAGCTCAGTTACCATGGCAACTTACAGTAGTAGCCACTTCAAAGTTCCCCTCCAAGCTGAATGCCAGCTGAATGGCAGCCGACTCCCAGCCAAGTTCCAGCTGAGTTCCAGCAGCTGGAGCGACCCCCTCCTTCTCCTGGGCGTGTCTATCTTTTCCTGTAAACCTACCTATTCATTGTAATACAGGGTTTGACCAGGAGATAGCGCTTCTGTCACAAACTAGCCCACATTCTGATGTTTTATGAAATTTTTACATCCGAAATTCATCGAATCAAATCAAAAAATTAAATAGCCTACTGACTACTGATTATTTTGTTATTTGTTTTGAATCTAACACAAAATTTTCATATTTTAATTTTAGGCTCAGGTCAGTAATACAAAATGGCAAAAACGGGCCACAGTACTGTATTTGATTTTAGGCAATTATACAGCACTTTTGTGCCAGCCAACCCCGGTCTATTCAGTGCATGCTTTAAGCCAGGTAAGCCCATCCACCTTATTAGCATTATCATTGCTCAACGTTTTGTTTGGGCTTAATGGGCCATTTGGTTCCATTGTCACACAAATCACGCACAGAGATTCAGAATCAGAATAGTGTTCATGGACGTCGGAACACAGAGGGGTCACTGTGAGCTTTCATAATAGTCAAATCTCTCCTGCCTCATGGTGCTGCGCAGCCAGGTTTTCAGCCTGCGCAAGGCTGAGAAAGAGTGCTCAGATGCCGCGACAGATATGGGCCAGACAGAGTTTAATGAGCATTAATTATATGAAAAAGATAAATATAAGTCAGACAAATTGAGTTTAAATTCAGATTCGTTATTATTATTATTACAGTAACTAAGTTAATTAACTATTGGTGTAAAACTGAAAACTCAACCACACATACTGTACAGTAGCATATGTGCTGGATATAGTGGGGGCACAAACAGTGTCTTGATCTTGATTTTCCGTGGGGGAGGTGTCCAGCTCAAAGGTTATGGGTTGAGGGGGATGGTTACAGTGCTGTCCCATTGTCTTTCAAAGCGAATGCCCCCTGTCCCCCGCTGGCCCGCACTCACATTACCTCAAAACCCAAGTGTACTCAAGCACGGTTGCCTCCGACACATGCGTTGCGCAAAAACATAACGCGTGTTGTGCGCCGGTAAAACACAACACAGCCGATCAATTAACACAACGCACTATGATTAAAAAGTACAAGCATATTCTTCTGAGTCATGCAGTAGCCTACTACAGATACTTTTGTAAAAAAGACGCACTGATTCAACTCTTTAGTCCAGTGATCGTTCACGCTCGCAGCCTCTCCAGCGGAGCAGCTATAGAACAGATTTAGTTAAACTGAATGATTTATAAGTCGCCAAATGACTTGCTTTAACGAATTTCGTTAGTTTATATAATGCGGATTTGTAACGCAGCACGCTGGATGCAAACTAATATTAAGCCTATAGCCTATTCATTATAATGTGGATGGACATACATTGAGTTATTTTGCCTTAATAATGATACAATAATACACTAACAAATGGTCGGATTGGGAACCCATATGCATAATGTCTCGTTGTTGCATTTAGTGTTACTTGAAATGACCAGGGTTCAGCTAGTGTTGCCTTTTAAAAATCGTTGCTTCCCGGGAAAAATATTAAATATTTTAAAAATATTAATTAATATTAATTAATTAAGTGTACAGTGCTCAAGCACACTTTTCCAACCATAGTGGGCCAGGGTAGTGTACCGTACTCAAGCACGGTACACTTGCACTCACACCAGCCAAATAATCCGGACTTTAGGGGGCAAACGTGTTTGGGCACGGTATGATTGCCTAGTGTGAGTGCACCCTGATTTAATGTAGACACCATAGACTGTATAAAAGAAACAGACCAGTACGAATCGAGCTCACGGGGCGAGCACGCAGGGAATAAAAAGAGGACAATTTATGGAAAAAAGGTCATTCATTTCATTGGATGACTTGCTGGTGATGATCAGCCCGTGGAATCAGATGTACGGCAGCTTCAATTGCAAAAACTTTATAATGGATTAACTATATTGTACCCTTCATTCGGCTACTTTATACAGAAGAATAGAAGTAAAACAAGTAATATTAGTGTATATAATATTTAGCCTAGTATTTTAATCAGGTTTAATCACAGGGTTGTAATGTGATAAATCCAGTTAATTTTTTTAATCGTTGGACAACCTAGTCTTTTCTATGAGCAGTGGGTCTAAACACACTGCTCCTCCCCGTGGACAAATGAGGCATTGCAGCTGGTTTTCACTCAGGCAGTTTAGGGGCGTTTCCAGTCGGGACCTCATTTACCACGTCATCGCTGAGGGATCACATTTCCCCCCTGCTTCCATTATCGGCCAGCCAAGGACCGGTCAAGGACCAGAGTTGATGTGAAGACGACTGTTGTTGTTGTGTTGATGTCCAAGGAAATAAAGCTGGATTACAGCTGACAGCCTTCAAAATCTATAGAGACAGTGGTCCTCATCATCAAACTGTCACACCATCAAATCTGATCTCAAAGTGTTTGTTCTCTCATTTCAGCAACCAATAATTGATCAGTCTGACTGCAGCCTGCAAATTACTGGCTCTGATTTCACACAAGCATCATTACGTTTAAATGTTTGTTTTATGTAAAGCACACTGAGTTGCCCCTAGGTATGAAATGCTCTATATAAATAAAGCTGCCTTTCCTTGCGTAGTAACCATGTGGTCTTTATACAGACCAGAACCTCTGCTGAAGTCCAGAATCACAGCAGCTTTTTAGCTGAGAGCTCTGTCCCTGCTGCTCTTTATACTGGATGTGCTGCATCACTGACTCACAGCTGATGAAGTGAGTCTCACTAAACACTCATTTATCACCTCTGTTGTTTCTTCTTCTCTCATCAGCTGGAAGGACTGGCATTGATCTCTGTCAGAGTGAGTGTGAACATCCAGGAGTGCTGAGAGAGGATCAGCTGGATCCTGATGATCCATCTGGACCGAAGTCTGGATCTGGATTTTGTCGTCTTCACTTAAGTCTCTGAGCATGAGCTGTTTGATGCAGAAAAGATAAAGTAAAACAGGTGTTATAAGTCAGACTGTGAGCCTGGGCTCATATTTATCAAGCATCTCAGAATCACACTGAGAGTTAACGAGGATTTAAACTAATGAATGAAGCAGAAGAGAATTGACTGTGACTTTCAGCATGAGAAGGATTACTGCTGGGAGAGAGTGAGACGTCGCTGTTTTACCACAGTCAGAGCAGCAAAGTAGAAATAATGATGACGTGTTGTAGTTTTCTCAGTCTCAGCTGGAAACATTAAACAGTGGTAATTTGGTATATTATGTGTATAGACAGGTAACCAGACAGGTAACTTACCAAGGTTATGGAACAAAACTATGATGCCAAAATTCAATGTGAGATATTTACAAACTGTAAAGAAAGTGTGAAAAAGCTCTGCTATACATGTTTCTGTGTGATTACATCATTTAATATCTTTCACTATATTTTTGATATGACTGTTGATAGTTTTATATTGTAATCATTTGTCAATTTTAGTAATTTTCTACTACTACTACTACTTTGGTAATATAGATTTCAGATCTATTTGAATTATTTGAGAAGTAATTGTAGTTTATATTTTATTGACGATAAAAGGTCATTTGACTGAATTTAAACCTGCTTGTTAATTGTTAATTTGCCAAAGGTCCATCAGTGATCTGTAATCTGGGTTTGTTTGGTTTGCAGTATGTTTAGTTACAGTTCACATAGCAGCAACATTTAGTGTTAAATTAAAACAGACAAGTATTAAGTATAGATGTTTATTGGTTTAGTTCTGTGTTCAGTAAGTTCATCATTTTCTTTCTGTGCTACTTACCAACTACTTCCTGTATTTATACACTGGTTGACATCAAGTATGGGAAGATTTATTTCTAGTTTAATTTCTATATGATTTATAGATATATTTTGTTTTGGCTTGTGACTGATTCATTCACTCAAGTATTGAACAAATGTAGATGAAGTACTTTTAATCAACTTGAGTATTTCCACTTTATACTTTCTGTATAATATTGAAATATTATGTTGCAGCCATTATACATTTATGGATTATTTTTAATGTTGTGTAACAGTCTGTTTTAACTCTGGTTGGTGTATGGAGGAGCTCACCAGGACAGGCTCATTATTCATTCATTATTATAAGGATTTATGTTCTTATTTTAGGTGACAGAGCTCAATAATATGTTGGATAAACTGATGTTGACCTGAGTATTTTTAATGAATCACTGCCATCTAGCGGTCACTGTGAGGAACTGCACTGATTACATTTATCAAGTTAATTCAATGCAGGCCGGTTTGATAGCATACTACCACTTCTGCTAATTTTAAGTACAGTGACAGTAACAGTTTTTTTTAACCTTTATTGACAAATAAAACATTTCCAATTTCTTCTCCCAGATATATAAATAATAATCAAATACAAAATATATAATATAAAATTGGCTCGACAAGCTGGTGTGAAAAAGTATGAGTTAGTTTACAGTGAAGATATAAATCCTGTTTTGGTTTAGGCTACTAATAAGAACAATAAGTATTTGTGTAGCAGTTGTCATACAGATGCAGTTCAAAGTGCTTTACAAGGACACTCGGTGCCGACGCGGTACACATACACACACAAAACACACTTACTACCTGCTGCTGCTGCCTCTGATTACTGCAGAACCGGGCCAAACCGAGGCACCTCCACGTCACGTCAATAGTAGTGATTGGCGCGCTTCAGAAGATCACGTGATCACGGACTGAACCATTAATGGTGAATGGACAGATATTTATGCCCTGTTATTTTTTTGTGTGGTTTTGGCATCGTCTGTATGGAGAGAAATTGGTGCCACTTTTATATATAGGATTTTGCCATGGATCTGTGCGCTGTGTGTTAATGTGGTGGACTGTACATGGAGATGGTATAATTTGTTAATTGGTATGCCCAGGGGCGGGGCTAGGGGGGTATACAGGAGTGAGCTGTTTGCGGGGTACTGGGTTGGCTGTTGAAGCGTTGAGCTGTATGGAAGGAGACTAGCTGAGCTGCCAGTTTTGGAGATCTCTGTGTAAATAGTTTTTGTTACTTTATTTTTGTATTTTCCTTTTTTTTGTTGCTACTGTAAATATGTTTCCACCCCTCATCACTGCCAGTTGGGGGACTTGGTGTGAATAAAAAACCAACCATTGCAGTCTTGTCGTCTGAGCCATCTTTACCACCTTTGCTGAAAACGAACCCGTGACACCAGTAGAGACCATTCACAGCAAGAACAACCTCATAAAAAAAATATAAAATATAATAATAATAAATATAATAACATTATCAGAATCAAACTGTTAAAACATATGTCCAAACTTAAATCCTATTTCTTAACATAAGGCCCCTGTTCCTGACAAAGAAAAAAAATACTTCTCTTTCAAAACTATTAAGTATAATGTGCAAACCAAAAATAAATATAATTCTAGGCAGAGGTACAACCTCATAACAAATATCTGAATTAGACCGTAATAAAATTAATTAAATAATTCTGATTCTAATAGTGCCAAGTCCTAACATAACATAAAGTGTAAAACAAACTGTTAGAACAAACATGCAAACTTAAATAGACCCTATTCTCTTGACATAAGGCCGCTGTTCCTGACTAAATCCTGAATATTTTGAAGACTTCTGTCCTTCAAAACCGGGTGCTCACCAACCTGACATTGATGACACTCCATCTTACTTGCAGGGTTTCCCTTTTCAATATGGGTTTTGAAATGTTTCATCACAGCACTGATTTCGGTCTTGCTCCACGGCTTTTTTACACATTTTCTGGATTTTATCTCTGTCAATCAAAAGAATATTTCATACCTTAAGATAGTGAAGACAATAACTGAGTGTACATTTTCTTGAAATAACTTTTGAGCTACTGAAATGTAGGTTAATTATGTTGTAAACAAAAGCCACAGTGATTGTTAAATTAAATATCAATATGAAATCAGATTATTATGATGACACTGGGAACATCAACACCATAATGATTGCCCATTTCGGGCCTTTGATAGCCCCTTTCAAAAATTCTGTGTTCACTAGCCACTGAGTCCTTGGTGTCCCACATGACTGCTCATTTCTTTCCTTCATATGCATAATGAAAGCTTCCTGTCCATCTACAAGTGACGGGATGTTTAATGACCAAACAGCTCTGGTGTGAGCGTGACCTAAGAAATAAAGGAATGAAACGATGAAGTCCTACCTTTGGAGGAGGTGACAACAGTCTTGGTTGCATACCGTAGTGGAGAAGCAACAAATTCTTCTGTTAGAATAGCTAGTACAAACTCAAAACCATTGAGGACCATGGAGAAGCTTATTTTATACACAAAACAATATTATTGACTGAAATTGAGCGGTAACTTGAACTTGATCCTGAAATTATGAGTAGATGTGAAGAGACACATCTCATTTAGGAACACGAGATGCTAGATGAAATGACTTTACTGACACACACACAAGCACAGAGACACACTCAATGTAATTTGGACTCAAGGAGGAGGACCATCAATACTAGAGATGTACATTTACCTCATCACAAGGTTAACAAAGTCACTCAACCCGATTTCTGGAAGACCCTTTTGAACCATTTCTACAATTTTGAACAAATTATCCAAAAAAACCCATACCTTTAGAACTCCAAATAGTCTTTTATGTATGACATTTAATTAATTATTACTAGCAACATATTTATGTTTATGATTGTTTGATTCCATTCTAACCCCAAAGTAACAAGTAATTACATCAACCTATCTGACTATTCTGTTCAACTAACAACTAACTTCAGCTACTCAACTGTTCATGTCCATTAAAAGCATCAAATCAAAGAATAAGAAGAATTGAGTTGTCCTTTGCATCCTTCAAGAATCAATCAAGTCGTTTTTCAAGTTCGGGCAAAGAAAAACACACAGAACTTGACAATCATATTAATTTTTAATGAATGGCATCATTGTGCTTGGACCCAAACATGATCTAATGACATAACTACTCTGGATGGCATTACTCTGGCCTCCAGCACCACTTTATGGAATCTAGGAGTTATATTTGATCAGGATCTGTCCTTTAATTCCCACATTTCAAATTTCAAGGACTGCCTTCTTTCATCTACGTAATATTGCAAAAATCAGACACATCCTGTCTCAAAATGATGCTGAGAAACTAGTCCACGCATTTGTTACTTCTAGACTGGATTATTGTAACTCATTATTATCACGCTGTCCTAATAAGTCTCTAAAGACTCTCCAGCTGGTCCAGACTGCAGCTGCTCGTGTTCTGACAAAAACTAGAAAGAGAGATCATATTACTCCCATCTTGGCTTCACTGCATTGACTTCCTGTAAAATCCAGAACTGAATTTAAAATCCTCCTCCTCACCTTCAAAGCTCTTAATGGTCAGGCCCCATCATATCTCAAAGAACTGATAGAACCTTATGTACCTACTAGAACACTGAGCTCCCAGCATGCAGGTCTACTTGTGGTTCCTAGTATCTCTAAAAGTAGAACAGGAGGCAGAACCTTCAGCTATCAGGCTCCTCTGCTGTGGATAGATTCCACTTCTCTCCTCTATCCTTCCTCTCTCTCCTCTATCCTTCATCTCTCCTCTATCCTTCCTCTCTCTCCTCTCCTTCCTCTCTCTCCTCTATCCTCTCTCTCCTCTATCCTTCCTCTCTCTCCTCTATCCTTCCTCTCTCTCCTCTCCTTCCTCTCTCTCCTCTCTACTCCTCTTCCTCTCCCTCCTCTATCCTTCCTCTCTCTCCTCTATCCTTCCTCTCTCCCTCTCCTCTATCCTTCCTCTCTCTCCTCTATCCTTCCTCTCTCTCCTCTCTACTCTTCTTCCTCTCCCTCCTCTATCCTTCCTCTCTCTCCTCTATCCTTCCTCTCTCTCCTCTATCCTCTCTCTCCTCTATCCTTCCTCTCTCTCCTCTATCCTTCCTCTCTCTCCTCTCCTTCCTCTCTCTCCTCTCTACTCCTCTTCCTCTCCCTCCTCTATCCTTCCTCTCTCTCCTCTATCCTTCCTCTCTCCCTCTCCTCTATCCTTCCTCTCTCTCCTCTATCCTTCCTCTCTCTCTTCTCTACTCCTCTTCCTCTCCCTCCTCTATCCTTCCTCTCTCTTCTCTATCCTTCCTCTCTCCCTCTCCTCTATCCTTCCTCTCTCTCCTCTCCCTCCTCTCTCTCCCTCCTCTATCCTTCCTCTCTCTCCTCTCCCTCCTCTCTCCTTCCTCTCTCTCCTCTCTCCTTCCTCTCTCCTCTATCCTTCCTCTCTCTCCTCTCTCCTTCCTCTCCTTCCTCTCTCCTTCCTCTCTCTCTCCTCTCTCCTTCCTCTCTCTCCTCTCTCCTTCCTCTTTCTCCTCTATCCTTCCTCTCTCTCCTCTATCCTTCCTTTCTCTCCTCTCTACTCCAACCAGTCCAGGCAGATGTTCTCCCACTCTGAGTCTGGTTCTGAGGGTTCTTCCTGTTAAAAGGGAGTTTTTTCTCTCCACTGTGTCTCATGTGGGAATGTTGGGTCTCTTTAAAGTTAAAACCTGAAGAGTTCGGTTTAGAACCTGCTCTATGTGGAAAGAGCCTTGAGATAACTCTGTTGTGATTTGGCATTATTTAAATAAAGATTGATTGATTGATTGATTGATTGATTGATTGATTGATGTCATATGAATGCCAGAATGATACATCCTATGTTCTGTGTTACTATATTATAGTATGCATTTTAAAATCAGGATCAAATAATGAAGGAATGATGATTATGAAATGTTTCACAGTAGAAAGCTGGAAATTAGATCCTCAAAGTAGCTGTCCTGAGTCTGTTTGGCTGACACACAAACCCTCCTCAGGGAAAGAACCAGCTGCACCTCTCCAAACCAGCTTTATTTTTCATTCTTCTTAGTTCACCTCTGCTCATCTTCTCCTCTCTTCACCTCACACGCTCTTCCTCTCCTCACTTATTATTCTTATTCTTGTAATCTTTAATTATTCTTTATCTTATTTTGCGTGCCAATTTTTATTCCCACCAATTTGTTTGTAATCTATTTCAGCATTATACAGTATGAGCAAGATTAAGTATTAAACAGACTTTCCCTTTGTTCAACAGTATCAGTCATTATATAGTAAATATGCCCAGTCTGGTCTTATTGAATGGTTGATGTGTTTTCATTTTTATTAAGGAAATTACATCTGAATTCAACTCATGAGACATACATGCATACAGTAGAAAACACAAACTGTAATTAAACTTAATCACATGACTCTTTCAGACTACAATAAGTGAAGAACTAAAAGATTTCTGGAATATTTGAACACAATGCATTCAGGGAAATACATTCATATAGTAACTGACTGATCATGTTTTAGAATAAAGTTAATGTAATGAGCTTGATGAACACACAGTAGCAGATTTATTCAAGTCAACATGTCATTATTAGCAGGTTTTGAATATGCCAACAACATATTATGAAACAAATAATAAACTAGAAGTTGAAATTGATCCACTGATGTAAAGAACAATTTCACTCAACTGATTATTGGATTGTGCAACCGGAAGATCTTTCAGCTTCACGTCTAGCCGACATTATATAGTCTTCCAGCAATCTTGATCTCTCCCTCTCGAGTTCTCTTAAATGCATTTCTTTTAGCTCTCTAATCCTCCTATCACTCTCCTCTCTCTCCACTCTATCTCTCCATCTCTCTGCATCTCTCTCCCTCTCCTTCTCCTCCGACTCTCTCTTCCTTTCCCACTCCATCTCCATCTTCTCCTGCCTCATCTCCATCTCCTTCCTCTCCCTCTCTCTCTCCTCTTTCATCTCCTCCCTCTCCCTCTTCTTCTCCTCTTTCATCTCCTCCTTCTCCATCTTCCTCTCCTCTTTCATCTCCTCCCTCTCCCTCTTCCTTTCCTCCTCTCTCTCTTTCCTCAGCCTCTCTAGCTCACCCTGGAGTTCCTTCTTCATTTTCTCTATCTCTTTATCATATTTTTCCTTTAGTTTCCTCTCCAGTTCTTCTTGTTGTCTGCGTATTTCTTCTTCTTTTTCTTTCAGGATGCGCTGTTTCTCCTCTTCGATTGCCCTCTCAGCCTCTTGGAACATCTTGTTGGTGTAGTGGCTTCCTCCGTTCTTCTGGACTAAATTTCTGATCTTCTGGAGCAGCTCAGTGACCTGAGTACCATCCTTCAGTTTATTATTGAAGACATGATACTGGTCGTTACATCTGGATACAAGTTCCTTCAGGTCTGGACTTCCACCCAAGAACTCTTCAATAGTGATATCTTCAAGAAGATCACCACCAGTAAAGAGCACCATGCTGTATCTGTCTGCAGCTTGGCCAAAGATTTCTTGAATCTTCTCCACCGTCTGCTTTTCCTCCTCTGTGAATCTTCCCACTCTGATGACCACCAGGAAGACATGGGGTCCAGGAGAAGCATATTTGATGCACTCGGCTAGGTCTTTATTTGTTTTATCCTTGTCAAACCTGGTGTCAAACAGGCCTGGGGTGTCAATTACAGCAACCTGTTGTCCGTCCACTTCACCTCTGTCCTTTAGAACAGTCTACAGTCATAGATGTAGCACTGAGCTTTGATTCAAAGCACTGTCTTCCCAGGATGGTGTTTCCAGTGGCACTTTTTCCAATTCCAGTCTTCCCCACCATCACCATCCTCAGCTCCTTAATACGGTTTCCTTCAGATCCTGTGTCAAACAATATGTAACACAGAGTAAAACAATTAAAATCAGGTTGTATATATTCTCAGAAGTCATTTGTACTTAATGCAACTTGAACATGTATGTAAGAGAAGAAAAATCCATTCATCTGCATTGAAAGACAAATAACAACCCAGTCTCACAGCAGAACATATCACAGCTACGTTGGTCCACAGTATAAAACGTAGCCATCTCACTGTTTGGCCTCATAAATAGTGAGATGGTTACGTTTTTCCTGCCCCATTCTTTTCTATAGAATGCCATTCATTTAATTCTCATTGTAAAATGTAATATTTTTAAGATAGTTAAAATGGGGTTTGAGGGCATTCTAGGGAGAAATATGCATTTTGTTTTCACAATGTCTGTTCAGTGAACATATATGATGTCTAGTTTATCACTGCTGTGTTGCCACAGAATTGTAAGAATACAACGTTTTGTCATTTCTGGTGGATTACGTTTGCTGGTAATGTTTTCTAAATACGTTTCCATTCAACATCATTTAGTTTTCCTACAATAAACTCTGCCACACGCTGTAATATTAATTCAACCACCTTATTTAGAAGAGCAGTAATATTGGTGACAGGCTGATGACGTACTTCCTGTAACCAAAACTCTTGTTTTTTATTAATGAAATGTTAAAAACATAAAAGGTGTGGGAGGGGGCAGCAGGTTTCCTTATGGGAGCACATGATGTCACTTCCCCCGAGCATCCCATTTTTTCTTTATTCCTCTCAACAATGACAGCTGATCAAACAGTGATTATGATGCACAAAACATGAGATATAATTTAATTTAATTTGAATTAATATTCAACCCCAACAAGCGGATTTAATCGCGGATATTCACAGATTGGACGGATTTGGGTGATTGAAATTGAATTATTAATTGTAAACAATCATCTACGTAAAACAAAGTCAATAACATCCGACATTAGACACTGTGCAGTGATAGCCTGTAGTGAAACGGCTGATCAATCAGTAGTGGTAATAAAGGGAAACAGAGACAGAAGGGCGGAACAGAAAGAATGTGGATGAGGTGTGTTAATGAAGCACCATGGACAGCATGCTGCAGTGCTTTCTGAAACTAAGACACATTGATCAGATTCAGGGGTGTTCTGCAGCAGAAGTTTCCATAAACTCTCTAATTATCATCATGATGATCATCAATTCCACCTTCATCACTAACTACAGCTGAGCCCTCATTCAACTCATCCTCACCGCTATCACTATCCTCTTCCTCTGTCTCCTCATTACCTTTCTCCTCGGAGCTAGCTGCGCTTTCCTTGACTAACTTGGTGAGAGCTATCAGCAACAAGACACTGGATGGATGTGGAGGGTTGAGTTGGTCAGAAGAAGTTCGTGAGAGGAACACAAGAGGCCACAACATTCTTCCTCTTCTCTTTCTTCTCTTGCTCTTTCCGCTATCTATAGCGCACCTGCTGCGCCAGAGTCCGACTTTGGACTTTCCTTTCTTTGCTGGGGGGGGGGGGGGGGGGGTCCGTCATCAGTCTGGCGGTGGGCCCCTTTGCAATCGTGGGCCCGGGGCGGCCGCACCCTCTGCCCCCCCACCGGCTCCGACATTGGTCTTGCCCCCTGCTACATTTCTGACCTCTTACTAGCTCTCAAGTCTCACGCATTGGCCGTGAGACACACGCATTTCAAGCAGTTCACACGCTCACGCGCCACAAATGTCATTTCTCACGCTGAAAAGTGATAGATCCCACCGCCCAGATATTAATATATAATATATGAATGGGCGAGGCGTAGGCACATTTCTCTGCTGAATTCATAGCTGTCCCGAGTTAGCGACCTACCAGCCAATCAGAAAATAGTACTTATTGTTTCTGGGTAAACTGGGAAATTGTTCTTTTTTCCTGCTGCAAGCACGTTCTCATACGCGAGTCTGTGTAGCCTCTATCTACCACATCCTTGTCTAGTGCCCCATTCTACCCACACAGGTCACAACTGTGTTTAATGTATAAAGACCACGATCAACAACAATGCGGTCACGATATCCACAACAGCTCTCTCTCTCTCTCTCTCTGTGACTTACCAGAGTTGCTAGTCATGTTTGGGATGCCGTCCCTGTTCAGGTTCAAGAATGCAGAGTTGATGCTGCAGCTGAAGTAAAGACACAGAGTTCAGAGTGTATCTGCTGCAGCTCCTTAAAAGCTTCTCTATGTACCAAACCACTCCCACAAGCTACTCTAGTGTCTCAATGAAAGTGAAACTAATACAGTACCACATCCTCTCTATTTCCAGAAAGTCCCTTTGTTAACTGAAAACCTCAAACCTTGCACTCCATCTCTCTTTCACTTACAAGAAATAGCAGAACTTTTCCAAGAACTGCAGACAATGTGCTTCATTCAATGCTACACAGAAAAATCTGTGCTTAATGTTTTCTATTGCATCATCTGGGTTTACAAATTATATTCTTAGGCCTAATTCATTCACTTTTGCAAGCAGCAAAGCTATTTTCTTTTAAATAAAAGTTTGTTTTGATTGAATTGCACTCGTTAATTACAAAAGATACAATAAATTACAGTTGTTGGTGGATATCATCACATTCTCCCTCATTCCTTGAACAATTCCTCTTTATGAAAACTGTCCAATAATTGCTGCCAGTCTCTCATCCTGAGCTGTCAGATCTGGTGCTCCTTGTCTTTCTCCTGTTTGCCTATTTTTGTCTGGTTTATGGTTTTACTTGTGCCACTGTCCGACCCTCAGGGGACTCAGTATTCACTGCTTCATTTATTGCAGCCAGGTCTCCTTCTTTTTTCTTTCTTTTTTTTTAACATCGTCACTCCGGACAACATGCTACGGTAAAGTGTGCCTTTTCTGGCTTCCACCTTATCAAGTATAAGTAATACATGACTTACTTTGTAATCAGCAGCACAAGAGCATGAAAGTGAAGTTATATTTCATAAATATTGTTCATTTAAACATTTTCGTATCAAAGAGCACATGTTAAAATATGTTATGTGTCACAGTCTGGCAGTGTTATCATATACAGTGAATGTGTCCTAGATATGACATTAATGAGTTATCTACTGTATGAATCATGACACTCTGAGTGTCACAACGTTATACATTCATAATTTGCAGTGCTTGTAATTTAACTGTATACTTGTTGTGACTATATAACAAGAGCATTGTACCATTTATCAAAATGACTTCAGCACATGACCAAAGACTAACCGTCCATCAGCTACAGAGCAGAGCACCTCCTCAGTGTACCATTAGTGTTTTATGTACGTATATATTTATGCATGTAGCTCCTCATGCTTTCTTAATGCTCTATCACATCTGGCAGGGCCGGCCCGTGGTATAGACAGTATAGACCGAGTCGGCAAGCAATGAAACGTCACTTCCGGTCCGGGCCGTGGGGGAAAACAAACCGTTTTCCCCATACACACTCATGCAAAAAGGCGGTATTTTAAACGCTTGTCCGCTGTCATTTCTTGGTTTGAATCACTCGTATATGCTGACAAAGGGCTATATATTAAAAAACTTGTCATGATTGGGTCGATTGTTGTCCGTATATTTTTTTAAAAGTGGATCTTTCACAGTTGGTCTTCCCCCACAGCCTTGAGTCTAGGTGGGTGTGAAAGATCGGGTGTGGGTGGGGGTTATTCAATTTCAAAATAATCAATACAATATCTGTAGTACAGATATTGTATTGATTATTTTGACGTTTTTTCTATAAATGAGAAGAGGTGAAATGACGTCTAAACAAAACGTAATTTCAAAGCATTTAATGTTGAATAAAATATCATAAATATGAAACTATATAGGCTATGTCTGCACACTAAATAAGCTGGGACTTTTCTATACAGCAATTCCCGGTGAAATATGTTTTCAGTTAACAAAGGGACTTTCTGGAAATAGAGAGAGGTGGTACTGTATTAGTTTCACTTTCATTGAGACACTAGAGTAGCTTGTGGGAGTGGTTTGGTGCATAGAGAAGCTTTTAAGGAGCTGCAGCAGATACACTCTGAACTCTGTGTCTTTACTTCAGCTGCAGCATCAACTCTGCATTCTTGAACCTGAACATGGACGGCATCTCAAACATGACTAGCAACTCTGGTAAGTCACAGTACAATTATTATATGTTGGCATAACATGTTGGTATAATAGTTACTGAATGAAAACATATGATATAGTTGTATGTAGACAGCAGGGGCGATTGCTCTGAGACAACAAGGGAAGCTCAGCTTCCCCTAAAATTTCATCAAATAAATTGTCACAACTGTCATATTAAATTCACACTAAAATTATAATTTACATGATATTAAATCTACACTTGAATGCGTTCAATTTTACAACTATGTCATCCTGTAACCAGCTGTTATTTTCCGACGTGATCTCCTCATCACACACTGACAGCCCGCCGCAGCGGTGTTCAGTCAGGCTTCTCCCAACAGCTGTTTTGGGGGCGGGACAAGCCAGGATAAGACGCTCATTGTATAATGCGACAAACTCATCCCGCCCCTGGACGCTGAGCGTCTCTGGCGGTCAATGGAGCAGTGGGGGGGTCGGACGCTCTGCTTCTGTATGATGATTGGATGAAATGTTTTATAGGGTTCAAAGCCCTTGATGGACAGATTTGGATAGGCTGACTCTTCTTAGTTTTACCAGTGTAGCTTGACTTTCTCGCTCAATCTGGCGACTTTCCAACTCTTCTTGGCAATGGCGGAGCCGGTGGGGGGGCAGAGGGTGCAGCCGCCCTGGGCCCACGATTGCAAAGGGACCCCCCCCCCCCCCCCAAAGAAAGTCCAAAGTCGGACTCTGGCGCAGCAGGTGCGCCATAGATAGCGGAAAGAGCAAGAGAAGAAAGAGAAGAGGAAGAATGTTGTGGCCTCTTGTCAGGGCCGGCCCAAGCCTCCATGGGGCCCTAAGCAAAATTTGATTTTGGGGCCCTCTATTACTGCCAATAATAATGATTATTGATCATTCACACACCTACTATGAACGTATTCTACTTATTCTACTCCGTCATTATGAATACAATTGTAAAACTAAATGTGAAAACTTTTTGTTGTAGTTAGATTGTAATCAACAGTGATTAATGCAAGCAGACACCACATTTGCAAACTTACAGAAAAATCTTTCAATTAATATTTGGCAAAGTCAGCAACTCCCCTTACTGGCCACACAGAGAATCAATACATAAAACCTCAAAGAGCAGCCCGGCATGTTTTACCCATCTATGGTTTTTAATCTGGAATGGTAGCAAATTCAGCTACAAGAGCAGCCTGGGGTTGATTAACACTTAATATTCAAAGTGATATAGTACTAAGTGGGATACTGAATGTCATCTAGGTCAATTAAAAGTAACAAAATAAACTAATCATTTACTGTAAACACAATCTGCTTTATTATTATTATTTTAAATAAACTGCAACACCATATATACAAAAACAGACAGTATTAAATAAAATGAAAATACAACAAATACTTAAATAATGATGAAAATCAACAGGCACCTAAAACAAGGTAACACAAATGGTTGATAAATAAAATATTAAGTTGAATTAGGTCTGAAAACTATGTAAAAATGTGCAAAATATTTGGTAAAAATAGGGAGGGAAATACAAAACACACTCCTGTAATTCAAACATTTGACTTTTATATGTAAAAAACACAGCATTGAATAAAATAAACAAAGAAATATAAAATAAAATAAAATAATTACGTCTGAAAACTATGTAAAAATGTCTCTTCGGGAATGTGAATGTGTCCTTTATAGGCAGTGGCCCTCTTAATACCTGTTCAGTCCTTTCTGAGTCTGACAGGAAAGAGGGACACTCAGCTGGGTCCACTGGCGGAGCTGCTGATGAATGATGTGTGGTGAATTGATACAAGTAGCATTGATAAGTGCCAGTTGGTAAAAGGTAAAGAACACCACTGCAGTAGTAATGGTTCTGCCTAATAGAGTAGAGGGTCTTTTTAAGGGTTGAGATGTAGATGTAGAGGGGGAATTAAGAGGATGACGATGTAGCTGTGTACACGTGATCATGCCTTAGTTTGTGTATCTTGAGTTAATCCAATTAATTGTTCTTTGCTTGTATTCTTTTCATTTTTTGGACACATGTTCTTGTTTGTTGTTACACTGAACTGAATAAACCTTTTTTTGTTTTTTTTTAACTATTTCTAACAAGAGTCTGAGTTTGCCTCTTACCACCTTCCTATCTACATAGGCCAGGTTACATCTTCACAACTGGTGTGTACAAATTGGATCATGAAGTATTTATATGAATTGTATTTATACAAATGTTTATATAAATTAACTTACACATGAATGAATTAATAAATAAATGACATTTCTTATGCACAGGCTGAAAACCGATATTGATGCAATTTATGAAAATGTTTGAATACATAGAATACCATTCTCATGTAATGTTACATATTCTTCCATGCAGAACAAAATGAGGAGCTGAGGATGGTGATGGTGGGGAAGACTGGAGTTGGAAAAAGTGCCACTGGAAACACCATCCTGGGAACACAGTGCTTTGAATCAAAGATCAGTGCTACATCTATGACTGTAGACTGTTCTAAGGGCAGAGGTGAAGTGGACGGACAACAGGTTGCTGTAATCGACACCCCAGGCCTTTTTGACACCAGGTTTGACAAGGATGAAACAACTAAAGATGTGACCCAGTGCATCACTTATGCTTCTCCTGGACCCCATGTCTTCCTGGTGGTCATCAGACTGGGAAGATTCACAGAGGAGGAAAAGCAGACAGTAAAGAGGATTCAAGAAATCTTTGGCCAGGCTGCAGACAGATACAGCATGGTGCTCTTTACTGGTGGTGATCTTCTTGAAGGTTCCACTATTGAAGAGTTCATGAGTGGAAGTCCAGACCTGCAGGAACTTGTATCCAGATGTAACGACCAGTATCATGTCTTCAATAATAAACTGAAGGATGGTACTCAGGTCACTGAGCTGCTCCAGAAGATCATAAATATAGTCCAGAAGAACGGAGGAAGCCACTACACCAACGAGATGTTCCAAGAGGCTGAGAGGGCAATCGAAGAGGAGAAACAGCGCATCCTGAAAGAAAAAGAAGAACAAATACGTAGAGAACAAGAAGAACTGGAGAGGAAAGTAAAGGAAAACCATGAAAAAGAGATAGAGAAAATGATTGCTCAATTTCAGGCTGAGAGAGAGAGGGAGATGAAAGAGGAAGAGATGGACGAGGAGAGGAAGAGGGAGGAGGAGATGGAGGAGGAGAGGAAGAAGGAGGAGGAGATGGAGAGGAAGAGGGAGAAGGAGGAGGGACAGGCAGACAGAAAGAGAGAGAGAGCAGAGAGAGAAATGGAAGAGGAGGAGATGGACGAGGAGAGGAAGAGGGAGGAGGAGATGGAGGAGGAGAGGAAGAGGGAGGAGGGAGAGGCAGAGAGAAAGAGAGAGAGAGCAGAGAGAGAAATGGAGGAGGAGGAGATGGAGATGGAGACGCAAAAGGAGGAGATGGAGGAGGAGAAGAAGAGGGAGAATGAGAAGAAGAGGGAGAATGAGGAGGAGATAGAGGAGAGGAAGAGGGAAAAGGAGGAGAGAGAGGCAGAGAGAAAGAGAGATAGAGAAGAGAGAGAAAGGGAGAAGGAGGAGAGAAAGAGGGAGAGAGAGGAGAGGGAGAAAGAGCGGAAGAGAGAGAGAGAGGAGAGAGAGGCAGAGAGGAAGAGAGAGAGAGAGGAGAGAGAAAGGCAGATAACAAACATAATGAATGAATTAAAGGAAAAGCAGGACAGAGAAGTCAAAGAGGAAAGAGAAAGGTTGCAGCGCAGACATGAGAATGATGCCAGAGAGCAAGCTGAGGGGTCTAATCCAGTATATCATCTGATGAAAGCTGCTCAAGACGTGGCTGAAGCTGGTAAAAAGATATGTGACTGTGTTGTAAACTTGGGAAAGGCAATAGGGAGTGTTTTCAATAAGTAGTTCATCTAGAGAGGAACTCTCCAGAAGTCTCTACACACTCATTGATCTAAATGAAGGATTCATTGTGTTTGTTGAGGTAGAACTTTCATATCACAGCTCTCATGTCTTCTTTTCCTCTTCACATGTAGTTTTGAAAATGTTCTTAAGAGATATTTAGTGCAGGTTAACATTTGATAGTATTAAACACTGTCATTAAAATATTTGGTTATATTCTGCTTTAACCACTGAACTTGTTGATTTGTGTTCTGTAGAGTCCATGAATAGAAGAAGTTCACATTCCTCTGATGGGTGATTACTTCTGATGTGGTGCCACCTAGTGGGTGTAAAATGAACATTGCCATCAGTATATTTTTATTTCTTCTCTGCGGTCACTCTGGTTTACTTGTCTGTATTATAACTTTTCTTTTATCCACTTTTAGCATTTATTTAATAGACAATGTTTCTGATTGATGTCACCCAAGAACAAAGATGTCATTCTGTGTCAACTGAACTAATAAAGATGTGATATTGAGATCAACCTAATAAAAAGTTGAAATCCTGTTTTATTATTAAATCAAGAGTTCAGTTCTTTTTCAGGAATTATTGAATTCAATTTGGATACTCTGAAACAGTCCAATTCATTTTATTGCCTGAAGAAAAGGAAATAATAAACCTAATCTACCTCATATGTTTATTGTTTTGTTTTTGTTTGTACATTTTTTTGCCTTTATTTAGTCAGTGGCATAGAGGCCAACAGGAAACAGAGAGGAGAATGACCCGCAGCAAAGGTATGGAAATCGAACCAACGATATTGCCTTAAATAATATAAAACACTACCTACATACTCACACACACACACACACACACACACACACACACTAATCATTTCTATTTTTAACTATTACCCTGCATATTTAAAACAAAGCATGTTGGCTCTAGGACATGACTCAAAGAAGAAGTGATGTAATTATGGTCAACATCTCTTCATCCAAGGTGAAACTGGAACTTCTGGGTTGTTCCAGATCTAAAAAACTGACATAGGTGCTATTTTGTCCTAACACAACTAAACTCAAAGTCTTGGAAGATAACCTCACTCAAAAACATGTAGTGATGGTGTTAGTCTGAGTAGTACCATGCAGAGACAGAAGACTTTTTTCCTCTCTTTTTTAATTCATTAGACTTTAAACTTCATTCCATGATGAACCCTCAAGCAGATATATGAACATAGTTACACATGAAAAAACAGAAGAAACAGGGGTTTCAGTAACAAAGACTACGCCAACTTAAATATGAGTTTAAGTATTTATTTATGTGGAAGGAAAAGGGGTTGAGGGATCAGGACAAAGGGATGAGGGTCAAAGAATAGGGATGACAGGTGAGGGTCGAAGGGTAGTGATGAGGGTCGAAAGGTCGAAAAGGTGGGATGAGGGGATTAGGGTCCAGGTGAGGCGGGGTAAGGGTCGAGAGGTCGCACGGTTGGGAGGGAGAAGTGAGGGAGGGGGAGGAGTAGGAAGAAAAGAGGCGTATAGTGTGTGGTGTGGATGAAAGTTGAAGCCGGGTGCCGGGTCGATGAAGAGGGGCAGGATGCTGTACCTATCTTCTAGTTGGGTGTGTGTAGGGAACCGGGGCGGGATGAGACTCTGGGTGGGGGAGCTGTCTCGATGTCTGGTCCGAGTTGCAGGAATGGATGTGAACTCAATAGGAAAACAGGTTGTGACTGGCCGGATTGATTATTTTTGTTCTCTGAGGTGGAAGATGAGTGTGTCAGGAGAGTGGACTGATATGTCAGATATGGTGGCGACCGTGGCGTGTTGTGATGGGTCATTGTAAGAAGAGGAAGTGGTGGACTCAGAACAGTGCAGTAAACCAATCTATCTATATACGGGGATAGGTAGCTGGTGTGGAGGGTTTTGAAACGGCGAGTCCTTTAATTAACATATGGATGTGAGAGTGGGAAAAGCTAGGACATGGAGCTCCGGAGGACAGTTTAATGATAAAGTTGATGTATGTTTGGATTATGGCTGTTCTTATGTTTAGGACAGAGTGGGCGTATGTGAAAAAACTGGAAATAGTCAGGACGCCAAGTGATGGAAACGGGAGGTGGTAGGCTGGGTGACAGGTATTGAAGTAATTCCACCTGGTTAGGTAGGACGACAGGGTTCGGGGTGCGAGGCTGTTGAGGATGGTGTCTTGGGAATGTGAGTATTAAATGTTCCAGTCGAGGGTTTAGGGGAAGATGGTGGCTGAAAATGGTGGGATCTGAGTCGGGAGGTGGTTGGCGGCAGGTGCTAAGCGTCTGAATTTCTGGAAAGAGAAACGAGAAAGTGAGTCAGCGATGGATTCCTTATTATTTATTTGTATTATTTGTCTTCTCCCAAAAAAAACCCCAATGATCTTTTTTTTAGGTTGTAGAACCTGATAATGTAATAAAAACTCCTCATAACTCAATAAATAATAGAATTAAACCTGATCATAATAATAAAGTGCATTTCCCAATAATATAACAGTCTCTGTACCGATGATGAAATACATTATTACATTAACGGGAGGTTATTACATTATTGGGTTAACCTTATTATTGCAGAACCTAATAATGTAATAATTTTACAATATTACATTTACAATAACATTATTGCATTTATTATTGAGTTATGAGTTTTTTTATTATATTATTGGGATATTATTATAGTATCAGGTTCAATAGGAGTTATTATATTATCAGGATATTATTATATTATCAGGTTCAATAGGAGTTATTATATTATTGGGATATTATTATATTATCAGCTTCTATAGGAGTTATTATATTATTGAGATATTATTATATTATCAGGTTCTATAGGAGTTATTATATTATTGGGATATTATTATATTATCAGCTTCTATAGTAGTTATTATATTATTGAGATATTATTATATTATCAGGTTCTATAGGAGTTATTATATTATTGGGATATTATTATATTATCAGCTTCTATAGGAGTTATTATATTATTGAGATATTATTATATTATCAGGTTCAATAGGAGTTATTATATTATTGGGATATTATTATATTATTGCCTGTATTGTCTACTGTTCTCAATTAAAAAACAAAAGAACTGAAGATGACGTCAGGTGGGCGTGGGGGCTGCGTGTCGTCGGTGACGTCGTGACGTCGTGCTTGCAGGACTCTGAGCTCCATATTAATTCACATCGTCTAAACTCCGTGAAGCTTCGTGCTGCTGTTGTTTTTGTAGTTTTTTCTGGTTTCTCTCCGCCCAGACTCAACATGGGGAACTGTTTAACGGTGGGGCCGAACGAGGCGCTGGTGGTGTCCGGTAAGTGATTAACGGATACCGGCTATTAACGGAGCCTGCTGTCAGTATTAACGGAGCTAACGGGAGCTGCTGCTAGCTGCTGCCCGGTGTTACGGTTTAACTGGTGACCGTGTTATCTGCAAGAAAGAAGGAAGGAAAGAAGCAAGGAAGGACAGAATAAAGAAAGGAGGGGAAGAAGGAAAGAATAAAGGACAGAAGGAAAGGAAGGAAATAAAGTAGGAAGGAAGGAAAGAAGGGAGGAAGAGAGGAAGGAAGGAAAGAAAGAAGCAGGGGAGGGCAGAAGGAAGGAAATAAGGTAGTAAGGAAGGAAAGAAGGGAGGTAGAAAGGAAGGAAGGAATAAGGTAGGAAGGAAAGAAGCAAGGAAGGACAGAAGAAAGAAAGGAGGGGAAGAAGAAAGGAAGGAAAAACAGCTTGTGTGAAGCAGCAGCAGCTGAAGAGTTGATGGAAGAAGTAAAAACCAAACATGGCTGTCAGGATCAGGCCGAGCACAGAGAGATAAATCATATAGTTCTATAGTAGTAGAGAAGGAAAGAAGGAAGGAAGGAAGGAAGGATGAGGCCGAGCACACAGAGATGATTAATATAGTTCTATAGTAGTCGAGTCATGTGGGACACTTTGTCTACATTATATCAACACCTCATGTCAGAGGGGTCAAAGGTCTTCATTCAAAGGACACATACACTCTGATCTGAGGTGGGAAGGGTTCATAAAAAGATGAAAGGAGGAAGGAAGGTAGAAAGGGAAGAAGGAAGGTAGGAAGGAAGGAAGTGAGGAAAGAAAGAAAGAAGGAATGAAGGTAGAAAGGACAGAAGGAAAGAAGGTAGGAAGGAAGGAAGGTAGAAAAGGAACAAGGAAGGAAGGACAGAAGGAAGGTAGAAAGGGAAGAAGGAAGGAAGGAAAGATATAGGGAAGGAAGGAAAGAAAGAAGAAAGGAAGGCAGATATGTAGAAAGGACAGAAGGAAGGAAGGAATGGAGGGAGGTAGAAATGTCGAAAAAGGACAGAAGGAAGAAAGTGAGGAAGAAAAGAAGGAATAGGAAGGACAGATATAAGGAAGGAAGGGAGGGAGGAAAGAAAGAAGGAAGGAAGGAAAGAAGAAAGGAAGGAAGGGAGGGAGGAAAGAAAGAAGGAAGGAAGGAAGGTAGAAAGGGCAGAAGGAAGGACAGAAGGAAAGAAGAAAGGAAGGACGGAAGGAAGGAAGTGAGGAAAGAAAGAAGGAAGGTAGAAAGGGAAGAAGGAAGGAAGGACAGAAGGAGGACAGAAGGATGGAAGGGAGGAAGGGAGGAAGGACAGAAGTTAGGTAGAAAGGGAAGAAGGAAGGAAGGAAGGAAGGAAGGAAGTGAGGAAAGAACAATGTGGTAAGTTCATAAAATGAGCTTTTAAACCCATCATCAGCTCTGCCAGGCTCTCCATCCTTCATCCTTCCTGGTCTGGCAGTAAATAGAAAGAGAAGAAGGAAGGACAGAAGGATGGAAGGTAGGAAGGGAGGAAGGACAGACGTTAGGTAGAAAGGGAAGAAGGAAGGAAGGAAGGAAGGCAGTAAATCTCATACAGTTTGAAAGCCTGTTTATTTCTCTTTTAAATGGAGCCACATTAGTTAGGAACATGCATTAAAGCAGGGGGGTCAAACATGCGGCCCGTGGGCCACAACCGGCCCGCCGAGGGGTCCGGGCCGGCCCACTTTCTTCCTGTCTTTTTTTTCCTTCCTTCTTTCCATCTGTCCTCCCTTCCTTCCTTCTGTCCTTCCTCCCTTTCTTTCTTTCTTTTTTCCTTCTTTCCTTCCTTTGTTCTTTCCTTCGTTCCTTCCTTCCTTCTGTCTTTTCTTCCGTCCGTCTTCCCCTCCTTTCCTTCTTGTGTCCTTCCTTGCCTCCTTCCTACCTTATTTCCTTCCTTCCTTCCTTCTGTCCTTCCTTCCTTCCTTCTGTCCTTCCTTACTTCCTTCTGTCCTTCCTTTTCCTTTCTTCTGTCCTTCCTTTTCCTTTCTTCTGTCCTTCTATCCATTGAACAGTTGTGGGATCAGCTTGGGTGGGGGCTGTTGGTGCCAGAGTGACCTCAACCCCATTGAACAGTTGTGGGATCAGCTTGGGTGGGGGCTGTTGGTGCCAGAGTGACCTCAACCCCATTGAACAGTTGTGGGATCAGCTTGGGTTGGGGCTGTTGGTGCCAGAGTGACTTCAACCCCATTGAACAGTTGTGGGATCAGCTTGGGTGGGGGCTGTTGGTGCCAGAGTGACCTCAACCCCATTGAACAGTTGTGGGATCAGCTTGGGTGGGGGCTGTTGGTGCCAGAGTGACCTCAACCCCATTGAACAGTTGTGGGATCAGCTTGGGTGGGGGCTGTTGGTGCCAGAGTGACCTCAACCCCATTGAACAGTTGTGGGATCAGCTTGGGTGGGGGCTGTTGGTGCCAGAGTGACCCCAACCCCATTGAACAGTTGTGGGATCAGCTTGGGTTGGGGCTGTTGGTGCCAGAGTGACCCCAACCCCATTGAACAGTTGTGGGATCAGCTTGGGTGGGGGCTGTTGGTGCCAGAGTGACCCCAACCCCATTGAACAGTTGTGGGATCAGCTTGGGTGGGGGATGTTGGTGCCATAGTGACCCCAACCCCATTGAACAGTTGTGGGATCAGCTTGGGTGGGGGCTGTTGGTGCCAGAGTGACCCCAACCCCATTGAACAGTTGTGGGATCAGCTTGGGTTGGGGCTGTTGGTGCCAGAGTGACTTCAACCCCATTGAACAGATGTGGGATCAGCTTGGGTGGGGCTGTTGGTGCCATAGTGACCCCAACCCCATTGAACAGTTGTGGGATCAGCTTGGGTGGGGGCTGTTGGTGCCAGAGTGACTTCAACCCCATTGAACAGATGTGGGATCAGCTTGGGTGGGGCTGTTGGTACCAGAGTGACCCCAACCCCATTGAACAGTTGTGGGATCAGCTTGGGTGGGGGCTGTTGGTGCCAGAGTGACCAACACAATCACGTTTGCTGACTTGTGATGAATGCTGGTTGAAGAATGTGATGCCATCGCTCAGCAGTGTGTGAGCAGCATGAGGAGGAGCTGCTCGGCTGGTGTAGCTGTGTTTGGTTCTTCCTCACACTACTGAATAGGGCTGAGAGTATTGTCAATGATTTCCTCAATTGATTCAATTCCGATTCACAGGGTCCCGATTCCATCCGATCCAATTCAATATCGATTCAATTTTATGTTCACAGAGTTTCTGTTTTGTAAGTCAGACAATATTTTTAACACGCAGTCATGTGTGGACACCAAATCCTTCAAGAGTAAAGTTAAATGATGAGTCTGATCCAACACTGGGATCTAGCATGATAGCATCTATGTGTATTTACCCTTAAGACCAGTGGCATTTTAAATCATGTCACTTTGAATTATGATGTCATCATGTAACCATAAAGATTATGGATAAGCACGTCAGTTCAAATACAAGACAAAGTTGTAAAAAATCGATTCACAGAATTTTTAAATAGAAAATCGATATTAATTGATGGATCGATTTTTTTTGGACACACCCCTACTACTGAGGCTCCTGTTTGATACATTAATAAACGGTTAACTTGCTAATATGTCTTGTTTCTTCAGACTTCAGTCATCCAAGTCCACCAAACTAGAGTCAGTAGTAGAATAAAGCTGTTTGATGGGTCCAACCCACATACTCATCTCTGCTGCTCTTCCCATTAATGCATGTTTCTGACTAATGTGGCTCCATTTAAAAGAGAAATCAGGATATAATGACAAAGTGGGTAAAAAGGAAAT
The DNA here is from genome assembly GCF_027409825.1 of Scomber japonicus. Taxonomy (NCBI): domain Eukaryota; kingdom Metazoa; phylum Chordata; class Actinopteri; order Scombriformes; family Scombridae; genus Scomber; species Scomber japonicus. Next base: position 35,335,605 of record NC_070583.1, on the reverse strand, counting down.
AAGACAGAAGGAAGAAAGGAAGGACGGAAGGAAGGCAAAAATGTAGAAAGGACAGAAGGAAGGAAGGAAGAAAGGAAGGAAGGGAGGAATGAAGAAAGGGAGGGTAGAAGGAAAGTAGAAAGGAAGGAGAGAAGGAAGAAAGGTAGAAAGGACAGAAGGAAGAAAATGAGGAAAGACAGAGGGAAAGGAGGAAGGAAAGACAGGAAGGAAGGAAGAAGAAAGGAAGGAAGGAATGAAGAAAGGACAGAAGGAAGGGAGGAAGGAAAGATAGAGGGAAGGAAGGAAGGGAGGAACGAAAAAAGGGAGGGTAGAAGGAAAGTAGAAAGGAAGGACGGAAGGAAGGCAGAAAGGTAGAAAGGACAGGAGGAAGGAAAGAAGGAAGGAAGGACGGACAGAAGGAAAAAAGGAAGGAAGAAAGGAAGGAAGGGAGGAACGAAGAACAGGAGGGAAGAAAGGAAGGAAGGGAGGAACGAAGAAAAGGAGGGTAGAAGGAAAGTAGAAAGGAAAGAAGGCAGGACGGAAGGAAGGAATAAAGGAAGGCAGAAAGGTAGAAAGGAAGGATGGAAGAAAGGGAGGAAGGAAAGAAGGAAGGAAGGAAGGAAGGAAAGAAGCAAGGAAGGCAGAAAGGACAGAAGGAAGAATGTGAGGAAGAAAGGAGAGCAGGCCTCTTTACTTGAACATGAGTTCTTGTCTTATCTTGAGTGTTTTCTTCCCTCAGGTGGCTGCTGTGACTCTGATGATAAGACCTACATGGTGGGGGGCTGGGTCTGGGCTTGGTGGCTCATCTCAGACACACAAAGGTGAGTCCAAGTGTGAGCGGAGTGTAAAAGCAGCGAGGTCCGTTTCTGCTGCCCTGACCCGACCTTTCACTCGCTCCTTCAAATGCTTTTTGTGCCAGCGGCTAAGTGGATTATACTACTGGAAGCCTTCTGTTCTGAGCTCATTTGGACAAAATGAGGTTTTTACAGAGACAGCAGCTGGACTGGGCTTCTGCTGTCTTTCCACAGGGAAGGCAGTCCCATTATCTTTAGGACGGACAGAAGGAAAGAAGAAAGTAAGGATGGAAGGTAGGAAGGAAGTGAGGAAAAAAGGAAGGAAGGTAGAAAGGGAAGATGGAAGGAAGATAGAAAGGGAGGAAGGACAGAAGTAAGGTAGAAAGGGAAGAAGGAAGAAAGGAAAGAAAGAAGAAAGGAAGGATGAAAAGGAAGGATGGAAGGTAGGAAGTGAGGAAAGAAAGAAGGAAGGAAGGTAGAAAGGGCAGAAGGAAAGAAGAAAGGAAGGTAGAAAGGGAAGAAGGAAAGAAGAAAGGAAGGATGGAAGGTAGGAAGGAAGGAAGTGAGGAAAGAAAGAAGGAAGGAAGGTAGAAAGGGCAGAAGGAAAGAAGAAAGTAAGGATGGAAGGTAGGAAGGAAGGAAGTGAGGAAAAAGGAAGGAAGATAGAAAGGGAGGAAGGAAGGAAGGAAAGAAAGAAGAAAGGAAGGATGAAAAGGAAGGATGGAAGGTAGGAAGGAAGTGAGGAAAAAAGGAAGGAAGGGCAGAAGGAAAGAAAGAAGGAAGAATGGAAAGAAGGAAGTGAGGAAAGAAGTCTTGAATTTCCACAGGGAAGGCAGTCCCATTATCTGCAGGCAGTAAACAAGCCCAGGATGAAAGCCACTCTTCCACATTCTCCCTCCTGATACTCTCAGGCTAGCTTTACACGACAACGATCTGAACACAATCCGCAAAAGTGGCGTTGCGTTCCCACTTTTTATTTTGCGTTTAGACGTAGAGCGTCTTTGGGTGGAAATCTGCAGCATGCACACGGTGACGCAAAAGTGTGTGAAATTTGATGTAGTATGCATGCCAGGTGGCTCGGTGGTACTGTGAAGCACTGCCATACAACAACACCAAGATCAGATCCCACCATAGACTGGTTCTCCCGGGTCTTATCCATAACTGTCTGGTTCACCTACGACGAATTGGAGCATCCAACAATTGCCGTAGGTAATTAATTTGCCTTCTCTGTTCTGATATATCAGTAGTTACTCTGCGTATTTGCTGAAAGGACTCCTGAATAGCTATCAAAGCAGCTAAGGCCACTTGAATGTCTGACTGATGGAAATAATCCGACATGTGTGTTATTGTTTGGCTGTACTGCACATGGATATGACGTCAACGCGTATGCGAGGATAGCCAGCGTGAGCAGCTCAGAGCACACTTTTGCGTTTTCAACCCTTTAGACAGGAACGTGACGGTGGAGTGTCTTTAAGATTTCCACTCTGGAGGGTGGGTTCATTTTTTTGCGTTTTTAAGCCCCAAAAACGCCGTCGCCGTCTAAACGAAAGGCACATCTGATGAAATATTTTGTCGGTTTCACCCGGGAGCGTTGTCGTGTAAAGCCAGCCTCAGTGTTTTAAAAATGTTTCTGAAGCAGTTTTTTTCCTTTTCTGCCAACATTACACACATTCCTGCTGTGTGTTTGACTCATTTCTTCATGTAGTGTCACAACAACAGGTGGATCTTCAGCTGTAGTTGTCGTTGGCTGGTTGATCCCTCTAGCAACTACTTTTCCAAAAGAGAGAAAGCTGCCTTTTAAAATGAAGTTGCACTGTTAATACAGTAATTACGGCAGCCCTATCAAATCCAAACGAGTGCCTTTTAATCTACCGTAATTACTGTAGAAGCAGCACAACTAAATGGCCCGGTTTTGTTAACTTGCTCAATTTTGGTTGATTTGGTAATTTTCTTTGATTTTTGTGCTTATCCCATCTGTCAGTAGCTACGTAGCTAGATGGTGTCTTTATCTGTCTGTTTTATTCATGTTTGTTGCTGAAATATGATCGGGAGGCTGCACAGGTTATTTTATTTTGAAAAACGGAAGTTTTATTATGCCGATTCAGTGTCTGACTTCCTGTCTGGTGCAATCTGCTCTGTTGAGCTTGTCGCGAGTTACAAACAGCTCCGTCAAAAATAGAAATGCTACCTATTGCTAGCGCTGCGGCGCAGAGAGACGCTGCTGGGACGTTGCCGGTGGAAACACTCTCATTGATTATAGTGGTACCTATCAGCTCCGGTGACCGCGGCGCAGCTGTAACGCACTGCTGACGGACCCAGTGGAAATTGGGCTTTAGTCGGTTCTTACCTGTGACACGTCCACAAAATCATACTGAAGTCCTGATTAGGCATTGGCCGGTATGAGATTCTGACGGTATGATAACCTGAGGTAAAAATATCACGGTTTCACGGTTTTATGATTATGGCTATAAAACGTGAGAGGAAAGAAGGAAGGAAGGAAAGGAGGCAGAAAGGAAAGAAGGAAGGGAGGAAAGAAGACTGGAAGGAGGGAAGGATGGCAGGAAGGAAAGGAGGGAGGGAATAAGGAAGGAAGGAAGGTAGGAAGAAGGAAGGGAGGGAGACAGAAGGAAGGAAGGGAGGGCGAAAGGAAAGGAAGGACGGAGGAAAGGAAAGAAGGAGGGAGGACGCAAAGGAAGGATGGAGGACGGTAGGAGGGAGGGAGGAAAAGAGGAAGGAAAGAAGGAAGGGAGAAAGGGAGGGAGGGAGGGACGGACGGACGGAGGGAGGGAGGGAGGGAGAAAGGAAACGAGGAAGGGAGGGAGGAAGGAAGGAAGGGAGGAAAGAGAAGGAGGGAGGAAGGAAGGACACATGGTTTTATGATTACGGCTATAAAATTCTGATATTTTGAAATGTTTATTTAAAACCAAAAAAGATTTTTTTCCATTGAACGGTTTTTTATTTTTAGTAAATATGTATTTAAAATAAAAAATAATAAAAAATAAGTGCAGTCCTTTAACTGAGGCTAAACCTGCAACTCAAGTCACGACATAAATGAATTATTTTTTGTGAAAAAAAACACAAAATGCAAATAATTGTAACAGCAACCGGAGTACGGGAGGGGTTGGACTTTACGCTGCAGCTGCACACGACTTGAGAGACCTCCACTCTCTCTGACGAGACGTCACATTAAAAAAAAACCCGCTCATAACGCAGGAACGGTATGACGGAACATTTTAGTGGTTTTGAAACCGTGACTTTTTCATACCGTGGTAAACCTTGAAACCGGTAACCGGCCCATGCCTAGTCCTGATGACGTTTTTACTGCAGTTTATTTAAATGAAAAAATCAAAAAGGACTGACAAGCAGCTGTTCCACAAACATATAAAAACCCTGATGTGATCCGACTGTAAGAATAAAGTGATGATGACGATGGTGACGGTCAACAGAAAATATCGGAGCTCTACTAACTCCCTTTGTCCAAAACTCCCGCTGCCACCCAAGTGAACAGGTAAAATAAGGGGAAACCACACCCATGTGTCAATCAATGCATGTGAAGCAATACGTGCAGCTGAAGCAAATATAAACATAAAACATATATTTGGCTCCTACAATCCCTGCAACCAAACACTTGATCAAACCACAGCAGTGTGTGATGTCCACTACTTTGATTTATGTGTTGGTGCTTAATTGGCAGTAAACCACATTTATTCCCGGGAGGAAACTGGGCGAGCTGAGTTTGCTTGTGGCAGAAAAACAGGATGTACACAGTGAGGAATGGAGGACATGAAAAGCCTCTTAGCTGCTAATGTGAAGTGTGGCAATACTGAAGTCAAAAGATCATGTTCATGTATCATATGATAAGTCCATATATAGACGCGATGCCACATTAATGTGCTTGTTGCCCCGCTGCAGGATCACCCTGGAGATCATGACTCTGCAGCCCAGATGTGAGAGCGTGGAGACGGCAGAGGGAGTGGCCATCACTGTCACAGGAGTGGCTCAGGTAGAAACCACATCCTGATGTCTTCTCTGTCACATCTGAACTTCTATGATCCGATAGTTCCTGAATCTATTTTAAATGAACGTTGTCTTCTTCAGGTGAAAGTCATGACGGAGCGAGACTTGCTGGCGATAGCTTGTGAGCAGTTTCTGGGGAAATCGGTGATGGAAATCAAAGCTGTGATTATTCAGACCTTGGAGGGACATCTGCGCTCCATTCTGGGTAACAGACATTAACGTCATTCAAACATCTGACATGCGTTTAAATACATTACTTTTTTTACTTTTTTTTTTACATTAATTTTTTTGTTGCCTCTTACAATAATTGTCATCACTTATTAATCTACCAATTACAGGCTGAAGGTATTATATTTAAAAAAAAGACTGTGTTCATTTTATCACCATCACTTTCGAGTTTATGAGTTCGTCTGCCAATGATATAGCAAACTAGCATCATGAGCCAATCAGACGTAGAATGGGGCGGGTCTTGGAAAAATGTCCTATGCTGCGTAGATAGGGACTCACATTGTGTAATGACCATAGACTGTATAAAAGAAATGGACATAACATCTGTGACATCACCCATTGGTTTGTGGATACGTTGAATCAGACACACAACGTGGTTACCGGGAGCAACAACCACAGCTGATGTACTGGCATCAATAACTGACTGTGTGTGCGACTTGAAAATACGCGCATGCACGTGCAGCGCATGCATTGTTGCAAGTTTTGGAAGCTTGCCAACAACAACACAGCGGAGTCCTGTGAGAGAAGTAGATTATCATTCTGACTGAGAGCGGGGCGGAGCAGCCATCACTGCAGTGTGTGTGTGTGTGTGTGTTAACGCTGCTCCTCATCTGGAGGGAGAAAAAGCAATATTGGCTCCAAAAAAAATCGTCAGCACATATCGGCCATCGACTAAGACTGAAAAAAATCCGTATCAGGATTCTCAGGATTTTTTTTTTGCTTTAACTCCTGCAATTATGTCCTCAATTCATTTTTCATAGTTCTTGTTTTGTCTGGAAAAAAGAAGTAAATCCTCTCATTTCTGTACCTGATAATTTTACCTGATCAATTAAACATTGAATTGATCATTAAAACAGTTGCTGACTACTTTTTATTCAACAGAAAAATCTACTAAATGACTCATCATCTCAGTTTTAGATTTCTTTACCATGAAAGCTGTTCAGTTTCTATCATGCATGTTGTTTTTCACATTAAACTTAACGACTCTCTGATATTTGTGGCTTCAGTTAAAGAACTGCTTACTTCTCTAAAAGCTTAGCTTCCACTCGTCTGACAACAAAACAAAGACATCTTCATAAATGGATAAATAGAAAGCTGCTTCTGTAAGTTTGTGACATTTTGAGTGTGTCTTCTCCTCAGGGACCCTGACTGTAGAGCAGATCTATCAGGACAGGGACCAGTTCGCTAAACTGGTGAGGGAGGTGGCAGCTCCAGATGTGGGAAGGATGGGCATCGAGATTCTCAGCTTTACCATCAAGGTGAGTTTAAGGAAAGAAAGATCCGTGTGATAATATTCAGCATGGACTCTCCCAGTACTGAAATTCACCTGGAACCTCGAGAAGAAACCAGTGTGTTGATTTTGGTTAAGATAAAACACAAATCAGTCAATCAATCAATCATACTTTACTTATATAGCAGCTTTTATTCAGGTTAATGTAGTTTAAAGTGTTTCACAGCTGATAACAAGTGATGACACAAAGAAAAAGAAGAAAAACAAAGAACACATTAAAAGACAAAGTTGAGACCAATGCAGGCAAGAGAAAATAAGAAATGTAATTCTTTCTTTATAATTAAAACTATTAACTATTCATTTCACTAAAACACAATAATAGATGGCAATAGATACGGAGATAATCTAACCCAGAACAGCCTCAATGGACAAACATTAGTAGCAGTTATACAAAATTATGACATTTAAATATTGTTTCATTTTGGTGCTTTTTGGGCCACTTTAGGAAAAGTCATCAAATTTCAAAATAAAAGACATTTGAGGTGTTTTTACAAGCTGTTAAATGTCAAAAACAGGTCAAACAGAAAAGAGCAGAAAGCTACCACCGTATGTGTGTTTTAACTAGGGCTGTCAGCGTTAGATTAATGCAATCCATAACGCGTTAATTTTTTTTAATCGCATTTTAATGTTGCGAGCCTTTTTGTCCCTTCTACTCCCCCGTAGACGGCTCCTCTAGCTGTAGTGCTATGCTTTGAAGTGGCCTCCTGCAGTAAACCTACCGCGCTGATGGAAAGTAAGAGAGCTACTGGACTTTTGAACGGCTTGTTTAACTTTAAAACACTTCCAGACGCTTCAGTTGACAAGTCAAAAGTAAAATGCAACCTGTGTCAAACGGAGTTTAACTACCACCGGAGTACGTGGAGTTTGAGTTAGCACCTCCACGCTAAACACCCAGGTGCAGCCAAGCGAGCCTCAGCTCCACCAAAGGACCATTTTGGAGTGTGGGAGTCGCAGCAGAGCCGTGATTGATTCCCAGTTAAGACACTCTGGTAAGAAATGCTTTACATTATGGGCTTAAAACTGCCTTCAAATGGAAAATAACAGGATTTTAAACATGCAACTCAAAACGCCATTAATCGCCATTAACTATGGAAATTCTGCGATTAATCTCGATTCAAAAAATTAATCGTTTGACAGCCCTAGTTTTAACATAATATAATAGTTCATGCTGCTGTTTCTTTGTTAGAGAAGAAACCTCTGCAGGGTTTCATGTGTCTAATAACTGGCAGGAGTCTCGTTGTTCACTGTTGTAGATTTAGAGGTAATTGCAGTGCTGTGCAGACTCAGTGGCTGAACACGATGCTTCTATCACATCATCATTTAGTCCAGGGGCGGTTTGGCTCATTACTGGAGGCTTCTGGGATATGTGGTCCTATCAGATGTTTGCTTTGTGGTGGATCGTTGATTCATTGAGACTTTCTGAAGGGAAAACTCAGAAAGTCATTCAAGAGCCACTAACAGTCCATGTGATCTGATGTGGGTTAGATCAATAAAAAGATGGAAGGAAGGAGGGAGGGAAAGAAAGGGAGGAAGGAGGGAGAGAGGGAATGAAGGAAGAAAAAAGGGACCGATGTAAGGAAGGAAGGATGGAGAGAGGAAAGGAAGAAAATAAAGATGGAAGGAAGGATAAAGGGAGGAAGGAGGGAGGAACGAAATAAAGATGGAAGGAAGTAGGGATGGAGGAAGGAAAGATGGAAGGATGGAGGGATGGAGGAAGGAAAGATGGAAGGAAGGATGGAGGGAGGAAAGGGAGGTTGGAAGGAGGGAGGGAGGAAAGAAAGATGGAAGGAAGGAAGGATGGGGAGAGGGAGGAAAGGAAAGATGGAAGGAAGGAGGGAGGGAGGAAAGAAGGAAGGATGGAGGAAAGGGAGGAAGGGAAGATGGAAGGAATAAACATGCTGATTATTAAAACTGTGTGTGTGTGTGCGTGTGTGTGTGTCTGTGTGTGTGTCTGTGTCTGTATCTGTGTCTG